>NC_041386.1:435159001-435333411 GCF_002162155.2 Triticum dicoccoides
CGGCGGTGCAGGTGTGTGGCCAGGGAAAGCGGGCGCAGTGCAGGCGGCGAGCAGTGCCAGGCATGGTGTCGCGCGAAAGGACGGTGATGGCAGCCACGGCTGACGCGGCCAGGCAAGGCGGAGGCATGACCACGGGTGGGCGCGCACGGGAGCATAGGCGGCAGCAGCGAACGAGCGTATGCGGCAGTAGCAGCAGTAGCGCACAAGCGGTAGCAGTGCAGGTGGCTGGAGCAAGATGTGACGAGGAACAACGACGGCCGAAGTTTTATGCGGAACGACGGCTACAGGCATGGATCAAGCCAGGGAAGAGCGGGAATCGGGTGAGGACCTTACTGATGTCTACTACACAACCTTCTTATTGTATACGTTGTTGGGCCTCCAAGTGCAGAGGTTCGTAGGACAGTAGAAAATTTCCCTCAAGTGGATGACCTAAGGTTTATCAATCCGTAGGAGGCGTAAGATGAAGATGGTCTCTCTCAAACAACCCTGCAACCAAATAACAAAGAGTCTCTTGTGTCCCCAACAGACCCAATACAATGATAAATTGTATAGGTGCACTAATTCGGCGAAGAGATGGTGATACAAGGGCAATATGGATAGTAGATAATAGTTTTTGTAATCTGAAAATATAAAAAACAGCAAGGTGACTAATGATAAAAGTGAGCGTAAACAGTATTGCAATGCGTTGAAACAAGGCCTAGGGTTCATACTTTCACTAGTGCAAGTCCTTTCAACAATAATAACATAATTGGATCATATAACTATCCCTCAACATGCAACAAAGAGTCACTCCAAAGTCACTAATAGCGGAGAACAAACGAAGAGATTATGGTAGGGTACGAAACCACCTCAAAATTATCCTTTCTGATCGATCTATTCAAGAGTCCGTAGTAAAATAACATGAAGCTATTCTTTCCGTTCAATCTATCCTAGAGTGTGTACTATAATAACACCTTAAGACACAAATCAACCAAAACCCTAATGTCACCTAGATACTCCAATGTCGCCTCAAGTATCCGTGGGTATGATTATACGATATGTATCACACAATCTCAGATTCATCTATTCAACCAACACAAAAGTACTTCAAAGCGTGCCCCAAAGTTTCTACCGGAGAGTCAAGATGAAAACGTGTGCCAACCCCTATGCAGAGGTTTCCAAGGTCACGGAACCTGCAAGTTGATCACCAAAACATACATCAAGTGGATCAATAGAATACCCCATTGTCACCACGGGTATCCCACGCAAGACATGCATCAAGTGTTCTCAAATCCTTAAAGACTCTCCGATAAGATAACTTCAAAGGGAAAACTCATTCCTTTACAAGAGAGTAGAGGGGGAGAAACATCATAACATCCAACTATAATAGCAAAGCTCGCGATACATCAAGATCGTATCACCTCAAGAACACGAGAGAGAGAGAGAGAGAGAGATCAAACACATAGCTATTGGTACATATCCTCAGCCCCGAGGCAGAACTACTCCCTCCTCGTCATGGAGAGCGTCGGGATGATGAAGATGGCCACAGGAGAGGGAATCCCCCCTCCGGCAGGGTGCCGGAACGGGTCTAGATTGGTTTTCGATGGCTACGGAGGCTTCTGGCGGCGGAACTCCCGATCTATTCTGCTCCCCGAAGTTTTTATGGTATATGGGTATATATGGGAGGAAGAAGTACGTCGATGGACCTCTGGGCTGTCCACAAGGCGGGGGGCGCGCCCCCCATCCTCGTGGGCAGCCCGGGACTCTCCTGGTCCATCTTCGATACTCTAGGGGCTTCTTCTGGTCCAAAAATAAGTTCCGTGAAGTTTCAGGTCAATTGGACTCCGTTTGATTTTCCTTTTCTGCGATACTTTAAAACAAGGAAAAAACAAAAACTGGCACTGGCCTTTGGTTAATAGGTTAGTCCCCAAAATCATATAAAATAGCATATAAATGCATATAAAATATCCAAGGTTGATAATATAATAGCATGGAACAATCAAAAATTATAGATACGTTGGAAACGTATCACTCACCGCGATGTCGTAAGCGAGCTCGAGAAGGCCGAGGGTGGAGTGACGGCGGCGAATTCGTCGATGGCGTCGTAGTGGCCAGAAGTTGAAGACGACGTCGATCCGTGTGATCTAGGGGCTCCCGGATCCAACTGGTGGACATAGTTGAAGGAGTGGAAGCCGGCAAAGCTCGTGGATGAGGTGGCTGGGCATGGGGAGCTCAATGGGCGCGTGGATGTCGGAGGCCATGGCGATGTAGGTTTGGCCAAGGGTTGTGAGGACGAAAGCGGCATGGGGGAGAGGAAAAAGGAGAGCTAGGGTTCGTCAACGTGTCGAGGGGGATCTTATAGACCGTCGACGAGCCATGGATGCACGGCGCGTGGGCAATCCGTCCATGGACGCACGAGCAACGGCCAGCACCCCCTTGATGAACAGGGGTTGGAGACGGGAAGCTGGTGGGCTTGGTGTGTCCTGTAGCGAGCAGGCGTAGGCGCACAGTAGCTAGGTTTCTATTTTTCCTTTTGTTTCCTGTTATGTATTTATTTGAGCGAGCAAGCAATTTTTGTTAAAGATGATACTTGTCACATAAATACCAGGCTACAAGCTTAAATGGCACACAAAGTTTCATGTGGTTTGGAAACATATAAATATTTGTTTTAATTAAAACAGCCAATTTAAATGATGTTCGGCCACTTTATATTTTACTAGGGATTAATTTGTGAGTCAAATGATGTTAGTGCCAACGTGACAAATGATTAGGGGATTTTGAAGAATAATGCGAACATTTTATTTTTATTGTTTCAAGAAAATATTATATTTGACTTTATTTTAAATTTGAAGTTGAACTAGGTTTGGATCAAAAATGAATTTTAGCAAAATTAATTGTGATGATGTGGCACCATTAGTGGGAGATTACTGTAGCATGATTCTCGGGATGTTACATCAACAGAGGGTTTGTGGCCCGCATGTAATAGGCACATTAGTTCACTACTAGGGATTAAACTAACAAGGACCCACATGTCATATATACATGGGCTAATCTAACCACTAACTATTATCTTGTCTAAACGGGGCCAGCCCCAGCAGCAATGGCTCAAGCCGGCCTCACACACGGCCATCTACAGATGTACAGGGGCTTGGCGGCCATGGCAGGGGCGGTAGCAGCAGAAGGCAATAGCAGCAAGTGAGCAACAATAGTTAGTAGCAAGCGGCGGCGACAGCTTGAGCAGCAACAGTATAAGCGAGCAACACAAGCAGAGCAGCCAAACAATGAGAGCAATTAGCTGCGCAACAGCAAACTCATCGCAGTAGCAGCGATAGCAGCTCGCGGGGCTTAGTGGGCACGGCGGTGCGCACACGCGGCGGTGCAGGGGCACGGCCAGGGAAAGCGGGCACGGTACAAGTGGCGAGCAACGCTAGGCGCGGTGTCGCGAGCGTGGACGGTGATGGCAGCCACGGCAGACGCGGCCAGGCGAGGCGGAGGCACGGCCACGGGTGGGCACGGGCGGGAGCCTAGGTGGCAGCAGCAGCGAACGAGCGTACGCGGCAGTAGCAGCAGTAGCGCAGAAGCAGTAGCAGTGGAGGTGGCCGGAGCAAGAGGCAACGAGGAACAACGGCGGCCGGAGTTCTATGGGGAATGATGGATAGAGGCATGGATCGAGCCAGGGAAGAGCCGGAATCAGGTGAGGACCTCACCGCGATGTCGTAGGCAAGCTCGAGAAGGCCGGGGGTGGAGCGACGGCGACGAATTCGTCGATGGCGTCGCGGTGGACGGAGGTTGAAGACGACGTCGATCCCTGCGATCCAGGGGCTCCCAGCTCCAACTGGTGGACGTCGTCTAAGGAGTGGATGCCGGCAAAGCTCACGGACGAGGTGGCTGGGCGCGTGGAGGTCGGAGGCCATGGCGATGCAGGTTTGGCCAAGGGTTGTGAGTTTGAAAGCGGCACGAGCGAGGGGGGAAAGGAGAGCCATGGTTTGTCAACGCGTCAAGGGGGATCTTATATACCGTCGCGGAGCCATGGATGCACGGCGCGTGGACGATCCGTCCACGGACGCACGAGCAACAACTAGTACCCCCCTGATGAAACAGGGGTTGGAGATGGGGAGCCGGTGGGCTGGGCGTGTCCTGTAGCAAGTAGGCCTAGGCGCACAATAGCTAGGTTTCTATTTTTCCTTTTGTTTCTTGTTATGTATTTATTTGAGCGAGCAAGCAATTTTTGTTAATGATGATACTTGTCACATAAATATAAGGCTGCAAGTTTAAATGGCACACAAATTTTCATGTGGTTTGGAAACATATAAATATTTGTTTTATTTAAAACAGCCAATTTAAATGATGTTGGGCCACTTTATATTTTACTAGGGATTAATTTGTGAGTCAAATGATGTTAGTGCCAACATGACAAATGATCAGGGGATTTTGTAGAATAATGCAAACATTTTAGTTCTATTGTTTCAAGAAAATATTATATTTGACTTTATTTTAAATTTGAAGTTGAACTAGGTTTGGATCAAAAATGAATTTTAGCAAAATTAATTGTGATAATGTGGCACCATTAGTGGGAGATTACTGTAGCATGATTCTCGGGTGTTACAAATCTCCGCCACTACAAGAAATCTCGTCCCGAGATTTAAGTGGTAGAGTTAGGGGGAAAGTTCTGGTTTCGAAAATCTAACAGATCTTTTCGGTCTTGGTTGCTCTTCTTGAAGAATTTTATCCCTTGCTTTCAAGTCTTCATTTCTCTGATTCAGGCGGTCCTGATGTAGTCCTCATCCTTTCTTTGGGAACTCCAACATACTTACGAAAAGGATAAGGGGTAACTTCAGAAGAACGGACCTCTACATGGTTGATTATATGGTAGATAGTTCAGGGAATGTGGCAAAAGTATCTCTTGAATTGAATTTAAGAAAAACATCGAGAGCAAAATAAGAAGGTGCAATAAGAAGTTTCCAACGGATAGGCAATCGTTCGATGCCTGATACAGAGTGTGAAAGGGGGTTTAGAGCAACGGGAATATGTACTGCGTCTGATACCAGAACTTATGATCCCTATGAAGGTGGCTCGTGAATTACATATGAAGCCAAGCGTGAGGAATAATCTTTGGAACCAGGGATGTATAGGAGAGTCAGGTTTTGACCCTATGGAACTGTGGGTTATGGGCCCACCATGTGGGTTAAAAGTAGAAAGAGTGATGACATCCTACACGGCCATGATAGCAAGGCATGTCAGAGGATAGCATGTCAGTTATGTTGGCAACAACGTCGATACTAAGGGTGAGGGACGAAGAGAACCATTTTCATGCTCGTTGAACGAGGCGGACCAATAGGCAAAGTTCTCGTCCATCAGTGGTTATCGGAATGTCATCAACAATAGTAATAGGGTTAAACTTGACAGGTTGTACACTGAGGTGTTTACCTAAGCAGGGAATTACCTCTGCTCAGATAAGTTAGATTACGAGAAAGGTTAAACAAAACAATGGAAAGGAAAATTGTGATTATTAATTTAATCAGAACAACGGAAAGACAAATGTGATTAAATACAAATATCAGGAGTATATCCTTCCCAAGGACAAGCAGAGGATGATATCCATGACAGGATAGTAAGCAGATTTCCATTTAGGTAAAGGGGAGAGGGAGTTCATGATGTTACCCATACAACAGTGTTCAGATAAGTGATCAAGAAACATTTAGCATTACACCTCCAAGGTTGTTAATGATGTTCGGAGTACCACAGTCATGCTTCGGGATAGCATTGACATGGTCATCAGGTAAAGGTCGGACCTTGGGAACACAAAGGATCCATCGGGAATTACTAGAACACCTCATGCAATTTTAGCAGGGAAAAGATGAGGAGGTGGCCGATGGGTTCAACAAAAATCCATCATATGTCAAAAAGGATGTGTTTCCAAAATTTATATGAACAACTTTGTGTTGGGGGAGGCAAGAATGATGTCAATGATAACACAAATCATCGAGGGACAAGGATGGTATTTCTCATCATGAATTTGATTGATATCCTGGAACAACTTAGAATGTTGATGATGATCACGACAAATTTGTCGAGAGATTTCATGAAGATGTAATCGGTCGGCGATGACATAAAGTCAAAGGAATGATGAAGCGAAAGGTTATTGGAACCACGGGTACAACACAAACTAGAAATCAAGTGTTTTGTTCAAGGCGAAAAATGATATGACGAGGAAGATCGACGTAAGCTTAGCTCATCGTCGGAAATTGTGCTCCAAGAAGAAGGACCAGGTAGCATAGTTAAAATTTAGTACGATAATGATATAGTTGATCAGGCTAGGAAGGACTTGACGGATTATTAAACTTGTAAGCAACAAAAATTACTTAGAGTTATAGATTCAGAATGTGTAATCGATTCACTTATCGGTGTTCTCGAGTGACTAATTACTCAGAACCCGGGGGAAATCTGAAATCGGTGGGAAGCATTAGTAGATGAAGACTCATAGGAAGCAACACAGTTCTTTGATATTCTCAAGATACCGAAGGGTAATACTCGAAGGAAGATCAAAATAGGGGTTGTGGAGGTGTATTGATCTGCACAAGACAAGTGCTTTAACTTGTCTGAGAAATGGAATCAAGGAGAAAATATGGTCGGAACCAAGATTGCAAAGGACCAATTCACAGATATCAGATGATATTATATCAAGGAAATAGTTATTATTACAAGAAGCTTCCATGATAGGATCTACATCGTGTCCACGGGCATGAACACAAAGTTCAAGGTCGACTCCCACTTCTCCAATGTGTAACCTGCCATTTACTCCACGCTTTTGTTGAAGTTGTAGTGTTGAAACCTTATCTGGCATAACACTAGTAGAGTATGACCCATAGAAGTTTCCGGGTTCACACAAATTAGGGAAGGCATTGGTTCAACCCATCGGGGCATCTTAGGAACATATAGCACAAACTTTAAGAGTAAGAAAACACAAGCTAGAAAGCAGAGCATGGTTGACAAAACAGGGGATAAATTTTACCAAAGGCATTATGTATCAGGGGAAGAATTCACAAGGATTTTAAATATGCAGAGCTGTTGGATAATAATCCACCAAAGGATCTAGCGGACCATAAAGAATCTGACATGAGTATCAATGTTCAACCAGAAGAAGTAATGCAAGGGCATTGGAATATAGAAGTATCTGTCTAATTTCAAAGCTTAATACAAAGGAATTAAGATTTCCAAATCAGGGGATCGGAAGCAGAGGCTCTAATCAAAAGACAAGTAAGTTGAATAGACGTAGATCGACAACCAATCAATGTTTGATTTGCCGAGAACCAGCTCATGTCCAGAGTGACGTCTGATCCGGAAGGATAAATTCTAGGGAACAACCGATGATTGTGTGCATTCACAACCATATCGAATCAAATGTTCAAAATGACGATGACAAAGGATACTAATGAATATCGCCAGACATATGGAAAGTATCCATGATGCAAGTAGACAAGTATTTGCATATCAATAGTTAGCAGTGGATTATCGGAAGACCGGATGGTATTTCGAAGACTTTTGTGAACCATGTGAACAACTAGGGATGAACGAATCCTCAATAAGCATGGGAATTAACCGTAGATGTATTCAAACAGAAATGGAGCTGCAAGGTAGCAGGCACAATGGATTCTCGGGATATTGGAATATTTAAGGGAATCTTGTAATAACAAGAGCAACGGGAATGAATGTATGAATGGCGAGTGTATTTAATTATCCATAAGGATATAATGGTGGTAGGGAATTGCAAAGCCGATGAGCACAAGTTCTCGGGAGAACATCGAAGAGTCTCTTCATAATCTTCTGGTACACCAAGAGACCATCTGGAATGAGGGGCTCTCTGGGAGGAAGTAGTTACGAGAACCTAAGGTTAGAGTTAGCGAAACCTTTAACCTAAATAGAAGAGAGGTCAGATTCCCAGAGTAAAGACGAAGAATTAAAGATCCAAACACTACCCATTTGCGATGTGGGCCCGTAAGCCATAGAACAATGTTAGTAAAAGTTTTCCAAAGACTAGACTCAACTTCGGCCAAGGAGTTGGAAAGTAGGCTACGTACATGCAGTTGGCTCTGATACCAACTTGTGACACCCCCGATTCAATCGTACACTAATCATACACGCAAATGTGTACGATCAAGATCAGGGACTCATGGGAAGATATCACAACACAACTCTAGACGCAAATTAAAATAATACAAGCTTTGTATTACAATCCAGGGGCCTCGAGGGCTTGAATACATAAGCTCGAATACAAACGAGTCAGTGGAAGCAACAATATCTGAGTATAGACATAAGTTAAACAAGTTTTCCTTAAGAAGGCTAGCACAAAAGCAGCAACGATCGAAAAGGCAAGGCCTCATGTCTGGGAGCCTCCTAACTACTCCTCATCGGTGGCGGCCTCCACGTAGTAGTATAGCCTTGGTATAGTAGTAGTCGTCGTCAAAGGTGGCATCTAGCTCTTGGGTTCCACCATCTGGTTGTAGCATTCGAGAAGAATGGAAAGAGGTGGAAAAAGGGTAGCAAAGCAACCGTGAGTACTCATCCAAAGTACTTGCAAGCAAGGATCTACACTACATATGCATCGGTATCAATGAAATGGGTAGTATCTGTGGACTGAACTATAGAATGCCAGAAGAGAAGGGAAAAGCCTAGCCTATCAAAGACTAGCATCTTCAAGCAGCTCCAAGCATCTTGCGTCATCAGAAGAGATAAGAGTGGCATATTATACTATTAGTAAGTATGTTGTAACCTCGCCCAGAGATCACTTCCTTGACTCCCTGCGAGAAAACAATCCTGGAGCCATCATTTCCATTACATGCATCAACATCAAGTTCTAGTTGTATCAATCGGGATACAACTCCGAGCTTCCATTACTGTGGAAACAGCTATTCGAATAGATAGAATTCTTCCCTGCAGGGGTGCACCAACTTACCCAACACACTCTATCAACTCCGGCCGGACACACCATCAGGTCCTGACCGCCCTCGGCTGATCAACACACCTCAGTCCTACCTAGGCTCGTCAGAGAGGCCAGCAAGCCGGTCTAAATCCTAAGCACGCAGGGGTCTTGGGCCCATCGCCCTTCGCACTCCTACACGTTGCGTACGCACTCGGTGAGCAGACCTAGCTACCTCCTTAAAAAGGCAGGTGCTTACGCAGTCCAACCCGACGCGCGCCGCTCCATCACTGACGTTCGTTGAGCTTTCGGCTAATACATAGGACGCAAAGTGCTCATACTTACTCCCGCGTGGTGGTTAGTGCGAAAAAGGCCAGAGGCCTACTCGGATCAAATATCCAAATCGTTAGTGTCTTGGTAGTGTGCGGTAACGATCAATGATCCATGATATGTTGTCCCGTCGCCCCGTCTCACGGACTTGCGGCAAGGGCTAAGAATGCCCAACCGCGACGCGTGGAAAACTTGTGGGTATCCTCCAGATCAACCCGACTTCACATCACTCATGGGTACCCCTCGGGGCCGACCTGATGTCATCATGGTTGTAGGGTAAGTCAAAGTAACCGTGTGTCTAAAACAGCAAGGGGGAACCTGAGGAATCACCCTTGATGGATTCCCACTCGATGTAACCATCAAGGTGGACTTGAAGGAATCACCCTCGTTGGTCCACACTTGAGGGGTTGCACGACAGAGTCATTTTTGGGAGTGGTAAGGGAGGAATCACCCTTGATGACCACGGCCGAATAGCTACACTACAGGGTTAACATCAGAAGTGCTGACGAGGTATCACCCTCAGCACTCGATAGTAACTCTATAGAGTCGTACAACTAAGGGGGTGATGTGCGGTGTAGGGGCCTGGACATCGATCACGTTGATCGAGTCATTGAACATAAAGCGGGGCAACTGGGACAAGGTGGGGGTCACTGATGGATCTCTAACCAGCCTATACTAAGCAGTTTAGAATAAGCAGGTAACAAAAACAGGCTATGCATCAGAGTAGGATCATACAGAATGCAGTAGCAGTTCTAATGCAAGCATGAGAGGGAAGGAAATGGGTGATATTGGAATGATCAAAGGAGGGTTTTCTTGCCTGGAAGCTCGGCAGACAGATACAGATCTTCAACGGTGAAGTAGTCGACCACTGGTTCAACCGCGGTCTTGAGGTCTACCAAAAAGAAGTAACGGATAGGGAACACAATAAATAACAGAGCAATCAAAGCATCATAAAGCATAACAAGTCCATGCGCGGTGTTAGGGGTGACCTAACGCAGTACTACATGATACTAGCGAAGGGGGGGGGACATTCGAGAATTCTTTCCCGAGGTTTGGCATTTTCGGACAAACGAACCAGAGGGGGCGGTTGCAGGTTCGCTATGCTAGGGACGTGTGGCAGACGAACAGATTGCGTATTCGGATTCGTTACATTTTTGTGAGCAACTTTGATATATAAAATATTTTCATCGGAGTTATGTTTTATTTTATATGATTTTTCAAAGTTTTAAGATTTTCTAGATTATTAATTCAAAAATAAAAGGCAAAATGCTAGGTGTACCCAGGTGTTTCCTAGCCTAGTGTAAGATAGTGGGACAAGGGTTGGGTTGACCCAGTTAATTTGACTGGTCAATAGAGGGTTTGTGGCCCGCATGTAATAGGCACATTAGCTAACTACTAGGGATTAAACTAACAAGGACCCACATGTCATCTGTACATGGACTAATCTAACCACTAACTATTATCTAGTCTAAACGGGGCTAGCCCCAGCGACAATGGCTCAAGGCGGACTCACACACGACCAATGTACATATGTACAGGGGCCTTGACGGCCAGTGGCGGATCCAGGATTTGAAGTTATCTGGGGCGGACTTTTAAAGGAAACAAATTAAAAACGAAGCCATGATACATCAAATAAGACAATCAACAAAATTAATTGTCCAATAGTCTGCATTTAGGAAACACGGTCAACACGATGAATTGTTCAATATAGTCTCATTCAAAGAACAAGGCAAAAATTATATACTACTTCCTCCGATCAAATTTGAACTAAACCATTACACTTATTTTGGGACGTAAGGAGTACAAACAATCGTATAATGTCTAACTTGGACTCCTCTTGGTTGAATCTTAACATCGAATTGTAGTTAATATCAATATTCAACTTTTAAGAATTAGGTCTACATGACAACATGTTGGGAATATGACTACCATGTTGGAAATATGCCCTAGAGGCAATAATAAATTGGTTATTATTATATTTCCTTGTTCATGATAATCGTTTATTATCCATGCTAGAATTGTATTGATAGGAAACTCAGATACATGTGTGGATACATAGACAACACCATGTCCCTAGTAAGCCTCTAGTTGACTAGCTCGTTGATCAGTAGATGGTTACGGTTTCCTGACCATGGACATTGGATGTCGTTGATAACGGGATCACATCATTAGGAGAATGATGTGATGGACAAGACCCAATCCTAAGCCTAGCACAAAGATCGTGTAGTTCGTATGCTAAAGCTTTTCTAATGTCAAGTATCATTTCCTTAGACCATGAGATTGTGCAACTCCCGGATACCGTAGGAGTGCTTTGGGTGTGCCAAACGTCACAACGTAACTGGGTGGCTATAAAGGTACACTACAGGTATCTCTGAAAGTGTCTGTTGGGTTGGCACGAATCGAGACTGGGATTTGTCACTCCGTGTAAACGGAGAGGTATCTCTGGGCCCACTCGGTAGGACATCATCATAATGTGCACAATGTGGTCAAGGAGTTGATCACGGGATGATGTGTTACGAAACGAGTAAAAGAGACTTGCTGGTAACGAGATTGAACAAGGTATCGGGATACCGACGATCGAATCTCGGGCAAGTATCGTACCGCTAGACAAAGGGAATTGTATACGGGATTGATTAAGTCCTTGACATCGTGGTTCATCCGATGAGATCATCGTGGAGCATGTGGGAGCCAACATGGGTATCCAGATCCCGCTGTTGGTTATTGACCGGAGAATTGTCTCGGTCATGTCTGCATGACTCCTGAACCCGTAGGGTCTACACACTTAAGGTTCGATGACGCTAGGGTTATAGGGAAAGTATGTACGCGGTTACCGAATGTTGTTCAGAGTCCCGGATGAGATCCCGGATGTCACGAGGAGTTCCGGAATGGTCCGGAGGTAAAGATTAATATATATGAAGTATGGTTTTGGCCACCGGAAGTGTTCCGGGCATCACCGGTAGTGTACCGGGACCACCAGAGGGGTCCGGGGGTCCACCGGGTGGGGCCACCAGCCCCGGAGGCCTACATGTGTCAATAGTGGGAAGGGACCAGCCCCTAGGTGGGCTGGGGCGCCTCCCACCAAGGCCCAAGGCGCCTCCAAGAGGGTAGGGGGGTAAACCCTAGGGCAGATGAGCCCTAAGGCCCACCTCAGGTGTGCCTCCCCCTCTCCCCCTTGTGGCCGCCACCCTAGATGGGATCTAGGGCTGCCCACACCCCTAGGGAGGAAACCCTAGGTGGGGGCGCAGCCCTCCCTCTCCCCCTATATATAGTTGAGGCAAAGGGGTAGCACAACACATGAAGTTCCTCCCCTGTTGGCGCAGCCCTACCCCTCTCCCTCCTTGTCTCTCGTAGTGCTTGGCGAAGCCCTGCTGGAGTCCCGCGCTCCTCCACCACCACCACGCCGTCGTGCTGCTGCTGGATGGAGTCTTCCCCAACCTCTCCTTCTCCCCTTGCTGGATCAAGGCGTAGGAGACGTCACCGGGTTGTACGTGTGTTGAACGCGGAGGTGCTGTCCGTTCGGCACTAGGATCATCAGTGATTTGGATCACGACGAGTACGACTCCATCAACCCCGTTCACTTGAACGCTTCCGCTTGGAGATCTACAAGGGTATGTAGATGCACTCTCTCTCCCTCGTTGCTAGATGACTCCATAGATTGATCTTGGTGATGCGTAGAAAATTTTAAATTTCTGCTACGTTCCCCAACATACCAGGTATGACCGGCCCAAGAGGGGCCGGGTCAATCTTCCTGGTGGGTTATTAAAAGAAGCCCAGCGAATATACAAGGCCATGGGCTATTATAAAACTTGTAGTAGGCCCAAGCCTAGAGGCGGCTTAAGGCCTGTAATTGTAAACCACCATGTATAGTTAAGACTTGTAAAGAAAGGCATGTAAAAGAAGTCACCGAGCTGGACACGTTGTATGAGCCGGACGGGTGTAACATCCCAAAATTCTAAATTTTGGAATGTTATAAACAAATAGATAGATTTGATTGATTGCTTGATTGATTGACTGAAAGTGAGTGAATTCGAAACTTTTTGAAAGTTAAATGAGAGGGAATAAAAGGACTTTCCCAAACTTTCATATTGGTTTTCTGATCTTCGTGAATTCAAATTCTTTTCATCACAAAACCCCGGAGAGAAGATGACATGACTTCTTCCATTTATTTAAATGACAAGGGGTGTTGAGAATATTTGAATTTCATTTGAAATATCCCAATTCTGAAACTTTATGCGACTCAATGATTTTCACGAGAGAAGATAAAATGACTTCTTCAAATTATATGAAATATGAGTTGGGAGTTTCAAAGAATTAAATTCAAAGCCCCTTTGAATTTATTTTCAATTTGGAATAGATCATCATGCATATTTTATTTTCTTGCATTTTGGTCGATCCTAGAAATTTCACGCAACTCAAGGACCCTTGGAGAGAGTTGGAGATTTCGTTATTTTCATATTTGAGAGTTTTCTCGAATTGAAAAGAGGATCATTTGATTTATTTATTTCATCTTCAATTATTTTCCGTTATCAAAAATATAAGAGAGGGAATAATATGACTTTCCCAAATTTAGGAAAATGAAGATTTAATAAATAGATCAACTTTTGTTTGCCGGAGTTTTATTTGCATTTTATTCGGATAGGGAAAATTGTGCGTTTTCAAAATTTGCTTTTTAGGTCCGGAGAAAAGTTCATTTTGTTCGGCTCATTTTTAGGAGTCGGGGAAAATTTACTTTATTAATTTTGGAGTTCGTTTAGATTTTCTTTTATTTATTTTTCTGCGCGCGAGACCATTTAAAAAAAAAATCCGCAGCGCATTGGGCCAAAGGCCCAAGCCGCCAAGCCACCGAGCCAGCCAGGCCAGAGGCCATCGCGCGCCACGCCCAGGGAGGAGCCGCACCAGGCGCAAGGCGCCAGGGAGCCGCCATCCTTTGTGGATTCCTAGTAGGATTCATCTACTTCCGTATCTATTTCTAGATCTTTTCCTTTTGTTTCCTAATCCTAGTCTATTTCTTGTCCCCTACCCCAAGCAAAACCCTCCCCTCCCCAATATAAATACCCAAGCACCCCCCCTCTAAACACATCAAACCAACACCTCTCCTCTCCTCTCCGCCGCCCCACGCCGCGCCGCCACACCCACGCCGCGCCGCCGCACCACCCAAGCCGCGCCTCACCCCGCGCCTCTCACCCGCGCCGCCGCCCTTGTGCATCGCCGCCGCGTCAACGCCGCCCAACCCCGCGCCCTAGTGCCGCCACCGCCACCATGCGTCACCGCGCCGCCGCCGCCCTGCGTCAACGCCGCCGTCGCCGCCGTTCGCCGGAGGTACCGCGCCGCGTCTCTTCTTTCCCTCGGTTCGGTTTTTCTTATAAACCGTTCCGATTCTTTTCTTCTCTACCGATTCGTTTTCTTTCCGATTTTTCGCTAAACCGTTCCGGTGTTCTAGATCGGTTTTTCGTTCGATCTCTTTTCCCGAAAACCCTAGATTGGTTTTCGTTCTTCTTTCGGACCGTTCGTCTCAACGAACGTGATCACCGATTATTTCCCGGTTAACGACGTCTGTTCGTATAACCGTTCTTCTTTTTCTTCTCGTCGGATTTATTCCGCGATCGCGATCTCAGATCCGATCTTCGTTCTAGTTTATCTTCTCGCTCGTTTATCGGAATCAGGTGATTCAAGCGCTTGGAGTTTCATCTCGAAACCGCCGTTTCGTCTAATCAACTTGAACAAGCTTTTGCTACAGTAAAATTTTGACCTAGATTCAACTTGCTAGAACCGAGTTGTTTTCTTCCGCCGTTTGTTTTTCGTCGTTTGTTCGGCTCGTTCTTTCTTTGCAACCGGAGTTCTTAAGTTGAACTTTCTGGTTCGTTCTCTTGTTCGATTTTTCCCTGTGCATTAGATGAGTACTTATTGTGTGGTTACTATTGCTTGCCTACGATAGATTGACCGGAGTATGACGATTAGATCTATCAAGAGTTTTGAGTGCGAATCATCTTCATCAACATTGCAGGCAAGTAACACTTGATCATATCTTTTCTACAACCCATGTTTTATTGCATTAGATCAATCCTCTCACATTGCATGATTAGGATCTAATTAAATTGTGGGATGGGAAGTAGAATTGAGGTAGTACCTATTACCTGTTACTTATAAAACCTTGGGAGTTACTTCTACGTTTGCTTATTATGCTATGCTATGCTAGTAGACGTGGATTGGGTGAGTGAATATCCATGACAGATGTGAGATTGTTAATTAATGGCTTATCTAAGGTGGCAACTTAAACACACATCTGGGTGGATTGAGGCACCTGATGTCTATCAGGACTTGCCTGTTTTTTTTGGACCGCCACCCAGGCTCAAAGGGATCATAAGATCTTTCATGCTAGAAACTTCCGTGTGCAGCCACATGCTACTATGGGCTCTAGCATAGTTGACTAAGTTGTGCGAACTCTTACGGGGTAGACTAGCAGATGTAGGGGATGTAGGTGTACCGGTTTACCCCACATGTAAGGTGCTAGCGCTTCTGAAAGACTATGTCTCGGTCATCCGTCTTCTCAAACACCCTGTAGTGCGAGAAACCAAACGGAGGCGATCGAGTCTTGTGGGAAAAGTGCGCAAACCTCTGCAGAGTAACAAACTAATCATGATTAGCCGTGTCCCCGGTTATGGACATTTTGAGTATCTAGTTCTTGGATTATCCTGTTGATCTCAACACGTTACTTATTATAATTTGTTTGGGTTTAATGAGTACTTTTAATTGGGATTGAGGATGCTGTCAACCATTCTCAATGTTTAACAACCACCATGATAGTTAAATAAATTTTATTCCTTTGAAGTAGGGAAAAATTGGCTTTTCGCAAAAACTGAAATCATAGAGCTTTCCACCAGCCATATATGCATGTAGTATAGCCTATTCTTTCATTACTCTCTATGTGTTACATTGCCAGCATATTCCATGTGCTGACCCGTTTTCGGGCTGCAACGTCTTATGTTGCAGGTTTCTTACGACGAGTAAGTGATACGTTAGGGTTACGATTTCCTATACTCAACTTTGCCGTTGGTGTTGATGGGAATCCACAACCTTGTTGCTTCCGCTATATTTTGGATTGAGGTAATAGTATTTACGTTACTTTATACATGTGATTTACCTCTGTTATAAATCCTTCGAGTACTGTGTGTGTCAGCATACTGATCCAGGGATGACACATAAGCACAGAGACTTGATCCATTCGGGTCGGGTCGCTACAAGATGGTATCAGAGCACATGTTGACTGTAGGACGTGACCCTAGAAACTGGCAAGCCAATAGCAAAGATTTTTCTCTACAACTTTCCCTTTCAAAAGATCTTTTACCTCTCTTCTCTTCTGAGTTTATTCAAATATTCCCTTTTTAGTGAGACCATACCCCTTTTCCCTTTTGACCACTCGAAGATTTGACTGATGAGACCACTCCAAGGAGACAAGATATCGGACAACTAAGACCATTTGGAATGAAGAGGATTTTACCGTGTAAATGGAAACTACAACGGTTGAAGACTCCGAAGACTAGGAGAATTTGAAGGCTTTGAAGAATTTCCGGATTTGTATGACCTAGGAAGGCACCCCTTATGGAACTTGGCAGACTATGAAACCTGTCAACACCCGGGATCAAGGTGTATCGGAGAAGGACCGGAACATGGAGCATTAGAACTCAAAGTTTTGTCAAGAAAACTCTAAGACAGGAGATATCAATCATGAAATGAAAGCTCATGGCAGTAACATGGGCATAGACATGGCTAACGATGGTGTTATTGCCCGCCTATTCTATTGTCACCATGCGGAGTTAAGCGTGCAGATGCATGGAAAAATTGAATGGTAGAACGCTGATGGAGCATCTATCTGCAAACGTTGGAGTGTTAACCTTAGCTGGTGTATTCACCAGGATCTGGAGTGTTACATCAGGAAGTTAAGATGGACCTACAAGAAGCAATATTTGACAAATAGGCAATTGGTGAAGAACTCAGGACCCAGAAGCTGAAAGTAGACAAGATGAAGGAGCAAAACATCGAGATACCGGAGATTTGACAGTAACTGAAGGACAGTAGGATCATGGATCATGTCAAGGATGTTGAAACCGGCAGTTGGAACGTAACTCCAGAAATATTGAAGGACGTCGCGAGAGACTTCGCGTCAACAGAGATGATCTGGCAAAAGAACTTGAGCAGGACAAGCACGATTGGAAGAAGCCATTGGAGGCATGAACAAAGACTTGAAGAGTTTGGAGACGTTGAAGATTCATCGACCTCTAGAAGACCAAACCCCTATTATATACCTACGTTAGATGCGACGTTTGTGAGCTGTCATTTGTTTGATGTTTTTTTCGACAGCCACCACAAAATCTGTCTTTTCAAAACTTTTGTTTGTATTGTGTGCTTTCCTCTCTCTTGATCTCTCTTATCTCACCCCAAACCCTTGAACCCAATAGAGGATGAATGGAGATGAGCTTGTATTTTCTGGACCGATGAGTCAATTGGAGACAGACCGATGGATTCAGAACATGGAGGATCATATGAAGAACAACCCTATAGTCGGAAAGGATATGGCCCAGCATGCTCTTCAATGCTTTGAAAGAGGTGCTGCTACTTGGTGGAGGATGTACCAAACCATCAATGGATGGCAAGGAGTAACCACTTGGAAAGAATTTAAGTTGACTTTGCTAAAGTCTCAGTTTGTGTCCCAGAAGTTGAAGCCTTATGGAAAGGATATGAAGAAACCTTGTGCATGCAAGATTTGTGGACAAATCGGACACACCCATAAGGAACACAAGGATGAATGCCCAAATTGTGAAGGAAGTCACCCAACTGAAGAATGCCCAACTAGACAGATTACTTGTTTCTTGTGTGAAGGGACTACCCACTACCCTGCTCAGTGTCACATTTACCCCATGGTACAAAGAACCATCCAGCAGAAGGAAGAAGAAATGAAAGGAGCCCTCATGGAAGGTTTAGAAGAACCTGTGATGAAGAAAGAGGTGGAGGACACACCCAAAGAAGAGCCAATTAGACCCTGCACTAAGTCATGCTATTCATGTGGAGAAGAAGGACACATCTCCCAAGATTGTCTGAATGGAGATCTAGTAGAATTCCCGACAGAGGAAGTAGAGTATGACCCACAGGAAATAGAAGCCCTGATTGGAACGGAAAGGTCCAGGAAGAGAAGTAGGTTGGATTCGAGGAACAACCCAATTTCCACAAAGAAAGACCTGAGTCATATCACATGTTTCAGGTGCAAAAATTCAGGGCACTACTTCAATGATTGCCCAAGAGGGAAGATAAGGACCCAAGGAGACTATGTGATCATGAGGAAACCTCGAAACCTGTCAGAAGTAATGTGTTTCCGTTGTAATGGAGCAGGGCACCTTGCCAGAGGTTGTCCGAAGGAGAAGGAGACTTGTGATAAATAGTTGAGTTTGTAACAGAAGTAATATAGTAGTGGTAGTGAGAACATTTTCTTTTATATAGAGGTATTGAATTGAGGCATGTAATGGAAAAACAGGAGATTGTAATGATTTGAGAATTAATAAAGTTAGCCTCGTTGGTACTGATATGGATTTTATGAGTTGCTACTCTATGAAGGAGGATTTTGACCATTTTTGAGGATAAGAGAAATATGGTCTATGGAAGATTTGTGTATTTTAAGGGTGGTAGTACCCTGTAAGAACCTTTGACCCCAGAAAAGATAAAGATACTCCACTGCATGGATTTTGGGCAAAATGAAATATGAGTTTTGTCTCGATATGTGTGATGCCCCAAGAGTATGTGGGATGAAGTTGGAGACCGTCAGTTGTTTGGACCAAATGTGATCAAGGAGTCAGAAGAGAATGTTAAGTTGATTCGAGATAGACTGAAGGTAGCTCAGTCCAGGCAGAAGAGTTATGCAGACTAAAAAAACGCAAGGAGGTAGTCTATGAAATCGGAGACAGAGCATATCTTTGTGTGCCAGCTCTGCGAGGAGTTAAACGATTTGGAGTTAAGGGAAAGTTAGCCCCGAGATTTGTAGGACCATACCACGTATTGGAGCGTATGGGAGAAGTTACCAACAAGTTGGAGTCACCCGAAGGACTGTCAGGAGTTCATGATGTGTTTCACGATTCCCAGTTGAAGAAGTGCCATGCAGAGATGGCCAATATTTCCTTGTAAGGACGCTTGACCCTGGAAAGGATAATAATGTTCCACGAAGTGGAGTATGGATTTCATAAGTATAAGTTTTATCACGGTATGTGGGACATCCCACGAGGATGAAGAGATGAAGTGTTATTGGATATAAAGGAGGTATGATGTTGGAAATATGGATCAATGGAAATTCCATGAAGAGGCTGAGTAATCATGTCCCCGTTTGGTGCAAATATAAGGAAAAGAGACAGTACATGGATTTTAAGTATGCCAGGAAGTTGGATGTTGGGATAATGATCAGTTGCCCAGATGATGAGTTCAAGATTTGCAAGTGATGAGATGGGCCATAACCCACAGGCCCCAGGACCTGCCAAGAAGCAAGCACACTCTTGCTGAAGGAAAAACCCTGGAAGAAGTTACGACTTGTATCAACCGACGATTTTATAGGAGTTTACGCAAAACCTGAGAGTTGTTAAGTAACGATAGATGTTTGTTTGGCTTGCAGAATCAATGGATTTTTCGAACTTGGTTCGTCGACAAGAAGAATTCTGCAATGCTTGTGAGGATGACCGAGTGTTAGAATGCGAGATTCGCTAAACCATGTACAAGGAAATGATTTGGGTGCGGGATGGATTGATCACCATACCGACTTACTCTTATTATTCGCTTTGCTATATGGGATGGTAAATCTGAGTGACTTACCTATAGTGGAGAGACAACGATCAAAACCTTGTTTGAACCTTAGAAAGGTATAGGTATTTTTTTCCCTTGTACACGGCAGTTGTTGCCAACCGTAGGTTATACGGTGAGGTTCAACCCAGACCCTTTCCTGCAGGAGAAACCATAAATTGTTGACCACCACAAGATATCGATAGTTGTTTAGCATTGGCGTCAGACCCGTCAGCTATGAAGACCCAGTTTCGGGATAACCTTACCAAGATGAAAGGACAAAGGAATTGAGGAAAAGGTTATGCCACTACCGAAAGAGCCCAGAGAAGGGATTATCCTTAATATCTGAGAAGACTGACACTGTCAACGATAAGGATGGAGTATATGAGTTTTGATGGAACCGTAACAATGTTTCTAAGGGTGGTAGCACCCGAGACCTCGGAGATGATCGATGGACTTTGAGAAGACCCCAAACCCTAACCTATTTCTTTCTAGCCTCTCCGAATCTCGAGGACGAGATTCATTTTAAGGGTGGTAGTTTGTAACATCCCAAAATTCTAAATTTTGGAATGTTATAAACAAATAGATAGATTTGATTGATTGCTTGATTGATTGACTGAAAGTGAGTGAATTCGAAACTTTTTGAAAGTTAAATGAGAGGCAATAAAAAGACTTTCCCAAACTTTCATATTGGTTTTCTGATCTTCGTGAATTCAAATTCTTTTCATCACAAAACCCCGGAGAGAAGATGACATGACTTCTTCCATTTATTTAAATGACAAGGGGTGTTGAGAATATTTGAATTTCATTTGAAATATCCCAATTCTGAAACTTTATGCGACTCAATGATTTTCACGAGAGAAGATAAAATGACTTCTTCAAATTATATGAAATATGAGTTGGGAGTTTCAAAGAATTAAATTCAAAGCCCCTTTGAATTTATTTTCAATTTGGAATAGATCATCATGCATATTTTATTTTCTTGCATTTTGGTCGATCCTAGAAATTTCACGCAACTCAAGGACCCTTGGAGAGAGTTGGAGATTTCGTTATTTTCATATTTGAGAGTTTTCTCGAATTGAAAAGAGGATCATTTGATTTATTTATTTCATCTTCAATTATTTTCCGTTATCAAAAATATAAGAGAGGGAATAATATGACTTTCCCAAATTTAGGAAAATGAAGATTTAATAAATAGATCAACTTTTGTTTGCCGGAGTTTTATTTGCATTTTATTCGGATAGGGAAAATTGTGCGTTTTCAAAATTTGCTTTTTAGGTCCGGAGAAAAGTTCATTTTGTTCGGCTCATTTTTAGGAGTCGGGGAAAATTTACTTTATTAATTTTGGAGTTCGTTTAGATTTTCTTTTATTTATTTTTCTGCGCGCGAGACCATTTAAAAAAAAAATCCGCAGCGCATTGGGCCAAAGGCCCAAGCCGCCAAGCCACCGAGCCAGCCAGGCCAGAGGCCATCGCGCGCCACGCCCAGGGAGGAGCCGCACCAGGCGCAAGGCGCCAGGGAGCCGCCATCCTTTGTGGATTCCTAGTAGGATTCATCTACTTCCGTATCTATTTCTAGATCTTTTCCTTTTGTTTCCTAATCCTAGTCTATTTCTTGTCCCCTACCCCAAGCAAAACCCTCCCCTCCCCAATATAAATACCCAAGCACCCCCCCTCTAAACACATCAAACCAACACCTCTCCTCTCCTCTCCGCCGCCCCACGCCGCGCCGCCACACCCACGCCGCGCCGCCGCACCACCCAAGCCGCGCCTCACCCCGCGCCTCTCACCCGCGCCGCCGCCCTTGTGCATCGCCGCCGCGCCCAACGCCGCCCAACCCCGCGCCCTAGTGCCGCCACCGCCACCATGCGTCACCGCGCCGCCGCCGCCCTGCGTCAACGCCGCCGTCACCGCCGTTCGCCGGAGGTACCGCGCCGCGTCTCTTCTTTCCCTCGGTTCGGTTTTTCTTATAAACCGTTCCGATTCTTTTCTTCTCTACCGATTCGTTTTCTTTCCGATTTTTCGCTAAACCGTTCCGGTGTTCTAGATCGGTTTTTCGTTTCGATCTCTTTTCCGAAAACCCTAGATTGGTTTTCGTTCTTCTTTCAGACCGTTCGTCTCAACGAACGTGATCACCGATTATTTCCCGGTTAACGACGTCTGTTCGTATAACTGTTCTTCTTTTTCTTCTCGTCGGATTTATTCCGCGATCGCGATCTCAGATCCGATCTTCGTTCTAGTTTATCTTCTCGCTCGTTTATCGGAATCAGGTGATTCAAGCGCCTGGAGTTTCATCTCGAAACCGCCGTTTCGTCTAATCAACTTGAACAAGCTTTTGCTACAGTAAAATTTTGACCTAGATTCAACTTGCTAGAACCGAGTTGTTTTCTTCCGCCGTTTGTTTTTCGTCGTTTGTTCGGCTCGTTCTTTCTTTGCAAGCGGAGTTCTTAAGTTGAACTTTCTGGTTCGTTCTCTTGTTTGATTTTTCCCTGTGCATTAGATGAGTACTTATTGTGTGGTTACTATTGCTTGCCTACGATAGATTGACCGGAGTATGACGATTAGATCTATCAAGAGTTTTGAGTGCGAATCATCTTCATCAACATTGCAGGCAAGTAACACTTGATCATATCTTTTCTACAACCCATGTTTTATTGCATTAGATCAATCCTCTCACATTGCATGATTAGGATCTAATTAAATTGTGGGATGGGAAGTAGAATTGAGGTAGTACCTATTACCTGTTACTTATAAAACCTTGGGAGTTACTTCTACGTTTGCTTATTATGCTATGCTATGCTAGTAGACGTGGATTGGGTGAGTGAATATCCATGACAGATGTGAGATTGTTAATTAATGGCTTATCTAAGGTGGCAACTTAAACACACATCTGGGTGGATTGAGGCACCTGATGTCTATCAGGACTTGCCTGTTTTTTTTTGGACCGCCACCCAGGCTCAAAGGGATCATAAGATCTTTCATGCTAGAAACTTCCGTGTGCAGCCACATGCTACTATGGGCTCTAGCATAGTTGACTAAGTTGTGCGAACTCTTACGGGGTAGACTAGCAGATGTAGGGGATGTAGGTGTACCGGTTTACCCCACATGTAAGGTGCTAGCGCTTCTGAAAGACTATGTCTCGGTCATCCGTCTTCTCAAACACCCTGTAGTGCGAGAAACCAAACGGAGGCGATCGAGTCTTGTGGGAAAAGTGCGCAAACCTCTGCAGAGTAACAAACTAATCATGATTAGCCGTGTCCCCGGTTATGGACATTTTGAGTATCTAGTTCTTGGATTATCCTATTGATCTCAACACGTTACTTATTATAATTTGTTTGGGTTTAATGAGTACTTTTAATTGGGATTGAGGATGCTGTCAACCATTCTCAATGTTTAACAACCACCATGATAGTTAAATAAATTTTATTCCTTTGAAGTAGGGAAAAATTGGCTTTTCGCAAAAACTGTAATCATAGAGCTTTCCACCAGCCATATATGCATGTAGTATAGCCTATTCTTTCATTACTCTCTATGTGTTACATTGCCAGCATATTCCATGTGCTGACCCGTTTTCGGGCTGCAACTTTTCATGTTGCAGACTTTTCAGACGACGAGTAAGTGGTACGTTAGGGTTACGATTTCCTATACTCAACTTTGCCGTTGGTGTTGATGGGAACCCACAACCTTGTTGCTTCCGCTATATTTTGGATTGAGGTAATAGTATTTACGTTACTTTATACATGTGATTTACCTCTGTTATAAATCCTTCGAGTACTGTGTGTGTCAGCATACTGATCCAGGGATGACACATAAGCACAGAGACTTGATCCATTCGGGTCGGGTCGCTACAACGGGACTCTGTAGGCCGCCAGGCGTCTACCCGTGTATATAAGGGGATAACCCGGCGGCGGCTTAGGGCGAGGAACATCAAATCGAGAGCCAGGAATAGCGTATTCGTTCCCTGGTCATCGAAACCTAGCAATACCACATCAACTGGACTAGGCTTTACCTTCATCGTAAGGGGCCGAACCAGGATAAACCTCTCGTGTCCTTTGTCCCGATCAACCCCTTTAAGCTTCCTAGTTGTGATGGCTCCACGAATAAGTCCTTTCACTAGGACATCTACCGTGACAATTCCACGACAGTTGGCGCCCATAGTGGGGCCAGCGCACGGTGGATTTGAGTTCTTGAAGGGCAACTTCGAAGGGCTCAAGGGATACGCTGTGGGCCGAATGACCAAGAGTCGTCGCGGCAAGCTCTACATAGACGATGAAGGCTGGGGCCCCGACGCCGGCTCAATTGAGTACGGATACCGGGTCCCCTTCGGCGGAATCCATGTCTTCATTGGTCGGATCGGCGAGCCGGGCCCTGAGCCGGACATCTGCACCAACCTCGTCGAGACGGCTCAGCGCGCTAGATCCGCCCGGACTCAACCTGCCATGAGGCGTGCCTTCGTGGGTTGCATCCATGGAGGGGAATTTTCTGAAGGATCGGTGGACAGTGGTGAGACGATTGTTTGTTCTGACGGTGAGTCATCCGCAGGTGAAACAGATTCTTTGTATCAGTTACAAGACGGCGGGCTTGGTGGCTGCTCCGATGGAAGCAGTATTCTGGACCCCACTGAGCCACCGAATCGAGCCTGAGTCTTCATGGCTGGCACTCAACCTGGTCAGAATTCTATGGCTGCGGCAACCATAACCACCGGGTCATCAGCGGCCGGGTCAGGAGACCCCGTGCGCCCACCAGCTCAGGTATTAATGGACCTCATGGATAGGATGACGGCCCTGTTGACTGTTGTGGTTGAGCCGGCGGATAAGGCTCAGCATGACGCATAAGTAGCATGGCTACATGGAGAGGTAGAACAGGCCAAGGAAAATTTAGCAGCGGAAGATGTCAGGACGGTCGTGATACGTCTCCAACGTATCTATAATTTTTTATTGTTCCATGCTATTATATTATCTATTTTGGATGTTTATGGGCTTTATTATACATGTTTATATTATTTTTGGGACTAACCTATTAACCCAGAGCCCAATACCAGTTTCTGTTTTTTCCTTGTTTTAGAGTATCGCAGAAAAGGAAAATCAAACGGAATCCAATTGACCTGAAACTTCACGGAACTTATTTTTGGACCAGAAGAAGCCCACGGAGTATCCGAGATGGACCAGGAGAGTCCCGGGCTGCCCACGAGGGTGGGGGTGCGCCCACCCCCCTAGGCGCGCCCCCCTGACTCGTGGACAGCCCAGAGGTCCACCGACGTACTTCTTCCTCCCAAATATACCCATATACCCTAAAAACTTCGGGGAGCACAATAGATCGGGAGTTTCGCCGCCAGAAGCCTCCGTAGCCACCGAAAACCAATCTAGACCTATTCTGGCACCCTGCCGGAGGGGGAACCCTTCTCCGGTGGCCATCTTCATCATCTCGGTGCTCTCCATGACGAGGAGGGAGTAGTTCTCCCTCGGGGCTGAGGGTATGTACCAGTAGCTATGTGTGATCTCTCTCTCTCTCTCTCTCTCTCTCTCTCGTGTGCTTGAGGTGATACGATCTTGATGTATTGCGAGCTCTGCTATTATAGTTGGATCTTATGATGTTTCTCCCCCTCTACTCTCTTGTAATGAATTGAGTTTCCCCTTTGAAGTTATCTTATCGGACTGAGTCTTTAAGGATTTGAGAACACTTGATGTATGTCTTGCGTGGGATACCCGTGGTGACAATGGGGTATTCTATTGATCCACTTGATGTATGTTTTGGTGATCAACTTGCGGGTTCCGCCCATGAACCTATGCATAGGGGTTGGCACACGTTTTCGTCTTGACTCTTCGGTAGAATCTTTGGGGCACTCTTTGAAGTACTTTGTGTTGGTTTGAATAGATGAATCTGAGATTGTGTGATGCATATCATATAATCATACCCTCGGATACTTGAGGTGACATTGGAGTATCTAGGTGACATTAGGGTTTTGGTTGATTTGTGTCTTAAGGTGTTATTCTAGTACGAACTCTATGATAGATTGAATGGAAAGAATAGCTTCATGTTATTTTACTACAGACTCTTGAATAGATCGATCAGAAAGGATAACTTTGAGGTGGTTTCGTACCTTACCATAATCTCTTCGTTTGTTCTCCGCTATTAGTGACTTTGGAGTGACTCTTTGTTGCATGTTGAGGGAAAGTTATATGATCCAATTATGTTATTATTGTTGAGGGAACTTGCACTAGTGAAAGTATGAACCCTAGGCCCTGTTTCAACGCATTGCAATACCGCTTATGCTCACTTTTATCATTAGTTACCTTGTTGTTTTTATATTTTCATATTACAAAAACCTATATCTACCATCCATATTGCACTTGTATCACCATCTCTTTGCCGAACCAGTGCACCTATACAATTTACCATTGTATTGGGTGTGTTGGGGACACAAGAGACTCTTTGTTATTTGGTTGCAGGGTTGCTTGACAGAGACCATCTTCATCCTATGCCTCCCACGGATTGATAAACCTTAGGTCATCCACTTGAGGGAAATTTGCTACTGTCCTACAAACCTCTGCACTTGGAGGCCCAACAATGTCTACAAGAAGAAGGTTGTGTAGTAGACATCAAGCTCTTTTCTAGCGCCGTTGACGGGGAGGTGAGTGCTTGACGGTATATCTTTAGATCTTGCAATCGAGTCTTTTAGTTTCTGGTTTTATCACTAGTTTAGTTTATAAAAGAAAATTACAAAAAAATGGAATTAAGTTTGCCTCATACGCTTCATCTTTTTAATATCTTTCGTGAGTATGATGGAAAGGAAAATTGTGCCAAAGTGTTAGAAGAAGAATGCATTAAAATGTTTGGCACTAAATCTTTGAATGATGAGCATGATTGCAATGTTGTTAGTATGAACTCCTTGAATATCCATAGTACTAATGATGATTGCACTAGTTATGATGAAAATGTCTCCTATAAACATGTCAATTTTTGTGGAGTGCATTGGG
This sequence comes from Triticum dicoccoides, assembly GCF_002162155.2. Classification (NCBI taxonomy): domain Eukaryota; kingdom Viridiplantae; phylum Streptophyta; class Magnoliopsida; order Poales; family Poaceae; genus Triticum; species Triticum dicoccoides. The sequence goes on from NC_041386.1 coordinate 435,186,016, forward strand.
TTTGCAAGTACACATCAAATAGGGAAGATAGATATTGCAACAGGCATAAGCATTTAGAAACTAAATTGTTGCAAGAAAGGCTAGATGTTTGTGCTGAAAGATTCCATATTTATCGCCATCCTTGTGAACTTTGCAATGAACATGGTCATTTAAAGCTCTAATGCTATTTGTTTCATGATCAAGTCGTGTCCAAAAATTGTGATAACTTGATTACCCTTGAGCATCATAAAGAGCTTAGTCTTATTTTGGGTTATGAAGAAATGAAACATATAACTGACGGTATTCCAAAATTTAATCTCGATAAATTTCTTGATTTTGATCTAGAGGAAATTAATATGTATTGTGCGATGAATTGCATTGAAAAGCCTTATATTGCCAATTACATAAAGAAAAGAAAACAAATAGAGGATGAAGAGAATACTAATGAAAGGGAAGAGACTTCCCAATATCCTCCTATTATTTCTCATGATGAATCAGGTAACGAGGAGGAGCCTTCTATTCAACCAATCTCATTAATAAGGAGCTCCAAAAAGAAGATTAAACCCACACATGATGTGAAGAAGAAAAAAGAAAAGACGGAGAAGCAAAGGTAGAAAGGTATCTCTCCCAAATAATGTTGCTCCTATTACTCATTGTGATGATGATAATTGCTATACTATCCGTGTTATCCATACTATTGATGATGAGAGTGATTATGCTTATGATATGAAAAGGCCCAAGCCTGGGGATGCCATGTTTGATGAAGATGATGTTTTTGAGAATATATTTGCTGCAATTAATGTTTCTCCCAAGCTTGGGGATGCTATGTTTAATGAATATGCTATTTTTAGTCTCCCAAGTTTTGATATGCAAATTTATAATGATTATAGCATGCCTCCTACTTATCATGATTATATTTTTGAAAGTGGATTTGGAGAGGTCATGACTTTATTTAGTAATGATTCCACTATCTTTGAAGAGGTTTCAATTGATTATGATGAGAACAAAGTTGCTACTTATGATGATTATTGTGATGACACTTATGCTATAAAAAGTAGTGATGATTATATTATAAAACTTGTCATGATTATGATTACCCTTTTTCTGAACATTACTCTTTTAATGTGGAAAAAAATTATAGCATTCGAGTCTCTTATGATACTCCCACTATTCCGAATGAGAAGAATTTTGCTTCTGTGGAGAGTAATAAAATTTCTATGCTTGTAGATCATGAAAAGAATGCTTGAGGTGCTGGTTATATTGTTGAATTCATTCATTATGCTACTGAAAATTATTATGAGGGAGGAATATATGCTTGTAGGAATTGCAATAATATCAAGTTTCCTCTCTATGTGCTTAAAGTCATGCTTGTTTTACCTTCCTATGCAAGTTGATTCTTGTTACCATAAGTTGTTTGCTCACAAAATCCCTATGCATAGGAAGTGGGTTAGGCTTAAATGTGCTAGTCATATTCTTCATGATGCCCTCTTTATGATACAATTCTTATCTTTTATGTGAGCATCATTGAAATCATCATGCCTAGCTAGCGGTGAGGCAACCCAATTTTATTTTACCTCCTTACTTTTTGTTCCTGTTTAGTAATAAATAATTTATCTATCCTATGTTATGATTGAGTTTTTATGTTTTAATTAGTGTTTGTGCCAAGTAGAACCGTTGGGAAGACTTGGGGAAAGTCTTGTTGATCTTGCTGTAAAAAAACAGAAACTTTAGCGCTCACGAGAATTGCTGCCATTTTTTATTGGAGGGTGATATTTAGCTAATTCTTTATGAAGATGATTAATAGATAAATTCCTCACGTCCAGCAATTTATTTTAGAATTTTTGGGGTTCCACAAGTTTTTGTTAGTTACAGATTACTACAGACTGTTCTGTTTTTGACAGATTCTGTTTTTCATGTGTTGTTTACTTATTTTGATGAATCTATGGCTAGTAAAAGAGTTTATAAACCATAGAGAAGTTGGAATAAAGTAGGTTTAACACCAATATAGATAAATAATGAGTTCATTACCATACCTTGAAGTGATGTTTTCTTTTCTATCGCTAACGGAGCTTACGAGTTTTCTGTTAAGTTTTGTGTTGTGAAGTTTTCAAGTTTTGGGTCAAGATTCGATGGACTATGGAATAAGGAGTGGCAAGAGCCTAAGCTTGTGGATGCCCAAGGCACCCAAAGGTAATATTCAAGGACAAACAAGAGCCTAAGCTTGGGGATTCCCCGGATGGCATCCCCTCTTTCGTCTTCGTTCATCGGTAACTTACTTGGAGCTATATTTTTATTCGCCACATGATATGTGTTTTGCTTGGAGCGTCATTTTATTTTATTTTGTTTTGCTTGTTGTTTGAATAAAATACCAAGATATGAAATTCTTAAATGTTATAAAGTCTTCACATAGTTTCATGATTATTCGACTACTCATTGATCTTCACTTATATCTTTTGGAGTAGTTTGTTGTTGCTCTAGTGCTTCACTTATATCTTTCTAGAGCACGGCGGTGGATTTATTTTGTAGAAATAGATGAACTCTCATGCTTCACTTATATTATTTTGAGAGTCCTAAACAGCATGGTAATTTGCTTTGGTTATGAATTTAGTCCTAATATGATGGGCATCCAAGAGGGGTATAATAAAAGCTTTCATATAGAGTGCATTGAATATTAAGAGAAGTTTGATACTTGATAATTGTTTTGAGATATGGAGATGGTGCTATTAGAGTCATGCTAGTTGAGTAGTTGTGAATTTGAGAAATATTTGTGTTGAAGTTTGTGATTCCCGTAGCATGCATGTATGGTGAACCGTTATGTGATGAAGTCGGAGCATGATTTATTTATTGATTGTCTTCCTTATGAGTGGCGGTCGGGGACGAGCAATGGTCTTTTCCTCCCAATATATCCCCCTAGGAGCATGCGCGTAATACTTTGTTTAGATAACTAATAAATTTTTGCAATAAGTATGTGAGTTCTTTTTGACTAATGTTGAGTCCATGGACTATACGCACTCTCACCCTTCCACCATTGCTAGCCTCTCTAGTACCATGCAACTTTTGCCGGTACCTTAAACCCACCATATACCTTCCTCAAAAAAGCCACCATATCTACCTATTATGGCATTTCCATAGTCATTCTGAGATATATTGCCATGCAACTTTCCACCGTTCTGTTATTATGACACGCTTCATCATTGTCATATTGCTTTGCATGATCATGTAGTTGAAATCATTTGTGGCAAAGCCACCACTCATAATTCTTCCATACATGTCACTCTTGAGTCATTGCACATCCCGGTACACCGTCGGAGGCATTCATATAGAGTCATATTTTGTTCTAAGTATCGAGTTGTAATTCTTGAGTTGTATGTAAATAAAAGTGTGATGATCATCAATATTAGAGCATTGTCCCGGTGAGGAAAGGATGATGGAGACTATGATTCCCCCATAAGTCGGGATGAGACTCCGGACGAAAAATGACAAAAGAAAAAAAAGAGGCTATAAAAAAGAAAAAAGGCCCAAATAAAAAAATAAAAAATAAACAAAATAAAAAATAAAAAAATGAGAGAAAAAGAGAGAAGGTGCAATACTACTATCCTTTTACCACACATGTGCTTCAAAGTAGCACCATGATCTTCATGGTAGAGAGTCACCTATGTTGTCACTTTCATATACTAGTGGGAATCTTTCATTATAGAACTTGGCTTGTATATTCCAATGATGGGCTTCCTCAAAATGCCCTAGGTCTTCGTGAGCAAGCGAGTTGGATGCACACCCACTAGTTTCTTTTCTTGAGCTTTCATACATTTATAGCTCTAGTGCATCCGTTGCATGGCAATCCCTACTCACTCAAATTGATATCTATTGATGGGCATCTCCATAGCCTGTTGATACACCTAGTTGATGTGAGACTATCTTCCCCTTTTTGTCTTCTCCACAACCACCATTCTATTCCACCATAGTGCTATATCCATGGCTCACGCTCATTATTGCGTGAAGATTGAAAAAGTTTGAGAACATCAAAAGTATGAAACAATTGCCTGGCTTGTCATCGGGGTTGTGCATGATTTAAATATTTTGTGTGATGAAGATAGAGCATAGCCAGACTATATGATTTTGTAGGGATAGCTTTCTTTGGCCATGTTATTTTGAGAAGACATGATTACTTGGTTAGTATGCTTGAAATATTATTATTTTTATGTCAATATTAAACTTTTGTCTTGAATCTTATGGATCTGAACATTCATGCCAAAATGAAGAGAATTACTTAGAGAAATATGTTAGGTAGCATTCCACATCAAAAATTCTGTTTTTATCATTTACCTACTCGAGGACGAGCAGGAATTAAGCTTGGGGATCCTGATACGTCTCCAACGTATCTATAATTTTTGATTGTTCCATGATATTATCTTATCTGTTCTGGATGTTTATGAGCTTTGTTATACACTTTTATATTATTTTTGGGACTAACCTATTAACCCAGAGCCTAGTGCCAATTTCTGTCTTTTTCCTTGTTTTAGAGTATCGCAGAAAAAGAAAATCAAACGGAGTCCAATTGACGTGAAACTTCACGGAACTTATTTTTGGACCAGAAGAAGCCCACGGAGTATCGGAGATGGACCAGGAGAGTCCCGGGCTGCCCACGAGGGTGGGGGCGCGCCCACCCCCCTGGGCGCGCCACTGCCTCGTGGACAGCCCGAAGGTCCACCGACGTACATTTTCCTCCCATATATACCCATATACCCTAAAAACTTCGGGGAGCACAATAGATCAGCAGTTCCGCCGCCAGAAGCCTCCGTAGCCACCGAAAACCAATCTAGACCCGTTCCGGCACTCTGCCGAAGGGGGAACCCTTCTTCGGTGGCCATCTTCATCATCTGGTGCTCTCCATGACGAGGAGGGAGTAGTTCTCCCTCGGGGCTGAGGGTATGTACCAGTAGCTATGTGTTTGATCTCTCTCTCTCTTTCTCTCTCTCTCGTGTTCTTGAGGTGATACGATCTTGATGTATCGCGAGCTTTGCTATTATAGTTGGATCTTATGATGTTTCTCCCCCTCAATCTCTTGTAATGAATTGAGTTTTCCCTTTGAAGTTATCTTATCGGATTGAGTCTTTAAGAATTTGAGAACACTTGATGTATGTCTTGCGTGGGAAACCCGTGGTGACAATGGGGTATTCTATTGATCCACTTGATGTATGTTTTGGTGATCAACTTGCGGGTTCCGCCCATGAACCTATGCATAGGGGTTGGCACACGTATTCGTCTTGACTCTCCGGTAGGATCTTTGGGGCACTCTTTGAAGTACTTTGTGTTGGTTTGAATAGATGAATCTGAGATTGTGTGATGCATATCGTATAATCATACCCACGGATACTTGAGGTGAAATTGGAGTATCTTGGTGACATTAGGGTTTTGGTTGATTTGTGTCTTAAGGTGTTATTATAGTACGAACTCTATGATATATTGAACGGAAAGAATAGCTTCATGTTATTTTACTATGGACTCTTGAATAGATCGATCATAAAGGATAACTTTGAGGTGGTTTCGTACCCTACCATAATCTATTCGTTTGTTCTCCGCTATTAGTGACTTTGGAGTGACTCTTTGTTGCATGTTGAGGGATAGTTATATGATCCAATTATGTTATTATTGTTGAGGGAACTTGCACTAGTGAAAGTATGAACCCTAGGCCCTGTTTCAACGCATTGCAATATTGTTTACACTCACTTTTATCATTAGTTACCTTGCTGTTTTTATATTTTCATATTACAAAAACCTATATCTACCATCCATATTGCACTTGTATCACCATCTCTTTGCCGAACTAGTGCACCTATACAATTTACCATTGTATTGTGTGTGTTGGGGACACAAGAGACTCTTTGTTATTTTGTTGCAGGGTTGCTTGAGAGAGACCATCTTAATCCTATGCCTACCATGGATTGATAAACCTTAGGTTATCCACTTGAGGGAAATTTGCTACTGTCCTACAAACTCTGCACTTGGAGGCCCAACAACGTCTACAAGAAGAAGGTTGTGTAGTAGACATTAGGCCGTAGAACGGGCGGCTCTGGATGCACGTGCTCGGCAGCTTCAAGCGGAGACTTTCCGGCTCTCGGTGGATCTGAACACGTCAAATGAGGTCATGAGGAGAAGGCACGAGAAGGCTCAATCACGTCTGCCTCTGACTTATGATCGTAGGAACCTGTTTCTCACACTCTGGGCAGATCCCAGTAACCCGCCGGAGGCAAACCGGATCACAACACCCGGGGCTGGGGCGCCGGTTCAACCACGGGCCATGGAGCCGCCATGTGTGAATACTGCTCCGCCTCACTACACACCAATACTACCGGGTCACTTCTCTAAACCTTTGGAGAATTTAATTGCTGCATCGGCTCGTTTGGCGGCTCTCCCAATGGAAGGTGACTCTCCGACGGTAATCGAAACATGAAGGGTCAAAGAACTTCTTCAGACAGCTCTGGCATAGCAGGATGCGTATTCTTACAATCAGGATAGAATCCATTCAACCCCTCGACCAAGCCGGAGCCCAAGCTATAGCAGGCATATGGACTCAGCGGCCATGTCGAGCAACGCCCAGCGCCGTAACCAACCACGCGGGCGTGACCCGTCCCCGGGCAGAGCCCTTAACTTGGCGGACCAGGAGAGGATCCGTCAAGAGGCTGAACGGGCGGTTCAGCAGGCGGCTGAGCAGGCGGCTCAGCAAGCTTTCCCGGTTTATCTAGCGACCTCTATTGAGGCTGGGGTGGCCACCAGGACATGAGGCGTCCCTTGTCTTGTGCCGGCTCTGCGTAATGAGCGTTTGCCAAAGGATTTTAAGGGGCCTCGTAAGGTGCCCAATTACACAGCCGACCTGCAACCCGGAGTGTGGATTGAAAGTTATGAGATGGCCATGGAGTTATTAGAGGTCAGTGACGCAGCAATGGCCAAATACTTCACCATGATGTTGGATGGAACAGCTCGTACTTGGTTAAAGGGGCTGCCGCCCAACTCCATCGGCTCATGGGCGGAGTTAAAGGCCCGGTTCATTCAGAACTTTAAAGATACCTGTAAACAGCCCATGTCGATCATGGACCTGAGTAACTGCAAGCAAGAGGAAGGCGAATCCACAACCCATTGGGTGCGTCGGGTCAAGGAAATAATGCATTCACCTGATAAGATGGATGCCGGCTCAGCGGTCTTAATGTTGGAGAAAATTGCCATTTTGAACCTCTGAAACAGAAACTGGGGTGGCTCAAGCATGACTGTAATGACATGTGCCAGCTGATGGTGGCTCTTGTCAAGTACGCCGATTCTGACAGTACCAAGGATCCCATGTCTGATGAAGAGAAGACAGGGAAGGGGAAGAAGAATGGCAATGGCAAAGGTCACCAGCACAACCCGGCGAATCAAGGAGGTAATAAACGTAAGGCTGATGGTAGTCTGGAGTTTGTGGCTAACGCCAGCGCATAGGGCAACAATCAACAACGCAAGGGGAGGCCACCTCCTTGGTCTGGCGGGTCAGGTCCCACCCTTGAGCAGCTGCTAAAGTCCAAGACACGGCACCCGGGAGAAGCCAGCTACCCATCTGTGGAAAGACTGTATGATCATGAAGGCTTTTAAGAATTTGAACATATTCGATGGTAACCACGGACCTGGCGGCAACTCAGGTGGTGGCGGTTTTCATGGCCCGGGCACCGGTTCAAGCGGTGGCGGTTTTCATGGCCAGGGCCATCTAGGTAGTCAACGCGGCTATAATCAGCAACCCGGCCAAGGCAATCAGCAACAGCAGCAACAGTCCGGGTATCAGAGTAACCCAAAACAGCTGAACAGAGGGCAGTACCACGTGTTTACCACCAGTTTGTGCAAGAGGGACCAGAAGCTTCATAAGAAGGCTGTAAGTGTTGTTGAGCCGGCGGTTCCGCGTTATTTGAGATGGTCTGAACAGCCTATTGTGTGGAGTAGGGAGGATCACCCACCCCGGGTTGATAATCCGGGTCATCTGGCTTTGGTGGTGGTGCCTCAAGTTGGTGGGTATAAGTTCACTAAAGTGCTCATGGACAGAGGCAGTAGCATCAACATCCTCTATTATGAGACGTTCCATCGCATGGGGTTAACTGATAAGAGTCTTAAAACACCCAACACTATTTTTCATGGGGTAGTGCCTGGTAAGTCAGTGTACCCAGTTGGTAAGATCGAACTGGAAGTAGCCTTTGGGGATGAGTATGATTCTAGGGCTGAGAAGTTAACTTTCGAGGTGGTTAAGATCAAAAGCCCGTATCACGCTCTGTTTGGACGGCCGGCTTATGCTAAGTTCATGGGTCGGCCATGTTATGTGTATCTACAACTCAAAATGCCGGGTCATAAAGGCACTATCACAGTGCATGGAAGCCGGAAAATGGCCTTGGAATGTGAAGAAGGTGATGCCGCTTATGCCGAGTCTGTTTGTGCAACAGAGGAATTGAAGTTTTATAAGGATAATGTTGACCCGGCAGACATGACATCTTTGAATAAGCCATCTACAGAGCATGAGCCAACATTGAAATTCAAGTCAGCTGATGACACCAAGATGATTGATTTCGTGCCTGGCGACTCATCCAAACAGTTCATTATCAGTGCTAATTTGGATCCAAAATAGGAAAGTGCGCTCATCGAGTTCATCCGTGAGAACCGAGACATCTTTGCATGGAAGCCTTCTGACATGCCGGGTGTACGGAGAGAACTCGCTGGTCACACTCTCAATATTAATCCAAAGTTTAAGCCGGTTCGACAATTTCTTCGGCGGTTTAACGAGGAAAGGCGCAAGGCTAACAGAGAAGAGGTGGCCCGGCTCTTGGCGGCCGGGTTCATTGTCGAAGTTTTTCACCCAGAGTGGTTGGCTAACCCGGTGCTTGTGCTTAAAAAGAACGGCACCTGGCGCATGTGTGTGGATTACACAGATTTAAACAAGGCTTGCCCGGCTGACCCTTTTTGCTCTCCCTCGTATCGATCAAATCATTGATGCTACGGCGGGTTGTGAGCGTTTGAGTTTTTTGGATGCTTACTCTGGTTATCATCAGATCAAGATGGCAGTTAAGGACCAGGAGAAGACAGCTTTCATCACTCCGTTTGGAGCCTTCTGTTATGTGTCTATGCCTTTTGGGCTTAAGAGTGACCAGGCGACTTATCAGCGGTGTGTACAGAATTGCCTTCATAAACAGATTGGGCGTAATGTTCATGTTTATGTGGATGATATAGTGGTGAAATCCAGAGAAAAGGAAACCTTGGTAGCTGATCTGAAGGAAACCTTTGATAACCTCCGGGTCTACAAGATGATGCTTAACCCGGCCAAGTGTGTTTTTGGAGTCCCAACTGGCAAGCTCTTGGGTTTTTTGGTGTCTAACAGAGGCATTGAGGCTAACCCGGAGAAAATAAAAGCAATTACATCTTTGGCTAAACCGACGTGCATCAATGACGTTCAGCGGCTGGCGGGCCGTGTCGCAGCTTTAAGCCGGTTTATAAGATGGCTGGGCAAGAAGGCTATGCCATTGTATCAAATGATGAAAAAGACAGATGATTTTGTCTGGAGTGACACTTCTAACTCTGCTTTTGAAGATCTGAAGAGACAGCTCATTGAGCCGCCGATTCTTGCTGCTCCCATTGAGAAGGAACCATTGTTGTTATATGTGGCTGCTAACTCACGTGTTGTCAGTGTGGCCATTGTTGTGGAAGGCAAGGAGGTTGGCAATGAACATCCGGTTCAATGGCCGGTTTACTACGTCGGTGAGGTGCTCATTGAATCTAAGCAAAGGTATCCACATTGGCAGAAGCTTGTTTATGGGGTGTTCATTTCAAGCCGGAAGCTCAAGCATTACTTTCAGGGTCACCCTATCACTGTGGTTAGCTCTGCTCCGTTAGGAGATATTATTCAAAATAGAGAAGCCACAGGATGAGTCGCCAAGTGGGCCATTGAACTTGGGTCTCATGGCTTAAAGTATGTGCCACGTACTGCGATCAAATCTCAAGCACTGTTCGATTTCATTAACGATTGGACGGAGTTGCAGACACCTGAAGAAAAGCCAGACAACACATATTGGACGATTCATTTTGATGGGTCCAGACAGTGGGAAGGCTCGGGAGCTGGAGTTGTTTTGACTTCTCCTCGAGGTGACAAGTTTTGTTATGTGTTGCGATTGATGTTTCCTTGTACTAACAATGCAACAGAATATGAGGCCTTGCTCCATGATCTTCGAATGGCTAAGGAGATGAATTTAAGCCAGGTACGGTGCCTTGGCGACTCAGATTTGGTGGCTCAGCAGGTGTCAGACAAGTGGGATTCCAAGGACCCTCTCATGGCGGCTTATCATCGAGAGGTGGACATTGTGGCTGGACACTTCAAGGGGTATCAGGTGGAACACATTGATCGCAGAAAGAACGAAGCGGCAGACGCCTTAAGCCGGTTGGGATCTCAGCGTAAGCCGGTGCCATCTAACACCTTTTTAGATGTTTTACATAACCCTTCTGTCAAGTTGCCTACAGAGGAAGACTTGGCAGTTCCTGACCTGGAGGCCCAGTTGGTGGCGGCTCTTCATGTCATACCAGATTGGACAGTGCCATATTTGGCTTACATGACCCGGGGCGAGTTGCCAGAGGATGAGACCTTGGCAAGATAGATAACCCGGCGGTCTAAGTCAATGACAATTTCCAATGGTGAATTTTATCATCATAGTGTCACTAGGGCGTTTCAACGATGTGTCTCTCCTGAAGAAGGTCAAGAGATTCTTCGTGGGATCCATGAGGGAGATTGTGGCCATCATGCCGGCTCAAAATCTCTAGTGGCCAAAGCTTTTCTTCATGGCTTTTACTGGTTAATGGCTCATGCTGATGCAGAGGATCTGGTCAGTAGGTGCGATGGATGTCAAAAGTTCGCACGACGAGCACACGTACCGGCTCAAGAACGGCGGATGATTCCAATCACTTGGCCGTTTGCGGTTTGGGGGCTTGATATGGTTGGACCTTTCAAAAGATCCAAGGATAAAAAGACACATCTTTTGGTGGCAGTTGACAAATTCACGAAATGGGTTGAGGCAGAGCCAGTGAGAAAGCGTGATGCAGCCACGGCGGTTCAGTTCATGAAAAAGGTGATCTTTCGCTTTGGTTTTCCACATAGCATTATAACTGGCAATGGCACTAATCTGTCAAAAGGTGCTATGGAGGAGTTTTGTCAACGGGAGCATATCTGGCTTGATGTTTCGTCAGTAGCTCACCCCTAATCCAATGGTCAAGCTGAGAGAGCAAATTAGGAAATCCTAAAAGGTCTCAAGCCCTGGCTTATGGTTCCCTTACAACGGACGCCGGGTTGTTGGGTAGAGGAATTACCCTCGGTGCTGTGAAGTATCAATACCACTCCTAACAGGTCTACAGGTTATACACCTTTGTTCATGGTTTATGGAGCAGAAGCAGTTCTGCCTAGTGACATCCTTCATGACTCGCCTTGTGTGGCGGCTTACGTTGAAGTTGATAACGAACAAGCCCGACAGGATGCACTTGACTTGTTAGATGAGGAGAGAGATTTGGCGGCGGCTCGATCGGCAATTTATCAACAGGACCTGCGTCATTATCACAGCCACCGAATTAAGTCGAGAACCTTTCAAGAAGGTGACCTGGTGCTCCAGCTCATCCAGGATCTGTCTGATGCACACAAGTTATCCCCGCCTTGGGAAGGACCCTTTGTGGTCAGCAAGAACTTAAACAACGGGTCATATTACCTCATTGACGTTCGAGAGCACAAAGACTCATGTAAGTCGGAGGAGGAGACCCGCCGGCCGTGGAACATTGCTCAGCTTCGGCCATACTATACTTAAGCCACCGGCTCCCATAATGTACATACTTTCGTGATGTATATATTATGATAAGTAATAAAGCAGGACCTCTGTCCTTTTACCTTTCAATGATCATATATCTTTATTATTTTCATTATTATTTAAAATGACCAAAAGAGGGTTGATCGTATCCGAATCTAGCTTAACCCTTTTGGTCTGGCTCATGATCGTATTCGAATATAGCCGTAAACCTCATGGTCACTTGGGTGCTTCCTGTTCAAACATAGGTCGTATTCGAACCAAAGAGAACATAGCTGTCATAACCCTCTTGATCGGCTCAAAGCCAAACTCACTAGGGGGCTTCTTGATCGTATCCGAATCATAGTTTAACCCCTTTTGGGTCCGACTTGGATCGTATTCGAATCAGGGTCCTTAAAAACCTCTCAAGGTCATTTGGGGGCTTCTTGTTCAAACATATGTCGTATTCGAACCAAAGAGAACATAGCTGACGGTACCCTCTTGATCGGCGCAATGCTAAAGCCACTGGGGGCTATATAACCGTATTCGAATCTTAGCTTAACCCCTTTGGTCCAGTTTACTGATCGTATTCGAATCAGAAGCCTCCAGTTTTTAGTTAAATGTTTTTATTTACATTGTCTGAAGCCTAGTGTTTTGTCTTACTATTTTTTATCATCTCAAATCTAATTGTCAGTATGGTTTCAAATTAAACCGGCTCAGTTATTTAACAATGAGTTGCCAAGGCATAACAGTCATCAGACATATGGAAGTATTGACTTCTACAAAAGATTGGGTTATCAACCTCATCATCCGGGTCATGTAAACCGGCAGTCCAGATTCAAAGAACACAGATGGAATCACGGATGTGCTGCATATATATATTGACATCATTGGCAAAGAGTCATATGCAACATTTTATGCACGATGGCATAGGCAAAGCATGCAGTTTTCAAACTAACCTATTGCAAGGTTTTGAGAGCCCAAAAGATGGTTATGACTCTCCCCTCGCCAGTTCACCTCCCTCTACTGGTTGGAAGCTGGGATTGGACCAGTCAAAGCCGTTCAGAGCAATGAACTCCGCTTCATCGTCAATCAGGCCAACTGGATTGATTTCCGGGGCAAAAGTGTGTTGGCGAACCGGCGGGATAAGATCTGTCACTTTATTAGAGGGAGTCGCCATCTTCTTATTCTCCATATCAAAACCCGGCTGATATTTATCGATGTTGATCTCCTCTCCAAGAATGGTAGCTTGAGGACGAACTCCCCTCACACAGGCCATAAAGTCATCTTGCTCAAATGGAGTCCCATCTTCCATCACGGTAGGGTACCCCTTAGCCACATCCACCAAGTCTAAATCCGGCACCCAGGCTTTGGAGCGGCTCAGGGCAGTCAGGGCTCCGGCTCTGGCACAGGATCGTTTGACCTCTTGAAACCTGGCGGGTAAGATCGATAACTTCTTCAAGACATCACTCAAATGGTTGGGTCCTTGGTTGGCAGGGGAGATAGTGGCAAGTGCTCGTTGAGCGCCAGTATACAATTGCTCCACCAAGGTATAAACCGCCTTCAGTTTTGTCACACTGTCTTGGCTCAGATTTTTTACTTCGTGGACCTGCGAGTGTTTTTTAACAAAGGCTCAGCAGATGGCTTATATTCCTGGTCAAAATAAAGTTTAAGTGATTAATACAAATGACTTACCAAAGATGGCAGAAACCATTTGAGACACAGGGTTTTTTAAGCCGGTGAGCTCCGTTGTAACCTCCTTAAGAGCCGCCTCTGTTGTCTCGGCACGTTGTATCAGCAAGGTCTTCTCATCAGCCCAGGATTTCTTCTTCTTAGTCAAACTGGTCTTCAATTTTTCAGTTTCAGAGAGACTCAATTGGAGTTTGGAGTTAGCAGTCTTTATCTCTGTCTCTTGGTCCACTAGCCGGGTCTTTGCATCCATCAATTGAGAGCCCAATTCATTTAGGGCGGTCTACCAGCATGCACAGGTGTGTCAAAATTTAACTAAAGGTTATAATGATTGAAGTCCCAAGTGCTTTGCAAATGCAATACCACTTGGCACTTGGGGGCTAATGTGTGCCAGAGCAATTTTTATGCAAAATGACTCTTCTATGCTTCAAGTCCCAAGTGTTTTACAAAGTAACACCGCTTGGCACTTGGGGGCTAATGCATGACATTCAGAAAGTTTTAAAGTTGAGCCGGATCACAATACTTATTTGGACTGATTTAAGACAGTTATGAAGTTAAGTACCAGCTTATTTATGATAAAATGAGTCGGCCCTTGGGGACTACAGGTGCAAGTTTATACTAATCTGTTGGACTTAGGAAAAATCTAAAGACAAGGTATCAACCTATATCATAAGTCTATAGATCATTCATGTTCATTATAATCTGAGGACTTGGGGGCTGGCAGAGTATATATAAACTGGACTACATACCTCATATTTCAGTTGCAATTGCTTGACCATCTCAATTTACGAGTTACGGCTGGAATGCACATGACTGAGATAGCCGAACAACACGTCACTAACATTCAGGTGAGCATAGTGAGAGATATCAAACTGTACTTTCTGCCTTTCCAAGGCCTCCTGTTTGGCAGAATGCCTGGCTAGCATAGTCGGATTACCCGGTGCAACAAATCTGCTGCCAGTGATCGGAACATCATGGTCAGAGGATGCTGGTGGGTTATCTGAACCGGACGGTCTGACGGTGGATGGATTGACAATGGTGTCTTCAGCTGACGGCTCAGGAGGGTCCAATTGAGCATGGATAGCTGGATCTTCTGGCGCTTCAGATTGAGCGGGAGGAGTTGATGTTATTGGTTCTGGTGCAGGATTTTTTGGATCTTCTGCTGGTTAAATCACCTTGGCTTTCTTGGACTTCGTTTGACCACTAAGAAAGATTTTTATGAGACAATTAGTATATTGATGTAGTTTTAAAGATGCAGAGGAAGGATGATTTTCCTTACCCAGGGGCAGTCTTGAAAGCCGGAAATTGAGTCTGGGATGAGTCGCAAAAGAGCGAGAAACCTCCTGCAAGGGTAAAATGAAGTTAAAGAATATAAAGAAATAGATTCATGGATAAAAACGAAGGACAAAGGTGAAAGAAACCTCATTCTGGCATTTTCGAGGAGTTTTTTGTAAGTCAGAAGGTGGTTCATCATCATCATTAGTCCGGGCCTGACGGCGGCTCTCATGTTGCTGCTTTTTCAAAAGAAAATGAGGGTCCAAATAAGCCAAAGGGTGCGAAAACCTTACTTTTCAGGTTACCAGTCGAAGTTTCTGTCTCGACAAAGGGGCTGAGTCGGAGGAAATAGTTACCTCTTCTTCCACGGCCTGGCTGGCCCCCGTGTTGTCTTGGAAATAGCTAGTGTCAATAAGATAGTTGAAAAATTGGCCAAGGGAGTCAAGGGCTACCTCCGACTCAGAAACATCATCCAGCTGGAACATGTCAGATGCAGTCTTCTTCTTCTTGGGCTTCCGGGTCGTTCTCCTGGCGGCTATGGCAGCGGATCTAGCTTTCTTGGCAGCTTCATGATCATACTTGGCCCTCCAGAAGTCAGATTTGGCCTGTAAACAAATACAGGTTAAAAGGTCATGCAAGTATTTAAACTACTGAGGAAAACACACAAAAAAAGGTCAGGGGTTTTCACCTCTGGTGCCGGGTTAAGTTTGCAGAAGGGGTTTAACCCAACCTTACTGCAGTCCTCGTATTTTCCATTCACAAGGATGGTTGACATTGCAACAATGTCTTCTTCAGTCAATTGAACAGAGCTATAACGCAGAGAGTCATCTAGGCCTCCGCCATACTCATACATTAACTTGGATCGGCGGCTTAGAGGGATGACCCGCCATGCGACCCAGCAACGGATCAGGTCAACTCCAGTTAAGCCATTCCCCAATAAAGCTTGAATCCTTTTAATAGATGGAATAAGCTTCTTGCGTTCAGCAGTAGTAAGCTTATCAAGGAGCACAAACTTGGAATCCAGACGCTCCGCGTGATAACCCGGCAGTGGTTTTTCATTGGCTGGTGACGTATCTTGGCAGTAGAACCAGGTATGATTCCAATCTTTGGGATGACTCAGTAAGACTATTAAGGGAAAGACGGCGCCCTGTCGGCGCTGAATTGAGATTCCACCAAGCTCCAAACTAAGGCTGTTGGTGCATTCGTTCTGGCGGTTCAGATAAAAGTACTCTCTAAAGAGTTCCACGGTTGGTTCTTCTTGAAGATATACCTCGCAAAGAACTTGAAAATTGCAGATATTGGATATAGAGTTGGGTCCAATGTCTTGTGGACGCAGCTTGAAAAAATGTAGAACGTCTAGGAAGAACTTTGAGCCGGGTGGTGAGAAGCCCCGGTTCATGTGATCAGTGAAAATGATAACTTCACCATCTTTGGGCTGAGGTTGTTCTTCGTCCAGGTCAAGAGCATGATAAGACATAATGTTTTTCTCTCGCAAAAATCCAATGGTGACAAATTCTTTCAAGGTATCCTCAGTAACTGTGGATGGCACCCAGTTGCAGACAATTGGCGCTTTTGACGGCATGATGAAGAAAGGGCAAGATTAAAAGAAAGTAATTTGCCGGTTCAATTTATTGGTGGAGTTACAGGTTCATGATTATAGTACAGACGAGTAATGGTGGCTTAAGCAAGGGCTAATGACATATAAAGGAAAAGTGAGCCGGCGTATAAGCCGCCATGACTAAAGATATTTGAAGGATGCTAGAAACAGAATTGGCTAAAGTGTTGAGACAAACAAGTTCCCCAAGCTGTTGCTATTATTCTGGATCAAAATGGTTCAGAAAAAGAAAAAGAAATTTAGACCTAAAAAACGAGCGCACAGGAGTTCGTCATCTCTAAAGAGGCATTTCTATAAGAGAAAGGGATCTACTAACATCTTAAATGGATGTAAAACCACTACCACATATGTTCTATACTTCTTTTAGATCAAAGGAGGGTACGGAGAAGAAACTACAAGAAGGTCTGTGATGAACAGCAAAGAACACCGATGAACTCGCAACCCTAATACAGATCTAAGTGCGCAGAAAGGTAGGAACTTACGAATACATATCTACTGCGAAGAGTCGCCGCGGTTCTCTGGACGAGCTCAGGGTGATGCAGCGGCCCACGTTGAGGGTAATGGTGAGCGCTACGGCTGCAGCGGAGCTCAAGAGGCAGAGAGGTGGCGAGAAGAAGGAAGGAAGAAGAAGAAAGAGGAAGAGTTGGCCGTGCCTATTTATAAGGGGATAAGTGAACGGGCAGGCGCAAAAATCGAGGAAGACCGAAGTAATGATTATCCAGCTAAATGGACGCCTCGATTTTCGGAAGACGTTTAAGATAAAGATCCGTTGAAGATGACGTCATGGCAGGTTATAAGGCTTTTAACGAAACAGCAGAAGATGGATTTCGTCTAAGTGTTAGAGATTGACAAGAACAAAGTTCAAATCAACCTGGGGCCTAATGTTGGGAATATGACTACCAGGTATGACCCGCCCAAGAGGGGCCGGGTCAATCTTCCTGGCGGGTTATTAAAAGAAGCCCAGCGAATATACAAGGCGATGGGCTATTATAAAACTTGTATTAGGCCCAAGCCCAGAGGAGGCTTAAGGCCTGTAATTGTAAACCGCCATGTATAGTTAAGACTTGTAAAGAAAGGCATGTAAAAGAAGTCACTGAGCCGGACACGTTGTATGAGCCGGCCAGGACTCTGTAGGCCGCAAGGCGTCTACCCGTGTATATAAGGGGATGACCCGGCGGCGGCTTAGGGCAAGGAACATCAAATCGAGAGCCAGGCATAGCATATTCGCTCCCTGGTCATCGAAATCTAGTGATACGTCTCCAACGTATCTATAATTTTTGATTGTTCCATGCTATTATATTATCAACCTTGGATGTTTTATATGCATTTATATGCTATTTTATATGATTTTTGGGACTAACCTATTAACCTAGAGCCCAGTGCCAGTTTCTGTTTTTTTTCCTTGTTTTAGAGTATCGTAGAAAAGGAAAATCAAACGAAGTCCAATTGACCTGAAACTTCACGGAACTTATTTTTGGAAGGAAAGCAACCCGGGAGACTTGGATTCCACGTAAGGGAAGCAACGAGGAAGCCACGAGGCAGGGGACGCGCCCAACCCCTGGGCACGCCCTCCACACTCGTGGGCCCCTCGTGGCTCCCCCGATGTACTTCTTCCGCCTATATATCTCCATATACCCTAAAACGACCGAGGAGCACAATAGATCGGGAGTTCCGCCGCCAGAAGCCTCCGTAGCCACCGAAAGACAATCTAGACCCGTCCCGGCACCCTATCGGAGGGGGAATCCCTCTCCGGTGGCCATCTTCATCATCCCGGTGCTCTCCATGACGAGGAGGGAGTAGTTCTCCCTTGGGGCTGAGGGTATGTACCAGTAGCTATGTGTTTGATCTCTCTCTCTCTCTCTCTCTCTCTCTCTCTCTCTCTCGTGTTCTTGATTTGGCATGATCTTGATGTATCGCGAGCTTTGCTATTATAGTTGGATCTTATGTTTGTTCTCCCCCTCTACTCTCTTGTAATGGATTGAGTTTCCCCTTTGAAGCTATCTTATCGGATTGAGTCTTTAAAGATTTGAGAACACTTGATGTATGTCTTGCCGTGCGTATCTGTGGTGACAATGGGATATCACGTGATTCACTTGATGTATGTTTTGGTGATCAACTTGCGGGTTCCGCCAATGAACCTATGCATAGGGGTTGGCACACGTTTTCGTCGTGATTCTCCGGTAGAAACTTTGGGGCACTCTTTGAGGTTCTATGTGTTGGTTGAATAGATGAATCTGAGATTGTGTGATGCATATTGTATAATCATACCCACGGATACTTGAGGTGGCATTGGAGTATCTAGGTGACATTAGGGTTTTGGTTGATGAGCGAGTCCTGGATTAGGGGGTGTCTGGATAGCCGGACTATACCTTAGGCCGGACTCCTGGACTATGAAGATACAAGATTGAAGACTTCGTCTCATGTCCGGAAGGGACTTTCCTTGGCGTGGAAGGCAAGCTTGGCGATACGGATATGTAGATCTCCTACCATTGTAACCGACTCTGTGTAACCCTAGCCCTCTCCGGTGTCTATATAAACCGGAGGGTTTTAGTCCGCAGGACGAACAACAATCATACCATAGGCTAGCTTCTAGGGTTTAGCCTCTCTGATCTCGTGGTAGATCTACTCTTGTACTACCCATATCATCAATATTAATCAAGCAGGACGTAGGGTTTTACCTCCATAAAGAGGGCTCGAACCTGGGTAAAACATTGTATCCCCTGCCGCCTGTTACCATCCGCCTAGACGCATAGTTCGGGACCCCCTACCCGAGATCCGCCGGTTTTGACACCGACATTGGTGCTTTCATTGAGAGTTCCTCTGTGTCGTCACTTTTAGGCCCGATGGCTCCTCCGATCATCAACGATGATGCGATCCAGGGTGAGACTTTTTTCCCCGGACAGATCTTCGTATTTGGTGGCTTTGCACTGCGGGCCAATTCGCTTGGCCATCTGGAGTAGATCGAAAGCTACGCCCCTGGCCGTCAGGTCAGATTTGGAAGTTTAAACTACACAGCAGGCCTTCGCGGAGACTTGATCTTCGACGGATTCGAGCCGCAGCCGAGCGTGCCGCACTGTCACGATGGGCATGATCTAGCTCTGCTGCCGAACAATGCCCTGGAGGCCGCACCCGCATCAGCTCCAACCCTTAATTCGGAGCCAACTGCGCCAATCGAGGATGGGTGGTTGGGCACCGCCTCGCGGGCTGCAATCTCTGCGGCGATCGAGCCGAACACCAGCCCTATTCTCTGCGAAGCCCGTGACTCCAAGGAGCCGGACTCCTCTCCAGACTCCGAGCCTTCCGCGCCCCTACCGATCGAACCCGATTGGGCGCCGATCATGGAGTTCACCGCCGCGGACATCTTTCAGCACTCGCCCTTCGGCGATATTCTGAATTCACTAAAGTATCTCTCTTTATTAGGAGAGCCCTGGCCGGACTATGGTCAGCAAGGTTGGGATGCGGATGATGAAGAAATTCAAAGCCCACCCACCACCCACTTCGTAGCCACTATCGATGATTTAACCGACATGCTCGACTTCGACTCCGAAGACATCGACAGTATGGACGCCGATGCAGAAGACGATCAAGAACCAACGCCTATAGGGCACTAGAAAGCCACCTCGTCGTATGATATATACATGGTGGACACCCCAAAAGAAGGCAATGGCGATGGAACAGCGGAGGATAACCCCTCCAAGAAGCAGCCTAAGCGTCGGCGTTAGCGGCGCCACTCTAAATCCTGCCAAAGCAAAAGCAGTGATTCCGGAACGGGAGATAATAACACCCCGGACAGTGCCGAAGACAACCACCTCCAGCAAGATTCAGCACAGGAGGATGGAGAAGCCATCCCTCATGAGAGAGCGGCAGACAGAGAGGTCGAGGACGATAATTATATGCCTCCATCCGAAGATGAGGCAAGCCTCGACGACGACGAATTTGTCGTGCCGGAGGATCCCGTCGAACAAGAGCATTCCAAACGCAGGCTTATGGCCACGGCGAGTAGCCTCAAGAAAAAACAGCAACAGCTTAGAGCTGATCAAGATTTGCTAGCCGACAGATGGACTGAGGTCCTTACGGCCAAAGAGTATGAACTCGAACGCCCCTCCAAGAGCTACCCAAAGCGCAGGCTGCTACCCCAATTAGAGGAGGAAGCACCTAAACCTACATCACCAGCGCATGATGCGGCCAACCGGCCACCCCGTGGCCGCGACAGAGAGGCCTCTTGGACCTCCACTCAAGCCGCACCCCGGCGCCGCTCAAAAAATACCAAGGCACGGGAAAATGCGCCAGACCTGCGAGATATATTGGAGGACAAGGCAAGGCAAACAAGATCGATCTACGGATCACGTGGGCGCCCCACGGCACGAGACGGTAATCGTCACTCTGGATACAGTCAATCCGGCCGGGCCGAACACAGTAGACAAAGCTCGTTTGAGCTGCGTCATGATATAGCCCAATACAGAGGCGCCGCACACCCACTATGCTTCACAGATGAAGTAATGGATTATCAAATCCCTAAGGGTTTCAAACCCGTGAACATCGAATCATATGATGGCACAACAGATCCTGCGGTATGGATCGAGGACTATCTCCTTCATATCCACATGGCCAGCGGTGATGACCTACACGCCATCAAATACCTCCCACTCAAGCTTAAAGGACCAGCTCGGCATTGGCTTAACAGCTTGCCAGCAGAATCAATTGGTTGTTGGGAGGACCTGGAAGCCGCATTCCTCGACAACTTCCAGGGCACTTATGTGCGACCACCAGACGCCGATGACCTTAGCCACATAATTCAGCAGCCAGAAGAATCGGCCAGACAATTCTGGACACGGTTCCTAACCAAGAAAAATCAAATCGTCGACTGTCCGGACGCAGAGGCCCTAGCAGCCTTCAAGCATAACATACGCGACGAGTGGCTTGCACGGCACCTAGGACAGGAAAAGCCAAAATCTATGGCAGCCCTCACGACACTTATGACCCGCTTTTGCGCGGGAGAAGACAGCTGGCTAGCTCGCAGCAATAACATGACCAAGAGCCCTGGTAATTCGGATACCAAGGACAGTAGTGGCAGGTCGCGTCGCAACAAGCAAAAGCGCCGCATTAACGGCGACAATGCTGAGGATACGGCGGTTCATGCCGGGTTCAGAGGCTCTAAACCCGGTCAGCAGAAAAAGCCATTCAAAAAAATACTCCGGGCCCGTCCAGTTTGGACCGAATACTCGACCGCTCATGCCAGATACATGGCACCCCCGAAAAACCAGCCAATCACACCAACAGGGATTGTTGGGTGTTCAAGCAGGCAGGCAAGTTAAATGCCGAAAGCAGAGACAAGGGGCTGCATAGCGATGACGAGGAGGAGCCCCGGTCGCCGAATAACAATGGACAGAAAGGTTTTCCCCCAAAAGTGCGGACGGTGAACATGATATACGCAACCAACGTCCCCAAGAGGGAGCGGAAGCGTGCGCTAAGGGACGTATACGCGATGGAGCCAGTCGCCCCAAAGTTCAACCCCTGGTCTTCCTGCCCGATCACTTTTGATCTAAGGGACCACCCCACTAGCACCTGTCATGGCGGATTCGCTGCATTGGTTCTAGACCCAATTATTGACGGATTTCACCTCACTAGAGTCCTTATGGACGGCGGCAGTAGCCTGAACCTGCTTTACCAGGATACAGTGCGAAAAATGGGCATCGATCCCTCGAGGATTAAACCCACTAAAACGACCTTTAAAGGCGTCATACCAGGTGTAGAGGCCAACTGTACAGGCTCAGTTACACTTGAAGTGGTCTTTGGATCTCCGAATAATTTCCGAAACGAGGAGTTAATCTTCGACATAGTTCCGTTCTGCAGTGGCTATCACGCACTGCTCGGGCGAACCGCATTTGCCAAGTTCAATGCGGCGCCGCACTACGCATACCTCAAGCTCAAAATGCCAGGCCCTCGAGGAGTCATCACGGTCAATGGAAACACTGAACGCTCTCTCCAAACGGAGGAGCATACGGCGGCTATCGCAGCAGAAGTACAAAGCAGCCTCTCAAGGCAATTCTCCAGTCCGGCCATTAAACGTCTGGACACCGTCAAGCACGCCCGGAGTAACCTACAACAAGACCGCCGGGCACGTTCCGAGCAAGCGTAGCAATGCGGCCCCAACCCCAGCCCTCGCGAACTTGCGAAACCAGTGTTGCGCGTACATAACTACACTCTGGAAATACCATGGGCAAAAGGGGAGGGGCACAATCACGGCACGCCCGGAACACGGCTTAAACCGCACTAGGGGCTGTCGACTTTTTCATTTTCTCTTACTTTCAGGACTCCACTCTTCGGAAGGCCTGTCCGGCAGTACAATTGCCGCACAAACGATACAACAACCAGGGGAGCAGAAAGCTACGCCGCACTATGGAACTCTAAGGTGGTCTCTATAACGAGCAGTATACCTGTTTCGCATAACATTCCGCAGCTCGCCCCTGGAAAGGACATATTTGATAGTCCCATCTTTTGCTTATCGCACTATTTGTATCGTCCTGCTTTGATCGCAGCCTTTTTAAATAAACAATGCATAGCTTCCGTCTATTATTGCATTACTCTTTTTTACGAATATATGTTCATTAATGACATGTTGCACCCGTACACTTCGGTACGGCCAATATGCCAGGGGCTTAAGTACCCCACAATATGGTGTGAGAAGTCTGAACACTTTCACAAGTGCGGCACCCCAAACTTATAGCATTATATGCATCGGCTCCGAATCATGTCTTGGGTCAATAGTTGGGTTTGCTCGGCTCCTATGTTTTGGTACCTTACGTTCTGTTATATCGGCTAAGGTAGCACTAGGCGATTGTGCCCCAGTTGAGCTGGGCTAAGCACCTCAGTAGAGAAAGCTAAAACTGACCATCATGATGAGGTGAGAGCTGGTCGCTGTTCGAGAGGTTCTCGAATCCCTAAAGACTTATGCCGCTTAGAGCGAGGAGTCGGCTTTGTCCGGCCTAGGCGTGGATAGCGCCCCGAACTCGGTCTTCCGAACACTAGGGGCTTCACCGAAATTTAAAATTATATAATTCTATGGCTAAGTGAGAGTGTTCAAGCATTATAGTCTGATTGCCTTGTTCGTTGTGTTGAGCGCCTCCCTCGAAGGACCCAAGAATGGGAAAAAGAGCGCTCATATTTATCCCGAACACCCCAGCACTCGTGTCATGGGGGCAGAAGCCGACGACTCGCCATCTCTCAAATTTGATAAATGGCCGCACAGAAGGTAATATTTTAAATTCAAAAAGCATTGCTTAGCACACATGAACAAGTTTTTCAGCGCACAGGACAAAACGAGCGAGTCTACTGAAAAATTACATCCATGGAACATTCATCCGCCACAAGGCGGGCACCCTTCAGAACGCCCTCATAATACATCTCGGGCTTGCGATGCTCCTTGCCCGATGGTGGCCCGTCCTTCACAAGCTTCTCAGCACCCAGCTTGCCCCAGTGCACCTCCGCACGGGCAAGCGCCCTACGGGCACCCTCGATGCATACGGAGCGCTTGATGACTTTGAGCCTTGGACAGGCCTCCACCAGCCGCCTCACCAGCCCGAAGTAGCTCCCAGGCATGGCCTCTCCAGGCCACAGCCGGATTATGAGGCCCTTCATGGCCTGTTCGGCCACCTTATGGAGCTCGACCAGCTGTTTCAGCTGGTCGCTTAAGGGCACCGGGTGTTCGGCCTCAGCATACTGAGACCAGAACACCTTCTCCGTCGAGCTTCCCTCCTCGGCT
Source organism: Triticum dicoccoides (assembly GCF_002162155.2). Lineage (NCBI taxonomy): Eukaryota > Viridiplantae > Streptophyta > Magnoliopsida > Poales > Poaceae > Triticum > Triticum dicoccoides. The sequence goes on from NC_041386.1 coordinate 435,210,152, forward strand.
CGGTAGAAGGCGGCGGCATCCGACACGCTACGGGGCAAGTCTGCGAATGCTCCTGGAGAGCTCCAGATTCGGGTAAGTAACAAGTAATTCACTTTTACGTGCTTGCTTTGCATAAAGAATGCCTTACCCGCCACTATCTTTTTTATTGCCTCAACCTCCTGGAGGGCCTTCTGGGCTTCGGCCTTGGCAGACTTGGCATCTTCAATGGCCGCCGCGAGCTCACACTCTCGCGTCTTCGAGTCAAGCTCCAAACTCTCATGTTTTTTCATCAGAGCCTGGAGCTCTTGCCGCACCTCGCCAACCTGCGTCTCATGCTTCTCCCGCTCGGTGCGCTTCGTGGCCGCCCTCTTCTCGGCCTCGGATAGCGCTTGCTTAAGGGTCTCCACCTCAGTTGTGGCCCCTACAATATCTGCGTTAATCCTGTCACTTTTTGCAATTGCACCTTTCACATATTTCAGTAAGGTATTTCTTACCGTCCTTCTCCTCGAACTGCTGCTTGGCTAGGCCGAGCTCTTGCTCGGACCGCTCGAGGTTCTGCTTCAGCGTGCCCACCTCCGCTGTTAGTGCGGCGGATGCTAGCAGCGAAACCTGCATACGCATATTGACTTACTTTTGTTAGACTCCTGCGAATGTTATTAGATCCTCTATTCGGCTTTTCTTTCCGAACGCCGAACAGAGCATCAGGGGCTACTGTCTATGCGGTAATATTTTTACATATTCCTTACTTACCTCAAAGCCTGTTAGAAGGCTGGCACAGGCTTCAGTCAGTCCGCTCTTGGCGGGCTGACCCTTCTGGATCACCGCACTCATAATAGTGCGGTGCTCCTCGTCGATGGAGGCGCCGTTAAGCACCTCCAGCACATTGTCCGGTGCCTCCGGTTGGACGGAGGTCACAGGCTCGGTAGGCTTGCTCCTCTTGGAAGGAGGCTGCCTACCAGAGTCCGGAACCGTTGAAGGTTCTGGCACGGTGTCCGACTCAAAGCCGGACTTAGAGCCCTTGGGGGTTCTATCCCCTTCACGCCAGGAGTCCGGGAGGTCGCCTTGCGGCGCCTCCAGGACCACCTCCTCCTTGCTTGGAACCTGTTGGGACGCCACCTCGGCGTCGTTCGTAGGGTGGGGGGAGGTAGCCGCTGGAAGCGAATTCACATCCGACGAATCCAGGGAGCCGCTCGACGACTCGTCGAGCCCGACCTTGGGCGGACTGCATAGACATGTTCGACGTAAGGAAAAGCTGTGCAATGGGGGAATACTATGAATCACTCTGGTATCCGGATACTTACGATCTCGCCAAGGGCTTGGCCCTGTGCGGCCACTCCTCTTCGCCGTCGTCGGCGTTGGTGGAGTAGTCTAGAGGAGGGGTCTTCCCCCTCTTGGACCCTTCGGCCTCCCCAGTTGGGGCGGCCTTCCTTTTCTTCCCTCCCCCTGCTGGAAGGGGAGAGGTCTCTTCTTCCTCCTCCTCGTCTTCATGGGAGGAGTGCGCCTTGGAGTCGTCGGATGATGAATTCGACACCTCCTGGCGCCGGGCACTCTTTCGAGTCCCCGTGGCCTTCTTCTTGGCCTTCTTCTCTGGCACCACGTAGGGTGCCGGAACCAGCAGCTTTGCCAAGCGAGCGTCCACTGGGCCTTCGGGCAAAGGAGCCGGATAGTTGATCTGTCCGGACGTCTCCTGCCAATCCTGTCAAAGGTAAGGGAGCTTAGATCCCGCATGGAGTCAAACTATGAAAAACTAATACCCTGTAAAAGGTAAAAACAGCTTACCGCACGAGCGTGACGCTGCATGCTGAATCCACGATCCTCGGTAGCGGATGCGGGGGCCTCGGCGCCCTTGAAAAGTACCTTCCAGGCATCTTCGTACGTCGTGTCGAAGAGCCTGCTCAGAGTTCGGTGCCGCGCCAGGTCGAACTCCCACAGGTTGAAAGCCTGTTGTTGACACAGGAGGATCCGGCGGATGAGCATAACCTGGACTACATTGACAAGTTTGAGCTTCTTGTCCACCAGGGTTTGGACGCATGTTTGGAGTCCGGTCAGCTCTCCTTTTTTACCCCACGACAGGCCCGTCTCTTTCTAGGAGGCGAGCCGCGTAGGGGGTCCGGATTGGAACTCGGGGGCTGCGACCCATTCAGGGTCGTGCGGCTCGGTGATGTAAAACCACCCCGACTACCACCCCTTTAGGGATTCCACGAAGGAGCCCTCGAGCCATAGGACGTTGGGCATCTTGCCCACCATGGCGCCTCCGCACTCCGCTTGGGTGCCGTGCACCACCTTCGGCTTGACATTGAAAGTCTTGAGCCATAGGCCGAAATGGGGGCGGATGCGGAAGAAAGCCTCGCACACGATGATAAACGCCGAGATGTTGAGGACAAAGTTCAAGGCCAGATCGTGGAAATCCAGGCCATAGTAGAACATGAGCCCCCGGACAAATGGGTATAGAGGGAAGCCCAGTCCGCGGAGTAAATGGGGGAGGAACACCACCCTCTCATGGGGCGTAGGGGTGGAGATGAGCTGCCCCTCTTCGGGAAGCCGGTGCGCAATGTCGTTAGACAAGTATCCGGCCTTCCTCAGTTTTTTGATGTGTCCCTCCATAACGGAGGAGACCATCCACTTGCCTCCCGCTCCGGACATGGCTGGAGAAGGTTGAGGTGGGGTGTGCGGACTTGGGCACTGGAGCTCGAGTGCGCGGAAATGGATAGGCAAAGGAGGAAGAAGGCGTGGATGAAAAGGTAGATCCTTATCCCCTTATATGGGTGGACGCGACTATGCGTCCCCACCAGCCTAGTAAAACTCGCTTATCTCCTAAGCGCCGTAATCAATGGCGCGGTTGGGATACCCACACCCGTATTGATGAGAATCCCGGAATAAGGGGACACGATCTCTGCTTTGACAAGACGTGCCAAGGAAACCGCCTCGCTAAACGCGCTGAGGTAGAACAGTAAAACGATTCGAATAAAGACTTGGCCGTGGTGTGATGTCACGCTACGGAATACGTCAGCAGATTAGATTTGTGTAAATATTATTCTCTGTATGGCAATATGTGGAAACTTATTTTTGCAGAGCCGTACACTACCTTTGTGTTCAAAATCTTCTATGAAGTACTTGGAGGAGGAACCCGCCTTGCAATGCCGAAGACAATCTGCGCGCCGGACTCATCGTCATTGAAGCCTGGTTCAGGGGCTACTGAGGGAGTCCTGGATTAGGGGGTGTCCGGATAGCCGGACTATACCTTCAGCCGGACTCCTGGACTATGAAGATACAAGATTGAAGACTTTGTCCCGTGTCCGGAAGGGACTTTCCTTGGCGTGGAAGGCAAGCTTGGCGATACGGATATGTAGATCTCCTACCATTGTAACCGACTCTGTGTAAGCCTAGCCCTCTTCGTGTCTATATAAACCGGAGGGTTTTAGTCCATAGGACGAACAACAATCATACCATAGGCTAGCTTCTAGGGTTTAGCCTCTCTGATCTCGTGGTAGATCTACTCTTGTACTACCCATATCATCAATATTAATCAAGCAGGACGTAGGGTTTTACCTCCATCAAGAGGGCCCGAACCTGGGTAAAACATTGTGTCCCCTGCCTCCTATTACCATCCGCCTAGACGCATAGTTCGGGACCCCCTGCCCGAGATCTGCCGGTTTTGACACCGAAAGTTGATTTGTGTCTTAAGGTGTTATTCTAGTACGAACTCTAGGGCTGTTTGTGACACTTATAGGAATAGCCCAATGGATTGATTGGAAAGAATAACTTTGAGGTGGTTTCGTACCCCACCATAATCTCTTCGTTTGTTCTCCTCTATTAGTGACTTTGGAGTGACTCTTTGTTGCATGTTGAGGGATAGTTATGTGATCCAATTATGTTATTATTGTTGAGGGAACTTGCACTAGCGAAAGTATGAACCCTAGGCCTTGTTCCAATGCATTGCAATACCGTTTGTGCTCACTTTTATCATTAGTTACCTTGCTGTTTTTATATTTTCAGATTACAAAAACCTATATCTACCATCCATATTGCACTTGTATCACCATCTCTTCGCTGAACTAGTGCACCTATACAATTTACCATTGTATTGGGTGTGTTGGGGATACAAGAGACTCTTTGTTATTTGGTTGCAGGGTTGCTTGAGAGAGACCATCTTCATCCTACGCCTCCTACGGATTGATAAACCTTAGGTAATCCACTTGAGGGAAATTTTCTACTATCCTACAAACCTCTGCACTTGGAGGCCCAACAACGTCTACAAGAAGAAGGTTGTGTAGTATACATCAACCTCTTTTCTGGCGCCGTTGCCGGGGAGGTTAGCGCTTGAAGGTATATCTTTAGATCTTGTAATTGAATCTTTTTGTTTCTTGTTTTATCACTAGTTTAGTTTATAAAATAAAATAACAAAAAATGGAATTAAGTTTGCCTCATATGCTTCATCTTTTTAATATCTTTCGTGAGTATGATGGAAAGGAAAATTGTGCCAAAGTGTTAGAAGAAGAATGCATTAAAATGTTTGGCACTAGATCTTTGAATAATGAGCATGATTGCAATGTTTTTAGTATGAACTCCTTGAATATCCATGGTACTAATGATGATTGCACTAGTTATGATGAAAATGTCTCCTATAAACATGTCAATTTTTGTGGAGTGCATTGGGTTTGTAAGTACACACCAAATAGGAAAGATAGATATTGCATGAGGCATAAGTACTTAGAAACTAAATTGTTGCAAGAAAGGCTAGATGATTGTGCTGAAAATTTAAATTTTCTTGGCAGTACTTGTGGACTTTGCAATGAATAGGGTCATTTAGCTATCCCATGCAAATTGTTTCATGATATAATTGTGTCCAAAAATTGTGATGACTTGATTTCCCTTGCACATTATAATGCACTCAGTTTGCTTATGGGTTATGAAGAAATGAAACGTATAACTAACTATCTTCCACAATTTGCCCATTATAAACTTCTTGGCTTTGATCTAGAATAAATTTATATGTATTGTGCGGTGAATTGCATTGAAAATCCTTATATTGCCAACTCCATAAAGAAAAGAAAACAAATAGAAGATGAAGAGAATACTAATGAAAGGGAAGAGACTTCCCAATACCCTCCTATTATTCCTTATGATGAATCAGGTAACGAGGAGGATCCTTGTATTCAACCAATCTCATTAATAAGGAGCTCCAAAAAGAGGATTGAACCCACACATGATGTGGTGAAGAAGAAGAAAAGAAAAAGGAAGAGAGGTAAAAAGATATCTCTCCCAAATAATGCTGATCCTATTACCATTGTGCCTCATGAAAATATAATTGTGGAAGATAATGATACTTCTTATGATCTTGAAAATCTTTTTGGCACTTGCTTGGAAGAATACGATAATTGCTATACTATTGGTGCTATCCATACTATTAATTATGAGAGTGATTATGCTTATGATATGAAAAGGCCCAATCTTGGGGATGCTATGTTTGATGAAAATGATATTTTTGAGAATATATTTGCTGCAATTAATGTTTGTCCCAAGCTTGGGGATGCTACGTTTAATGAAGATGATATTTTTAGTCTCCCAAGTTTTCATATGCAAATTTATAATGATGATAGCATGCCTCCTACTTATGATGATTATTGTGATGATACTTATGCTATAAAAAGTAGTGATTATATTTATAAAACTTGTCATGATTATGGTTACCCCTTTTCTAAACATTACTCTTTTAATGTGGAAACAATTTATAGTATTCGAGTTTCTTATGATACTCCCACTATTCCGAATGAGAAGAATTTTGCTTATGTGGAGAGTAATAAAATGTCTATGCTTATAGATCATGAAAAGAATGCTTTAGGTGCTGGTTATATTGTTGAATTCATTCATCATGCTACTGAAAATTATTATGAGGGAGGAATATATGCTTGTAGGAATTGCAATAATATCAAGTTTCCTCTCTATGTGCTTAAAGTTTTGAAGTTATGCTTGTTTTACCTTCCTATGCTAGTTGATTCTTGTTCCCACAAGTTGTTTGCTCACAAAATCCCTATGCATAGGAAGTGGGTTAGACTTAAATGTGCTAGTCATATTCTTTATGATGCTCTCTTTATGTTTCAATTCTTATCTTTTATGTGAGCATCATTGAAATCATCATGCCTAGCTAGAGGCGTTAAACGATAGTGCTTGTTGGGAGGCAACCCAATTTTATTTTTGTTCCTTGATTTTTGCTCCTGTTTAGTAATAAATAATTTATCTAGCCTGTGTTATGATTGAGGTTTTTATGTTTTAATTAGTGTTTGTGCCAATTAGAACTGTTGGGAAGTCTTGGGGAAAGTCTTTGCGATCATGCTGTAAAACACAGAAACTTTAGCGCTCACGAGAATTGCTTCCATTTTTTATTGGAGAGTGATATTTAGTTAATTCTTTTTGAAGATGATTAATAGATAAATTCCTCACATCCAGCAATTTATTTTAGAATTTTTGGGGTTTCAGAATGTCGGATTTCGGGTTCCGGCAGACCCTTGAGGTTCGAACACTGGGGTGTGCGCGGAGATATCGCCTCCTACCTACCTGCACCCCTCCGCCTCGCTAAGATCTAAGCTAAGGAAAGAACAGCACAAGAAACACAGGATTTATACTGGTTCGGGCCACCGTTGTGGTGTAATACCCTACTCCAGTGTGTGGTGTGGTGGATTGCCTCTTGGGCTGATGATGATGAACAATACAAGGAAGAACAGCCTCGCAAGGGTCTGTTCTTGGCTGGGGGACGAACTGCTAGGAGGAGTTCAGTCACCCTTCTCTCTCTGATTTCGATCCGATCCTTGATCCTCGATCTCGATCTCCCGCCTCGAACCTCGAACCTCTAACCTCGAACCTCTCTGTGGGTGGCTGGTCCTATTTATAGGCAATGGCCCTGGGCCTCTTCCCAAATATTGAGCGGGAAGGGCGCCAACAATTGGCCATTTTGAAGGGGAACATCTGGTACACTTATCCTGACTAAAGTTGGTCCTCGCCTGCACAAAGCTCTGATGGTGACGCCGTCTTGGGCTCCATGATGACCTCCGTCTTGCAGTCCTCCTGGTCTTGGTCTTATTGCACCGAAATGGCAACCTTTGCCTGATGCCTTGGTACCCCGCGGCTCCACTTGCCCCCTTTGCACCAAAGGGGAAAGGAGGACACTGCACGGGCTGGCGCCTGCCTGGCGCCCTTGGTCGTCATGGCTTGCGTCACGGGCACCTCGTGAGGTACCCCGCCTTGATCTCTCCGCCTCCTCGCGAGCCAGCCTGGTGAGGCCATGCCTGAGGAAGCTCCGTGTCGTCCGCCCCACGAGGCTTGGCCCCTCGCGAGGGTCTTGGGTCTGTGTTGATGAAGATGGGCCGTGCTGGGCCCCCCTTTGAGCCACGCCGCAGGCAGGCAAGTCTGGGGACCCCCGTTCCCAGAACGCGACAGTAGCCCTCGGGCCCAAGGCGCGCCCGGACTTGGCCGTGCAGGGAGGCGGAAGGGCAAGAGCGAAGCGCCGCGGGCCCTATCAGCCTGCAGCCTTGGGCGCCGCGTGGCGGTTGATTTGACGTGAGCGCCTTAGCAACCGCGCGAGTTGATAAAGGAGCGGCATCCGCCTAGGCTTTGCTTTTTGATTTCTCCGATTGCTGTTCAGATCCCCTTTCTTGCGCCTCTCCTTCCTTCCTCCAAAATTTCCAGATCCACTCCGACCGCGTGACCTAGGAAGCCATGGTGCCTCGTCAGTCCCCGGCCGTAGCTTGGTACTCGTCTGCCCTGGACTCGCCGAACGTGTCGGAGGCGAGCCTCGCCCGGTTGCGCTGGATGGCGGCGGCGAGGGGCATTGACGGGGCGAAGGTGTTCAAGGCTGGCTCCGCCACCCCTGAGGGTCAAGGGAGCACCTTCTATCCATTCTTCATACGCGCCATTGCCGCTGGCCTGGTGCCTCCCTTCTCCGAGTTCTTCTTCTCTGTCCTCCGCCATTATAAGCTACAGGCTCTGCATCTCCACCCCAACTCCGTCCTTCTCCTGGCGATCTTCGCCTATTACTGCGAGGCTCATGTAGGGGTGCAGCCCTCAGTGGCCTTGCTGCGCCACTACTTCTACCTCTGGACCTCTCGCGGTCCTGCTTCCGCGTGCGCGAGCTTCATCGCGTACGGTGGCGCCATTGCCATTTCGAACCCCGGGAAAAGGATTGAGGGCTTCAGGAGCAAGTGGGTCTTGGCGGATGCTGGGCGCATCCACCTTCGGCTGATCTTGCCCACGGAGCAACCCATGAGCTCCAGCAATTGGGGTTGAGCGGAGCTCGCGGACCCCCGCGCGAAGCTGGTGTTGGAGAAGATGGACGCGGATCTGAGGCCGGCCAACATGGCGGCGGCGAAGCTGACCGGCGCGTCGCTGCTAAGGGAATTCCTGGAGCACCAGCTGGCTCTGCTTCGGTAGTACTCACTTCCGATGTGGAGGCCCCATCCGAGCCCCGCGGCCTTGGCCGACGGAGATCTGGCTGCGGTCCTTCAATCTCTGGTCGGGGGCGATGTGGCGAGGTTGGAGGGCGCTCCTACACCCTTGTTCCTCCGCGACGACTGGAAGCAGATAGTGGAGTCCATGCCCGTCTTCAACGGGGACGGGCCCGTGCCCATGGAAACTCCCGAGGAATTGGTGGACGTGCCCTCCGACGACTCCAGCGAAGAGGAGGAAGGAGGGGAACGGGAAAAAGGGCCTGACTCCGAGGCAACTGACGGAGAGTCGAGGGCTCCCCTCCCCCGGTGCAGGTCCCGCGTTCTCCGCCTCTCTCCGAGCGATGACGACGAGGATGATGACGAGCAGGCGGTGGGAGCTTGCCCTTGATCCCGAAGAAGGACAGGACCGGGCTGATCTCCCACGGGTCTGCCCCGGCTCCGAGGCGGACCGCAGACACACCTTCCGCTTCCAAGCTTCCCGAGGTTGACCCTTCTAGCCGGCTTTCGGGCTTCAAATTTGGTCGGAGGCCGCTTGAGCTCACTGGCGACGACCCGTAAGCGCTTGATTCTTGTCTTTATTTCTTGTTCTGCTTCTGAGGCTTGACGTCTGCATCTCTTGGATAGGCTGGCGCCCACAGCAAAGAAGCCGAAGGGAGCTCCTGAGGTTCCATCCGTGGCAGCGCCTCTGCCCGCGAAGGAGGGTGACTGCGACGCATGGGCTTCTCCTTCCCGGTCGTCCTCGCGAGGCCTGGCTGAGCCGGCGGGGGCGAGCTCAGCCCCCATGGCCCAAGTGACTCCTGAGGTGCCTTTGCCTGTTGCCGCCACTACAGCCATTGGGGCGCAGCAGACTCCGCCTCAGGATGCTGTGGCCGCGCTGCCGCCTTCTCCTTCTACTCCACCGACTGCTGTCTCTCCGACTCCTCCTGCCATTCTGGATCGTGATGCTGCTGAGCTGGACCGGCTGCGGCAGGATCTTCTTGGCGCCGACCCTCGCTTGGTGGCCGGGCGCTTGGAGCTAGCTTCAGGATGGATTCGCTCCGATGCTTCGATTCGGGCAGCGCTGGTCCAGGCCTCGACGGCTTGCGATGAGGAGAAGCAGGCCGTCCTTGAGGCGAAGGCTGCTCGCGATGCAGCCCTGGGGGAGGTGGTCGACATCCGTGGTCGCTGCAAGGCGCTGGAGGACGAGCTGCAAGGCCTGCAAGACCAGCTCACGAGAGGGGTCCGCCTTCGCCAAGAGCAGGAAGAAGGCGTGAAGGCTCGCGAGGCGGCCGTCAAGGAGAGGGAGGTCAAGCTCAGGAAGCGCCGCGACTGCCTAGGCGCGCTGGAGCAGGAGTTGGGGGCGAGGAAGGCCGAGCTGGACGACAAGGCCCTGGTTCTTGCCGAGGACCGCGTGGCGTTCACAGAGATGGAGGCGAAGGCTCGCTCCTCGCTGAGGACGCTTTACGACAGCGGCCTGGAGAGCCCGCTGGCTGGCGCCGAGGACGGCCCCGCAAGCTGCTTCCCTTCCTGGTTCGTGCTCTTGAAGATATCGCCCTTGGCCTTGGCCCCACGGCTGAGGCCGAGGCGCGTGTCCTGTCTTCTGCAGCGCGGACGCGGGTCCTCACCCACATCTACTTTCACGATCCCGGCATCGACCTCGACAGCCTGCTGGAGCCAGTAAGCGGCGAGCGTGCCGCTGCCGAGGCCGTGAAGGGTCGCGCGGAGGCTCTGCTGGGGAAGTTCCGGGCCTTCAGCACCAAGCCGAAGCAAGGCGCTGCCGACCCCACTGCTCCATGAGGCAAACCCACTCCGCGCTGCTCCACCACCGACAAGTGACTCCGTTGTGGCTCCTGTCCTGCCTTTAATTCCTGCACATGTATCATGCCTCGGGGAGGCGTTTAAACTTGCGTTTGGCATTGAGATAACAGTGTGGACTGTAATATTTGCTTTTGAATTCCTTGAGATTTACGCTTTTCCTTCCTACTTGCTTATGTTCTACGCCGGCAGAGCCCGGCCCCGCGCATACCTCAGCCGCCGTTAGCCCCGACCGGAAACCAGGACGGGACCAAGGAGTGAGGGGCTACGTGACAAGTTAGGCTCCTGAGTCGCGATGCTCAGGAGTCCCCCTTGGCGCACGAACATCAATTAGGGAGGTATGATGTGGGTGGATCTACCATTCTACGTCTGCAGAGCCCGGCCGCGCGCATACCTCAACCGCCGTTAGCCTTTCGGAACTAAGGAGTGAGGGGCTACGTGACCGGTTAGGCTCCTGAGTCGCGATGCTCAGGAGTCCCCCTTGACGCTCAAACGGCCTTCGTACCTTGGCTCCGCTCGGGGAGAGACGCGCGACGAACCAGGCCCGGGGGGGCCTGGCTGGGCGGCGTGCGTCTGGGCGTGACCCAGGCGCAGCCCCCATGCCCAGCCCCCTCACGCGGCGCTCCCGAGGGGAGGCGTTACGATGAGGCTAGACACTGAGCTCTGGGCTCCCTGAGGTTCATGCGGCCCGGGGGCCACCCTCAGTTGTTTATCACCAGCACGGAGCATAGCGCTTCCGTATGTGTACGGGCATAGCCGCTCCTCGGCAGTGTCGTCAGCCAGCACGGAGCATGGTGCTTCCACTGGTACGTGGGAGGGGCCCCCTCCGGGAGGAGCCCCCGGGGCATGTACAGCCCCGCCCTGACACGTGGCTGGCACGGTAGGGCCTGACGAGGTGTATTTGGGCACCCGTGAGCCAGCGCGGGACTCACGGGGCCCTACCTCTAGGCGGGTTGCGCCTGGCACTGGGCCTTATCTTGTGATGTGTCCCTGCAAATTTGGTTAGATGCCGGCACTCTACGTCCTCGGGTCCCGGCCCTCGAGCTGGTCTTAGCCGTTGCTGGTATGCCAGGTCGCGATGCCGTGGACAAGGTCAGAGGGTGAGGGCTGGAGAGCCAGTAAGAGCCCTGAGTCGCGATGCTCAGGTACCCCCCCTTTAACGTGCAAGTGGTCGGCATGGAGAAGAAGAGGTGCCGTGGACCGGCATCAAATAATCAAGCATGGTGGGTCGAACGCATAACCGCAAATAAACGCAAAAGGGATACATGCCGCTGGGTCTGGCCCGAGCGACTTGGGGATGATGCAGCCCGAGGGGCGCCCCCAACAAAGTAAGCTAACAACATGAAATAAAAGGGATACATGCCGCAGGGATGGACCCACGCGGCCTGGGAATAATGCAGCCCTGGGGGGGTGCTCCCAGCTGGAAATGAAACTTGAAAGATGTCAGCTGATGATGTTGAGGACGAAGGACTGTTGGTGTAGCAGACTCAGTGGGATGCGGAAGCCGATCCTCACGAGCCCCCAGGCCTAGGGGCCTCGGGAGGCTCCGGAGGCGCTGGTGGCTCCTCGCGGACCATCTCCATCTCCGCCAGGGCTGCGGAACGCCTGGCCTCTTGTGCCTCCATGATGCCCCTCATGAGGCGATGGTACGTGGCAGCCGCTTTCGGCAAGCCGTAAGGCATGTGAACTTAGTTGTGGGGTGGACCTCCGATGCGCCCCACTCGCGGGGGCCAGAGGTAATCCAGAGAGGCGACTCGATTGAGCCCTGGTATGTCGATGCAGACGCGCAGCCCACCATCCTCGCCTGGATGGGGAGCCACTGCTGGTAGGCGGCGGCCGCCTTTCATGACTCTTGACTCCTGTAGCTCCTGATGGCCTTGCTGACGAACTCCTGAGGGTCTGGCTCTCCTTGCCTTACCCCTTCTTGAGGGAAACGTGCTTCGAAACACGCCTCCATGTGGTGCCCAAGCGCCTCCCTTGTGACCCTAGCCAGGTCGGTGTCCCTCCAGGGGAGAGCCCCCGAGCCCTGCCTGAGGAGGGCGCCGTGCGCGCTTTCCTATGTGATGGAAGGAGGTTCCCCCTGGGCAGGCGCGGGCCCAGAGGGGCCTGCCTCCTGAGGGGCCAGGCCGGATGATGTCTTCTTCTTCTTGGGGGCGGTCTCAGGAAGCCTCCTGCTTCCGCGATCCGGGTCTTCCAGTGACGCGGCCTGAAAGGCTCGCTCCAGGGAACACACCGCGTCCTTCTCTTCACAAGGCACCATGATGACTCCGCCACTTCCTGGCATCTTGAGGACGTTGTAGCCGTGGTGAGTTACGGCCATGAACTTGGCCAGCGCTGGCTACCCAAGGATGGCATTGTACGACAGGCGAATGTGAGCGACATCAAAGTCGATGAGCTCGGTGCGGTAGTTGTCGCGTGCCCCGAAGGTGACAGGGAGGCAGACCTGCCCAATCGGGACCGTGGAACCGTCGATGACTCCGGAGAAAGGCTTGGTTGGCTGAAGCTGGCTGTAGGGCACTTGGAGATTGTTGAATGTTTCCACGGACAGGACGTTGAGCCCTGCCCCGCCATCGATGAGGGTCCTGGTGACCACCACGTTGCTGATGATTGGGGAACAAAGCATCGGGAGGACTCCGGCTGTAGCCGCACACTTGAGCTGATCTGCTGAGCTGAACGTGATGGCGCACGCCGACCACCTGAGAGGTCGCATGGCTTCGAGCTTCGGGAGGACTGCATTCACTTCGCGGGCGAACTGCTTGAAGATGCATTGAGAGGCTGGGGCTTGAGCTCTGCCTAGGATGCAGGCGATCGCGCGCGGCTCCTGGAAGCCCCCAGCCCCCTAGTCCTGGTGGCGGTCCTCGTTTCTCCTTGGTTGCGGCGGCAGCAGAGGGAGGCCTGCATTGCCTTGCGGACGATCCTCGCGAGGCTGATCCCTCCAGTCTCCCTCGCAAGGCGGGTCTTGCCAGCGATCCTCGCGAGGTTGATCGCTCCACCCTTGGCACGGGCCACGGTCTTCCCAGCGTCCTGTGTTCCTTCCTCCTCCTTGACCGTAGCCCCGGTCACCGCGATCGGGGCGACGGCCGATCCTTCCTTCTCGCACGGCTCGGAGCTCTTGACATTCGTTGGTGTTGTGGGTGTGGAGGTCGTGGTACACACAGTATCGACCGCCCTTGGAATGTTCGGGCTGATCTCTGCCCCGCTTGGTGTCTGGTTCTGCCGCGAGCACGGCAGCCCCCTTGCGCTTCACATCCTTGGCCTTGGGCTTCTTCTCTTCTGGGTCGGCGGCAGGCAGCTCGAGGAGGGAGAGACACCCTTCCTCAGCCCTGGCGCACTTGGTTGCCGAGTTGAACAGCTCCAAGGAAGTGCACAGGTCTTCATGCATCGCCAGCTCCTCCTTCATCTTGATATCGCGCATGCCGTCGGAGAAGGCTGAGATGATGGCCTCCTCAGTCACCTTGGGAATCTTGAGGCGGGCGTTGTTGAAGCGCTGGATGTACTTCTGCAGGGTCTCCCCAGGTTGTTGCTTGATGCGGCGCATGTCGCTCACGGCGGGTGGCCGGTCGCGAGTACCTTGGAAGTTGGCGATGAAGCGGGTGCGCATCTCGTCCCAGGAGGAGATCGTGCCTGGAGCCAGGTTCAGGAGCTAGGTGCAGGCCCCGTCCTTGAGCGCCATGGGAAACCAGTTCGCCATGACCTTCTCGTCTCCGTTGGCATCTTCGATGCCCAGCTCATAGAGCTGGAGGAACTCCGCAGGGTCGGCCGTGCCATCGTAACGAGGAGGCAGGTCTGGCTTGAACTTGCCGGGCCACGCGACACTGCGTAGCTCGGTGGTGAAGGCATGACAGCCTGCTGTGGTCACGGGAGGCCTTGGGTGACGGAGAGCTTGGTCTTACATGTCCCCATGCGCTGCAACTGGGAGCAGCGCGGGGTCTTGGCGTGCGGGAGCAGGAGCATGGTCGCTACGTGCTGGAGCAGGGAGCGCCCGGGCAGCTTCTTGCGGGCGAGGGACTTCTTGGCAGCTCTGCTCTTGCCGCGCTGGCACCTGACGGAGCGGGTTCCGCCCAGGGGCCACGCGCCTTGGAGCCATGGAGCCTTCTTGAGGAGGAGGCGGCCGGGGCGCCGCCGGAGCCTCATCGCCCGCGCAGGCGGGGTGCAGTGCAACGGAACGGACAGCGCAGGAGAGCCCCCTACAGCACGGACGAGCTCGGCGACGCGGTCGAGCCATTCTTCGTAGACGTCATCGACGGGACGGTAGCGCAGGAACTCGTTTGCCACGATGAGTGCAGCTCGAGCCTCCATGGGTGCGCGGAGCGCGCGGGACGACGAACCAGCTGGGGTGAGCAAGGGAGTAGCGGTGTGGCCGTCTTGCTGCACTGACGGATGCTGAGATGATGCTTGCTGCTCATCCCCTGCCGGGCCGGTGGCGGCATTGACGGCGGGTGACAGGGAATGGCGAGGACGCCCGCCGACAGGAGCCGTCTGGGCGACGCGGGAAGCGAGAGCGGCCCGACGCTCAGCGCGGGCCCGACGAGCGTCAGACATGGGCGCGATGGTCGGAGGAGAACGGGGTGGTGGAAGACGAATTCCGGCGCACCCCTACCTGGCGCGCCAAATGTCGGATTTCGGGTTCCGGCAGACCCTTGAGGTTCGAACACTTGGGTGCGCGCGGAGATTTCGCCTCCTACCTACCTGCACCCCTCCGGCTCGCTAAGATCTAAGCTAAGGAAAGAGCAACACAAGAAACACAGGATTTATACTGGTTCGGGCCACCATTGTGGTGTAATACCCTACTCCAGTGTGTGGTGTGGTGGATTGCCTCTTGGGCTGATGATGATGAACAATACAAGGAAGAACAGCCTCGCGAGGGTCTGTTCTTGGCTGGGGGACGAACTGCTAGGAGGAGTTCAGTCACCCTTCTCTCTCTAATTTCGATCCGATCCTTGATCCTCGATCTCGATCTCCCGCCTCGAACCTCGAACCTCTAACCTTGAACCTCTCTGTGGGTGGCTGGTCCTATTTATAGGCAATGGCCCTGGGCCTCTTCCCAAATATTGAGCGGGAAGGGCGCCAACAATTGGCCATTTTGAAGGGGAACATCTGGTACACTTATCCTGACTAAAGTTGGTCCTCGCCTGCACAAAGCTCTGATGGTGACGCCGTCTTGGGCTCCACAATGACCTCCTTCTTGCAGTCCTCCTGGTCTTGGTCTTGTTGCACCGAAATGGCAACCTTTGCCTGATGCCTCGGTACCCCGCGGCTGCGCTTGCCCCCTTTGCACCAAAGGGGAAAGGAGGACACTGCGCGGGCTGGCGCCTGCTTGGCGCCCTTGGTCGTCATGGCTTGCATCACGGGCACCTCGTGAGGTACCCCGCCTTGATCTCTCCGCCTTCTCGCGAGCCAGCCTGGTGAGGTCGTGCCTGAGGAAGCTCCGTGTCGTCCGCCCCGCGAGGCTTGGCCCCTCGCGAGGGTCTTGGGTCTGTGTTGATGAAGATGGGCCGTGCTGGGCCCCCCTTTGAGCCACGCCGCAGGACGCAGGCAGGCAAGTCTGGGGACCCCCGTTCCCAGAACACCGACACAGAAGTTTGCGTTAGTTACAGATTACTACAGACTGTTCTGTTTTTGACAGATTCTGTTTTCTATGTGTTGTTTGCTTATTTTGATGAATCTATGGCTAGTAAAATAGTTTATAAACCATAGAGAAGTTCGAATACAGTAGGTTTAACACCAATATAAATAAAGAATGAGTTCATTACAGTACCTTGAAGTGGTGTTTTCATTTCTTTCGCTAACGGAGCTCACGAGTTTTCTGTTAAGTTTTGTGTTGTGAAGTTTTCAAGTTTTGGGTAAAGATTCGATGGACTATGGAATAAGGAGTGGCAAGAGCCTAAGCTTGGGGATGCCCAAGGCACCCCAAGGTAATATTCAAGGACAACCAAGAGCCTAAGCTTGGGGATGCCCCGGAATTAATCCCCTCTTTCGTCTTCGTTCACCGGTAACTTTACTTGGAGCTATATTTTTATTTGCCACATGATATGTGTTTTGCGTGGAGCGTCATCTTATTTTATTTTATTTTGCTTTCTGTTTGAATAAAATACCAAGATCTGAAATTATTAATGTTATAGAGTCTTCACATAGTTGCATAATTATTCGACTACTCATTGATCTTCACTTATATCTTTTGGAGTAGTTTGTTGTTTGCTCTAGTGCTGCACTTATATCCTTTTAGAGCCCAGCGGTGGTTTTATTTTGAAGAAATAGATGAACTCTCATGCATCACTTATATTATTTTGAGAGTCCTAAACAGCATGGTAATTTGCTTTGGTTATGAATTTAGTCCTAATTTAATAGGCATCCAAGTGGGATATAATAAAAATTTTCATATAAAGTGCATTGAATACTATGAGAAGTTTGATTCCTTATGATTGTTTTGAGATATGGAGATGGTGATATTAGAGTCATGCTAGTTGATTAGTTGTGGATTTGAGAGATACTTGTGTTAAAGTTTGTGATTCCCGTAGCATGCACGTATGGTGAACTGTTATGTGATGAAGTCGGAGCATGATTTATTTATTGATTGTCTTCCTTATGAGTGGCGGTCGGGGACGAGCGATGGTCTTTTCCTACCAATCTATCCCTCTAGGAGCATGCGCGTAGTACTTTGTTTCGATAACTAATAGATTTTTGCAATAAGTATGTGAGTTCTTTATGACTAATGTTGAGTCCATGGATTATACGCACTCTCACCCTTCCACCATTGCTAGCCTCTCTAGTACCATGCAACTTTCGCCGGTACCTTAAACCCACCATATAACTTCCTCAAAACAGCCACCATATCTACCTATTATGGCATTTCCATAGCCATTCCAAGATATATTGCCATGCAACTTTCCACCGTTCTGTTATTATGACACGATTCATCATTGTCATATTGCTTTGCATGATCATGTAGTTGACATCGTATTTGTGGCAAAGCCACCGTTCGTAATTTTCATACATGTCACTCATGCGTCATTGCACATCCCGGTACACCGCCGGAGGCATTCATATAGAGTCATATCTTGTTCTAAGTATCGAGTTGTAATTCTTGAGTTGTAAGTAAATAAAAGTGTGATGATCAGCATTATTAGAGCATTGTCCCAGTGAGGAAAGAACGATGGAGACTATGATTCCCCCACAAGTCGGGATGAGACTCCGGACGAAAATAAATAAATAAAAGAGGCCAAAGTAGCCTAAATAAAAAAAGAAGAGAAAGAAGGCCATAAAAAAGAGAGAAAGGCCCAAATAAAAAAATAAAAATGAGAGAAAAAGAGAGAAGGGGCAATGTTACTATCCTTTTACCACACTTGTGCTTCAAAGTAGCACCATGATCTTCATGATAGAGAGTCTCCTATGTTGTCACTTTCATATACTAGAGGGAATCTTTCATTATAGAACTTGGCTTGTATATTCCAATGATGGGCTCCCTCAAAATGCTCTAGGTCTTCGTGAGCAAGCGAGTTGGATGCACACCCACTAGTTTATTTTGTTGAGCTTTCATACATTTATAGATCTAGTGCATCCATTGCATGGCAATCCCTACTCACTCACATTGATATATATTGATGGGCATCTCCATAACCCGTTGATACGCCTAGTTGATGTGAGACTATCTTCTCCTTTTTGTCTTCTCCACAACCACCATTCTATTCCACCTATAGTGCTATATCCATGGCTCACGCTTATGTATTGCGTGAAGATTGAAAAAGTTTGAGAACACCAAAAGTATGAAACAATTGATTGGCTTGTCATCGGAGTTGTGCATGATTTAAATATTTTGTGTGGTGAAGATGGAGCATAGCCAGACAATATGATTTTGTAGGGATAGCTTTCTTTGGCCATGTTATTTTGAGAAGACATGATTGCTTTGTTAGTATGCTTGAAGTATTATTATTTTTTATGTCAATATTAAACTTTTGTCTTGAATCTTATGGATCTGAATATTCTTGCCACAATAAAGAGAACTACATGGATAAATATGTTAGGTAGCATTCCACATCAAAAATTCTGTTTTTATCATTTACCTACTCGAGGACGAGCAGGAATTAAGCTTGGGGATGCTGATACGTCTCCAACGTATCTATAATTTTTGATTGTTCCATGCTATTATATTATCAACCTTGGATGTTTTATATGCATTTATATGCTATTTTATATGATTTTTAGGACTAACCTATTAACCTAGAGCCCAGTGCCAGTTTCTGTTTTTTCCTTGTTTTAGAGTATCGCAGAAAAGGAAAATCAAACGGAGTCCAATTGACCTGAAACTTCACGGAACTTATTTTTGGAAGGAAAGCAACCCGGGAGACTTGGAGTCCACATAAGGGAAGCAACAAGGAAGCCACGAGGCAGGGGGGCGCCCCCACCCCCTTGGGCACGTCCTCCACCCTCATGGGCCCCTTGTGGCTCCCCCGACGTACTTCTTCCGCCTATATATCTCCATATACCCTAAAACGATCGGGGAGCACAATAGATCGGGAGTTCCGCCGCCAGAAGCCTCCGTAGCCACCGAAAGCCAATCTAGACCCGTTCCGGCACCCTGCCGGAGGGGGAATCCCTCTCCGGTGGCCAACTTCATCATCTTGTCGCTCTCCATGACGAGGAGGGAGTAGTTCTCCCTCGGGGCTGAGGGTATGTACCAGTAGCTATGTGTTTGATCTCTCTCTCTCTCTCGTGTTCTTGATTTGGCACGATCTTGATGTATCACGAGCTTTGCTATTATAGTTCAATCTTATGTTTCTTCTCCCCCTCTACTCTCTTGTAATGGATTGAGTTTCCCCTTTGAAGTTATCTTATCAGATTGAGTCTTTAAAGATTTGAGAACACTTGATGTATGTCTTGCCATGCGTATCTGTGGTGACAATGGGATATCACGTGATTCACTTGATGTATGTTTTGGTGATCAACTTGCAGGTTGCGCCCATGAACCTATGCATAGGGGTTGGCACACGTTTTCGTCGTGATTCTCCGGTAGAAACTTTGGGGCACTCTTTGAGGTTCTATGTGTTGGTTGAATAGATGAATCTGAGATTGTGTGATGCATATCGTATAATCATACCCACGGATACTTGAGGTGACATTGGAGTATCTAGGTGACATTAGGGTTTTGGTTGATTTGTGTCTTAAGGTGTTATTCTAGTACGAACTCTAGGGCTGTTTGTGACACTTGTAGCAATAGCCCAATGGATTGATTGGAAAGAATAACTTTGAGGTGGTTTCATACCCTACCATAATCTCTTCGTTTGTTCTCCGCTATTAGTGACTTTGGAATGACTCTTTGTTGCATGTTGAGGGATAGTTATGTGATCCAATTATGTTATTATTGTTGAGGGAACTTGCACTAGCGAAAGTATGAACCCTAGGCCTTGTTTCAACGCATTGCAATACCGTTTGTGCTCACTTTTATCATTAGTTACCTAGCTGTTTTTATATTTTCAGATTACAAAAACTATTATCTACTATCCATATTGCACTTGTATCACCATCTCTTCGCCGAACTAGTGCACCTATACAATTTACCATTGTATTGGGTGTGTTGGGACACAATAGACTCTTTGTTATTTGGTTGCAGGGTTGCTTGAGAGAGACCATCTTCATCCTACGCCTCCTACGGATTGATAAACCTTAGGTCATCCACTTGAGGGAAATTTGCTACTGTCCTACAAACCTCTGCACTTGGAGGCCCAACAACGTCTACAAGAAGAAGGTTGTGTACTAGACATCGCCTAGAAATACCACATCAACTGGACTAGGATTTACCTTCACCATAAGGGGCCGAACTAGTATAAACCTCTTGTGTCCTTTGTCCCGATCAACCCCTTTAAGCTTCCTAGTTGTGATGGCTCCACGAATAAGTCCTTTCACTAGGACAACTGCCGTGACAATTCCACGACACAACATATTAAAAAAATGATAGAACGGAAGATTAGGGGAGAGCAAAAGGACCTGCTCTTTGCTGCCTCAGTTGACTACTAGCTTGCAGTTTGAAGGAAGACACCGGGTCGTCAGCTTGGCGATCGTGCCTCTTATACAGATGCACAAAGAACAAGTGGACCCCTTTCTCCATCGGACGCCATGGGTTGAAAGCGCTGCCGCACTGCAGCGATGGAGGTCTGTTTCGGTCGATAGGAAATTGAGAACGTCCAAGGCTGCTTACAGAAAATGGAGTGGGTTGCGTATAAAAAAAGAATGGGTCATCTCATGTTATATTGGGCCTTACTCATCGGCCCGTGTCCTTAGAGAAGCGTTTGCTTCTCTTCTTGTCTTTCTACTCGAAGCATTTTCTTTCTTCTCTGTAGCATGTGTATATAGAAGAACCTATAGAAGGAAGCTCATCTCGTCTCCCATGATGGCCAGGACTGGCCAAAGCAATAAAGGGCTACACTGGTTCCCAAAATTTACCCGGGGCGGCCGCCCCTACACGACTCTACGTTGGATCCGCCCCTATTGGCGGCCATGGCCAAGGGCGGTAGCATCAGAAGGCAATAGCAGTAAGTGAGCAACAATAGTTAGTAGAAAGCGGCGGCGGCAGCTTGAGTAGCAGTAGTATAAGCGAGCAACAGTGGCAATCAGAGCAGCCGAACAGCGATAGCAATTAGCAGCGCAGCAGCAAACTCATCATAGTAGCAGTGATAGCAGTGCGCAGGGGTTAGCGGGCATGGCGGCGCGCACACGCGGCGGTGCATGGACGCGGCCAGGGAAAGCGGGCGCGGTATGAGTGGTGAGCAGCACCAGGCGCGGTGTCGCGCGTGGATGGTGATGGCAGCTGTCGGTGTCAAAACCGGCGGATCTCGGGTAGGGGGTCCCGAACTGTGCGTCTAGGCCAGATGGTAACAGGAGGCAGGGGACATGATGTTTTACCCAGGTTCAGGCCCTCTTGATGGAGGTAAAACCCTACGTCATGCTTGATTAATATTGATGATATGGGTAGTACAAGAGTAGATCTACCACGAGATCGGAGAGGCTAAACCCTAGAAGCTAGCCTATGGTATGATTGTATGTTATGGTTGTTGTCCTACGGACTAAAACCCTTCGGTTTATATAGACACCGGAGAGGGTTAGGGTTACACAAGGTCGGTTACAAAGGAGGAGATATCCATATCCGTATTGCCTAGCTTGCCTTCCACGCTAAGTAGAGTCCCATCCGGACACGAGACAAAGTCTTCAATCTTGTATCTTCATAGTCTAACAGTCCGGCCAATGGAGATAGTCCGGCTGTCCGGAGACCCCCTAATCCAGGACACCCTCAGCAGCCACGGTAGACGCGACCAGGCAAGGCGGAGGCACGAGCACGGGTGGGCGCGTGTGGGAGCGTAGGCGGCAACAGCGAACGAGCGTACGCGACAGTAGCAGCGGTAGCAGTGGAGGTGGCCGGAGCAAGAGGCGACGAGGAACAACGGCGTCTGGAGTTCTATGGGGAATGAAGGCTATAGGCATGGATCGAGCCAGGGAAGAGCGGGAATCGGGTGAGGACCTCACCGCGATGTCGTAGGCGAGCTCGAGAAGGCCGGGGGTGGAGCGGCGGCAACGAATTCGTCGATGTCATCACGGTTGCCGGAGGTTGAAGACGACGTCGATCCCTACGATCCAGGGGCTCCCGGCTCCAACTGGTGGACGTAGTCGAAGGAGTGGATGTCGGCGAAGCTCGCGGACGAGGTGGCTGGGCGCGGGGAGCTCAGTGGGCGCGCGGATGTCGGAGGCCATGGCGATGTAGGTTTGGCCAAGGGTTGTGAGGGCGAAAGCGGCACGGGGGAGGGCAAAAAGTAAAGCTAGAGTTCGCCAACGCGTCGAGGGGGATCTTATAGACCATCGAGGAGCCATGAATGCACGGCGCGTGGACGATCCGTCCATGGACGCATGAGCAACGGCCAGCACCCCCCCTGATGAACAGGGGTTCGATATGGGGAGCTGGTGGGCTGGGCGTGTCCTGTAGCGAGCAGGCCTAGGCGCATAGTAGCTAGGTTTCTATTTTTCCTTTTATTTCTTGTTATGTATTTATTTGAGCGAGCAAGCAATTTTTGTTAAAGATGATATTTGTCACATAAATACAAGGTTGCAAGTTTAAATGGCACACGAAGTTTCATGTGGTTTGGAAACATATAAATATTTGTTTTATTTAAAATAGCCAATTTAAATGATATTGGGCCACTTTATATTTTACTAGGGATTAATTTGTGAGTCAAATGATGTTAGTGCCAACATGACAAATGATCAGGGGATTTTGTAGAATAATGTGAACATTTTAGTTTTATTGTTTCAAGAAAATATTATATTTGACTTTATTTTAAATTTGAAGTTGAACTAGGTTTGGATCAAAAATGAATTTTAGCAAAATTAATTGTGATGATGTGGCACCATTAGTGGGAGATTACTGTAGCATGATTCTTGGGGTGTTACACCCCCCAAGAACTCAACACCACCGTGCGACGGCCACGCGATGGGCGCCAACTGTCATGGTTTTGTCACGACAGATGTCCTCGTGAAAGGACTATGTCTAGAGGCCATTGCAACTAGGAGGTCGCTTGAGAGGGGTTGATTGGGAAACAGACACAAAATTACCCAGGTTCAGCCCCTCACGATGGAGGTAAAGACCTACTTCCCGCTTGATTGATATTGCTGGAAATCTTGATTACAAGGATGCAGATTTGCTAACCTAGCTCTGGATTAATTGCAACTTAGTCTTTTCGTCCCCAGGAGATCCCCTTTATGCACAGGTTGAGACCCTAGGTTTACACTGAGTCCGGATCATACTACGACCCGTGTTCTATCCTGCTTTCTACTTATCTCCCAAGTAAAGAGAGTCTTTGCCTTTTGGGCCTTCGTTAAGCCGGCCTGTAATACTTCTTTACGAGCCGACCTTTAACAAGCCATGCCTTAGTCTTCCGGTCCTTCGTCATACATGTTGATCTGGTGGGCTGAAGTGACCCCCGGTGTGCTCCTGGACGGGTCGTTTCTTCCTAGTCGAGTCACTCAGTGGGGAATATCCCCAACACGGGGGATGTGACAGCCCTGCCTGGTCGCCACCTGATGCTCGTGGAGGAGCCGCTCAGCTTCCTCTTGCACCACGTGCAGGGCTGCCTCGGCCAACACCGACCCTGCTCAGAGGAGCCCTGCCCTTGTCCTTGCCCTTGACGATGGTGATGGTGGCCTCTCTCAGGGACCACTCCTCCCCGATCTTGGCGAGCTCCCCATCGAGGCTATGCAGACGTCTTCCTCGTGGTCATCGACCGGTCTTGGGCCCAGGTCGACACCTCTAGTCGGATTTTGCGGACATCGCC
Organism: Triticum dicoccoides; assembly: GCF_002162155.2. Lineage (NCBI taxonomy): Eukaryota > Viridiplantae > Streptophyta > Magnoliopsida > Poales > Poaceae > Triticum > Triticum dicoccoides. Next base: position 435,233,679 of record NC_041386.1, read on the forward strand.
CATTGCGCCTCTCCCTCCTTGTCACCTCCCTGGCTGTCTTCTCCTCCGCCACCACGATGAGGAGCCACCGCTTACGCAAGCGAGGTAGTAGAGAAGGTGCTCGCTCGCCTTTGTGGTCGCTGGGGGCACCTCCTCCTTCATGGCCTTGCTGCGCCAGACGCAGCACGACGGCGATGGCGGCCCGTTGATGTGAGTGTACCGGGTGTGCGGCAGCGAAGTCGGTGCCTCCTTCATGTGGCGTCCAATTTGGATTTCGTGGTTATGCCAGAGGGAGGCAGGCTCCGTCTTGATGCGGCGGAAAGGCGGCAATGCTGGCTCCGCCTTGACATGGTGGCAAGGGGGTGACGCCGGATCCACCTTGACACGATGGAGCGGCGGCTAGGGTGGCGCCGGTCGCGGTCCTTTAGGAATAGCTAGGGTGTGCCAACCTACTGGTCCTCAAGTGCGAGAAATAGCTAGGTTGTGCCTACCGAGCTCTAGGTAGTGCCTACCATCTAGGTAAATGAGCCTGGTGAGTTAGCTTAGGTGCTGGTCAGAGTTGTTTATTATCTGTTGCTTGCGGTGATGAACTGTCCTTAATTTGCACAGGAGGAACGTACCGAGGGAGTACATGGCCTGACCATTTAGCGTCGGGAAGAGCTTCTGGTTTTGTGGACCTTTTCGGTTTTGGGAACCTTCTAGAAACTTCTTGAACCATTTTTTTTCTTTTCGGTTGTTTTTACAGATTTTTTCATTTTTCTTTTGTTTTCATTTTTTCTTCTATTTTCATAAATTTTAAAAATATTCAATATCCTAAAATTTGATTTTTTTTTTTGCTTTTTCAAAAAAAGTTTGATTAAAAACACGCTTTCTAAATAATGTTTAGAATTTTAGAAAAAAAAATCCCATTTTGAAAGTATCAAAAAATGCTTGTATTAAAAAATTTGTTCGTGTTCCAACAAATCTTCATGTTTTTAAAAAAGTGTTCAAATTTTTGATAATATATTCTCGTTTTAATTTGTTTTCACAAATTTGAAAACATGTTCAAAAATATGAAAAAATGATCGTATTTTGTAAAATGGTTTATGTTTTTCAAAGAAATTGACGTTTTCAAAAATTGTTTGGATTTGTTTTTCAAGCTGACCAAGAAACTTCCTAGCTAATGTATTTCGGTTCGATGGAGCGTTTTTCTGGTTTGTCCTCGATCCACTAGCGCGCTATAGGGTTTAGGTACGTACTTCCAGTGTAAACTAATGTAAAAGTGTTTAGATCATTAAAGTAGTGATCTAAAATGCTTTTTTAGTAATCTAAATGCTTTTATATTAGTTTAAAAGAAAGGAGTACACAGGAAAATGTGAAACGGCTTAGGGCCTGTTCGGTATTCGCTCGCTCCTGTGTGAGTCGAGGGCAATTCGACGCTTAATGTGTTCAATAGGTGCGGGAACTATATCTTGTTTATAGCAAGGCTACCTGCCGTTTCGCCTGAAGTATTTATCTGCGCCCTACACTATTGGGCCGGCTTATTTTTGTGCGTTATTCGCTTGCTCGTGCTAGCCGTCTGGCTTGACTTCGCTCGTTCTCTTCAGTTCTTTTTCGTTTTCATTTTGTTTTTGCTTTTGGGTTTCTTTATTTTTACACCTGTTTTCTGTTTTCTTTGCTTTTTCACCGGGTTTCTTTGCTTCTTCCATGTTTTTCACTGATTTTTTCTTTGAGGTTTTTACTGGGATTTTTTTTCTTTTCTTTCTTTCTTCATTTTCTTTGTTTTTCTTTCTTTCTTTCTTTCTTTCTTGTGTTTTAGTTGATTTTTTTCTTTGTTTCTTCATTGCTTTTATTTGTTTTCATCCTTTCGCATTGGTTCTCTTCGGTTTTCATTTTCTCTTTTTTGTTTTCTCTGTTTTTCGGATTAGTTTACATCGAGTTTCTTTGTTTTTTGTTTCTTTATCGATTTTTCATTGCTTCATTTTTTGTTCAACACATGTGAAATGTTTTCAGTTCACATTCAATAATTTTTGTATAAATCGGAAACATTTTTTATATACATGTTTAACATTTTGAAAGACATGATTAACATTTTTGAAAACGTATAATTTTTTATGTCTAATTTTCTCCATACACATTGTACATTTTTTATATATCTAATACATTTCTTAATACACTTTTAATATAATATTAATATTTTTTGAATATGTGGTCAACATTTTAAATACACAGTGATCATTTTTAATGGCAATAAACATTTTTCATACATAATGTACATTTTTTGTACAAATAAGGAACATTCACACACACACACACACACACACACACACACACACACACACACACACACACACATGATTAACATTTGTTAAATAAGTATATACTTTTCTAAAGTATAGGTTTTTTATGTCCACTTTTATTTAATATACATTTTACATTTTCCCTATAGATCAGAAACTTTTTTATACAGGTTAAAAGTGTTTAAAGACATGATCAATATTTTTTCAAACACATTATATCTTTTTCTTATATATTTTTCATATACACGACAAACATTTTTTGTATACACATTTAGCATTTTTCAAATGCTTGATTAAAATTATCTTAACATTTTTAAAATGTTTATGTATTTTATAATATAGTATATATTTAGAATATTTGAAATTAAAAATAAAACAAAAGGAAAAAATAAATAAAAGCATAAAAAACGAGCTAGTGTCCTGCCTCGCGTGGACTGGCCCATTTAGGGAAGCTCGTAATGCAAGTGCACCATGCGTCTTGCTATAAGTGAGACATAGGTGCGCCATTCATAAGATCTCCTTGTTAGACTATGTGGTGGGAGCAACTAATTATGTGTTACCCCTTGAGGGGGATCTTCAGGGGTCACTTTTGATGCTTTGGAGCATGTAGGTGGTGCGTTTATACCATATGTTGGACACTCTCTCTAGATTTTTATTTATTATTATTTTTACCCGTCTCGGATTTCGATGAGTTTTTTTGCCTTTTTGGTTTTCGCCCGGGTTTTCCTAGGTTTGGGAGAAGTGCTATTGCGAGCACATTTTTTGCGTGGAAAAGAAAATTATGATTCCACGAGAAGCACATAGTTGCTTCTTGTGGAGGCACAACTTTGCTTCCGTGAGAAGCACAACTGTGCTTGTCGGAAAAGGAAAAATATCCGTACTTCTACGAGAAGCGCAGATGAAAAAAAACGGTGCTTCCTCAAGAAATACAGATTTACTTCTCGTGGAGGCATAATTTTGCTTTTGCGTTGTGCTTCTCAATGGAAAAAACCTAGCTTCCACAAGAAGCATTGTGCTTCTCGGAAAGGAAAAAAGGTGGAAAACCGCTATCTTGCTTCTGGCTCCATTTTTCATTCATTTTTGTGGTTGCCTTTTTTTTCATTCTTTATCCCTTTTTATTGTTTCTTTGTCATTTTTTCCTAGTTTTCTGTTTGTTCATGAAAAAAATTCGTCAAAACCTATTAACATGAGATCTAGTTTTCAAGACGTCGACGCGAAAATTCCAACGGTGAAAACAGTTTAGGATTTGGATGCATGGTTCAAGAGATAAATCTTTTGAATAAACGAATCTAGAAAGAAAAGGAACAACTATTAGGTTGCGACAAGTGACGAACATGTAGTGGGTCACTTCTTAGCGCGTGAGATGGTGGAGGTGACCTTGGCAAGGGGTAACCCTTTACTAGTGATTTCATTGTGTGGTGCTATGTGGGCGGGAATTAGCTAGGTAGCGCTCGTGGGTTGGGCCAAAGGGTGAGAGGGAGGCTGGTTGGGAATTCATTTTCCTTTTTTTTACAGAAAATAGAAAAGGTAGGTTTTGGAAATATTTTGTGGGCCAAATGAGTTCCAAATGGCGTGCAAATTTATAGGTGGCCTCTCTAGTATGTCTCATTACCACACAAAAATATCCAAGCCATTCGGATAAGCTTTGGCAATAGTTTTTAATAGAAGGGGAGAAAAAGAATAAAGAGGTTTGATCTAGAGGTAGGTGTTAGGCTTGTGCTAAAATTGTGAAAAAATTTGGGAGCTCCCAAATGTTACAAAGAGCAGTGCGCAATGTGTGGAGGTGAGTCTTGGGCTAGAAGACCAAAGGGAGAAGGTTTAGATATTCACCATTCAATAAAATTGGCAAAAATAATTTGTGGTTTAAAAAAACCCCAAATTAAACCCTTAACAAACATAATAGGATGCTTACAAATGCTGATGAAATGCACATCATGCACAATCAACTACTAAGGGAAGTGTTGATCCTGGGCTGTTACGGTGCATTAGTTCGATGAAGAGGGCGAGGGCTTGCTTCCATTTAGGGAAAAATAGTGGCAAACGAATTTTTTGTGTGTGATTAAACAAGTACCCCCTCCGTCCCATAATACAAGAGCGCTTTTGACACTATATTATATATACTCCTATATAGTATACAAGTGTCAAGTTATATAGACCGTTGGATCTTTGTGATCGAACGGCTCACATTCAATTGCTTTAGGTAAGGACCACATGACCAAATGCAGACCATTGGATAAAGTAATCTGACGGCACATGACGTTGGGATTCATGATGGGAGACACCCTTGTGTTGTGTTATGAGACTGCTACCGTCAGAGTGTTGCGGGCTCGTGATTCTTCCTCTTGCTACTGCTACTAGAAAGAAATCTCTGGCACGGTGCCCGTGAGAGAGTGATGCCCACCAGTAGCAGTGTAGCACCATTCATCTGGAAAAAAGTACTACTAATGTACGTACTAGGCAACGTGGTGAGAGAGAGAGAGAGAAAAAACTGCATACAACAACGCACCCTCCGACAGTTCACATTCAAGTGCTTTAGATAGAAAAAAGAGAACTTAATATGTGTTGTAACTAAACAACATTATTACTTTATCTTATAAACAAGTTTCACAAAATTATGAACCGAGTTGGATGGTTATACTCGATCAAACTTCGGGTTTGACATATGTTTGTCTCATTAAGACGGAATATTCTTTCAGTGGAGGTGGCGTTTCCGTGTTAGCAAGTCACCTGTGATGACTTCGTCAATCATTGTATTATTCAAAAATAAAATATCATGACTCAAGTTTTCCTTTGTTTCACCAATTAATACTTTGCATACACTTCTAATTGATCGTTCTAATCAGTGTATGATACATGCGTATGGAATTTACCTGATCTTGCTATTTGTTAAATATATTAATAATATGATTATGTACTAAACAAAAATGCCTTCAATCACTCTGAAGGCACAACATTTTTCATCAGAATAATAATCCTTAAACCTACACGTGCATGGCACGTGCGATGTACTAGTACTATATCTCTATATGGCAGAATCACAGTCGCCAAACTAAAAACAGTTGAATCAGGTGCACTGGTTGCCTTCAGTACATACAATTTGAAGGTATAAAAAGAAGAGAATACGGAAATATCTAAAATATGAAGTCTCTATCTCTCAATCTTGAGCAGTACGTGTTTCATTTCGACCCTGAAGAAACTATGAAAATAAGCTCATCTAGGGATGCATGCTGTCTGGTCCTAAAGCCCGATGGATCGAAGCCAATTAGCCTCTTGCAGAGCAAGATGGTGAAGCGTTGTCTCTAACACACGAAGAAGAGTCAGATCTTCTTCCTCTATAATTCTTTCTTCTTCGTCTGCAAATTAAATAATCCGCAACGTTGTCAGGGCGGACTTTTAACGCTACAAGAAAGTATGCCGCGGGGTAGCTCGAACATGCATGTACATACCTTGGATGCAGCTGAGTAGGCGGATTTGGGCGACGAGGCTGAGGACGCCGACTTGGGCGACGCGGCTGAATCCGCCGACTCGGGCGATGAGGCTGAATCTGCCGACTCGGGCGATGAGGCGGGAGATGTGGCGGGGGCTCCTCCACTGGAGCCTTTTTTAGAGGGAGGAGAGTTCCCAGTTGGCGGTGGCAGAATCCAAGAGTCGCCGAAGATGTAGTGTGTGCCGATGAAGGGCTTGGCCTGGGCCTCGGTGAGATCCACAGCCCACCCGACCCTCTTCCTCGCGTCCGACCCCGGCCCGCTGCATTTGAACTCGCCGTAGTAGATCCCGCTACTGCACGCACGTACGCATGCATTCGATAAACATGAGTGATGGGATCCCTTAATAAAGAACATGCATGAGCGAGAATGTCCACAATGAACTTGCTTGATCCTCCATCCATCCATAATGTAAAAAAGGAGTCCCATGCATGCATGTTAGATGTGACCTTACCTCTCAGGCTGCTTGATGTTCCATCCGTCCCATCCAACTGGCACCACCTCCTTGCTCATCTCGGTGTAGGCGTAGATGACACGCGACGAGTCCCCCCACGCCCTGCCAAGATAGATATCCCCCCCGCCTTCGCTCATGATGCTGCAGTTCTTGAACGAGAACCCGCTCTCGATAGCGCCCTCGATGGTCTTGGTCCGCTGCTGCGCCGTGAGAACGGCGATCTCCTTCACGATGGACACGATGCGGCAGTTCTCGTACAAGGACCTCCCAAACCCGAAGATGAAGTCCACGCTCCCTTTGATCACGCAGTCCTTGAAGTAGTGCAGCCCCTTGTGGTCGTACAGCGTGTCCTGCCCGCCGTCGATGGTGCAGTTGTAGAAGGCCTGCTTGGTGCCGAACGTACGCAGCGCCACCGCCTGCCCGCCCTTGGCCCCCGGCTTGGCCAGTGGCGCGTCGTTCTTGAACACGACGCCGTACGCCACGAAGTAGTCGGACTCGATGGCGCAGGTGGTGCTCCCCACCGTGCCCACCGGCTTCCCGTCTTTCCCTAGCGTCGCAGCGGTGTCGCTCCAGGCGATGATGGCCGGGTTCTTGGGATCGGACTTGAAAGTCACGTAGGGCTTGCTGAGGTTGAGGAAGATCTTCTCACGGTACTCGCCGGGTTTCAGGTCCAGGATTACGCGACCGGTGTTGCCCTCCGGGATGGCGTCGATCGCGGCCGTGATGGTCTTGTAGTCACCACCGCCCTTGGGGTCCACCACGTAGGTGGTCTTGTTATCCTCCGCCTTGGACAGGGACTCGTCGATGGTGCTGCCGGTGTCACCCACCGCCTTCTTCGCGTACAACGCCTGGTTGATCGCGAAGTCTTTCTGGTTCGCCGACAACCAGCTGTCGAACGCACCAGCCGTCCCCGCCGTCGCGACGGAACCCGACGGCAGCGACGCCACTAGGGCCGCCAGCGCCAGGAGCAGGGGAAGCGCCATGTTGCGGCCCATGGGTAACTAACTCACTGGTAGCCCGTCGATCGTCGTCTCCCTCTCCTAGGTTCTGGCGGAATGGTGTTGGCGTATATGTAGTGCGTCTTGGCAAATGTATGGCCGCCTGGCCCTGGCTGGTCGCCATTTTTGGAGTGGAAGCTAGTGGAGGTGGAGGTCTAACAGCGCGCGATGTCTCGTCTCCGTCCGCACATGTAGGGTAAGATGTACCTATTCTTAGGAGAATGGATTCTCTCCGGTGCATGCATTAGTCCATTGATTATTTTGGATGGGGTCACCGCATGAAGCTTTTGATAGAGATGACCTGCTTCACCCATCCACGCCTTTTATTTTACCTTTTAAATTTGAATCTACTGCATCCCTTGAACTAAAAGTATAATTTATGTTTCATTTGCATATTTGTGCTCCTTGAGACGAGGGCTTTCAAATAAGAGCACTAGTGAATTCGTTTTGACATGTTTTAGAATTCTTCACTAAGTTTCATCTGTTAGAACTTGATATGAGGAAGGATAAAATCATCAAGTTATAAATACTAAACATAAAAACCCTAACCCCCAATCATAAGCTCTAAGTCCTCAACCCTAAAATAGTAAACTCTAAACCCTAAAACAAACGAAACATGGTAAAGAACTTAATATTATGACTATTAAGTTTTAATATTTGATACTAATTAATAAAATTAATGCATTCAAGAGTGATCTAGTTTGAATGTTCTCGTCGCAACGAACAAGAATATGCAAACAAAATTTAATTTGGACTTTTGATTGGAAAGATACAGTATATTCAAATTTGAAAACTAAAATAAAAAACATGGTTGGATGGGTGGAGTATGTCATCTCTGTCAAAAGTTGCATGTTGGGCCCACAAAAATAATCAATGTCTAAACCATGCATGCATGGGAATCTCCAACCAATAAAGCTAGAGAGAATTTTTTATTTGGCCCTTTCTTAGAATTTGCTTCCTTTTTTGGCCTCATAATTTTTTTTCTTTTTTTGACACTCAAACATCATTTTGTGCCTTATGTGACCTTTTCATCTATTTTTTCATTCAGCAGTGTTAACTAGGACATGCAAAGACAATTTTGTCACTAATGATAGCATGTCACCAGAAAAGGGAAGAAAAGGGGGCATGTGGCATGAGTGCACACGGCACTGATCCGGGCCGGGGCCGACTGGGAGTTCCCCGTGCCCGCCAAGCGGTCGGGCATATCCTCCTCCCGTGCGTGGGTGCGCCAAGGCCGCTGGGGCACTGCCACCTCTCGTGCATTTTTAGAACCCAAGTTCGTATCGTCAAGAAACAAACAATACGTACGTGCAAGCTAGCACACGCAAGCAGCTTGATTGATTTTCAAGCAGCAGCAGCGTACATGCAAAGCTTGCAGGCCGGCAATTTTACTCATGCGGTTTTGCCGTAGACTAGCTTCTGGTGGATCGACCTGATCGTTTCTCGGAACATAACGACTTCTCTTGTTAGAACGAACGCGAAACAATTATAGATGGATTGCCACAGGCTACGGTGTGCAAGTCGCCGGCCAGTCCATACGGCTAGAGTGCACGTACTAGTTAGGTATTGTAGATCAATTAAGCTATCTGCTTGGCTGCTTCGTTGAGGCTAGCTCGCACGTACGTGTGTCAGCTTCTGTGTTCAACTACATCACGTACGCACTACCAGTGACTCATTGATTCGTGTACGTAGTTTAAATGTTTATCTGTGATTGGGACTCATTACTGGAACGACTCGATGGAGATAGAAGTTATCAGAAGCTTGTAGTATCAAAAAATGTCTTACATTACAGGACGGAGAGAGTAGTAAGGCTACACCCATGTAAAAAATGTTCGAAAAAATCCGGAGAAAAATAGTGCATCGGCACAACATTAATGTATGTTGTCACAAAAATTCAAATCAAAATTCAACACAAAGCTCAAGATACAAAAATGACAAATTTAATATCAATGTGCTAATGGGCCAAAACCGAAGCCCAACTTGTGTTATGTACTATTCAGTGTCAAGTTTGTCATTTTTGTATCTCAAGCCATGTTTCAAATTTCGATTTAAATTTTTGTTACAACGTACATTGATGTCGTGTTAATGCACTAATTTTTTCCGGATTTTTTGAACAATTTTATCAATGTGCAATGAGCGACCAGTGCACCGGTAGCACCAACTATCCGGTGCACCAGATACATCCCCAACTAGGTCTAGCTTTATAAGAGAATTCCTTATTTGGCCTTTTCTTAAATTTTGCCTTCCTTTTTGGCCCAAAATTTTATTTTCTTCTCTCTTTGACACTCCAACTTCATTTTATTCCCTATGTGACACTCCCATCAGTTTTGACCAGTAACGATGTTAAGTCTAACCTAAAAAAACTGTTTTACCCCTAGTGTGGTATGTGGCCATTTATATGCATACACAGAGGTAGCATATTAATTTTACAGGTGATAAATTAGACCGCGGCATGTCAATGGGTCATCTTACTGAGATGTATTTTGCTCTCGACTGTTGCACACATTCAGACCATTGCACTACAGATTGTCTGATGGCAAGAAGGCAAGAGCACACTAAGTAGTATCAAAAAACGTCATATATTATGAGACAGAGAGAAGTATCTAATAAAGGCTATGTAGTTTCTTTTCCTTGACTAATCAGCCCCCTGAATTCAACGGGTGGGCCTGGGCCTCTTTTTCCCTTCAAATCAAATAAGTCAAGTCAGCAGGTTTGTAAAAACAAATATAAGAATATTACGTGGGTGTAGCAAAGCTCATCTCCAACCAAATGGACAAATGAGGCACCCATGAGACCTCCTGTGCACGGGAGAGTTGCTTTTTTCTGTTCTTAGAGCATCTTTGGCACTTTCTGTATCCATAAAATAACCAAGGTTTAGAGGAAGTTGCCAAAAAAAACTCTCCAACAGTTGTCCGTAAACGTTACGGGTCTCGTATATTCTCCAAAACACCCATTCCATCTAGGGTAAGATGGCTCTTTCTGTAAAAGTGCCATGTCAGATAACCGCCACCTAATCACCATTGAAGTCAGTCGCGTCGCCATCGTCGACCACCGCGCCACCCTCGCCAACTGCCATCGCCGCCTCTTGTAGCCACGCTGGCGTCGACGATCATCAACGCCATGTCACCGCCCGCACTACAAAAAAATACACTTCTGTGATGATACGTGTTTGTCACAATAAGTCACGTTTTCTGTCATGCATGTACATCCATGACGATTTTTATGACAGAATCAAGATAGTCATATCTGTGTTGTCGTAAAAGTGTTCCATGACATTACCAAAATTATCATCACGGAAGTGTCCACTTCCATTACGATAAATCACGTGTCATAGAAGTGCTTTCTTAAGGGTAACCGGCACGCGGCATCCATCGTAATGAGTCGCTGTTAAGCTATCGGGTTTCGGTTTGGATCCGATAACCCGTTAACAGCTGAGATCAATGAGAATTTTTCACGTGTAAAATTAGCATTGGCTATAGCAACCACGTGTCAGCACCGCGAAAGGATAGATGTCAACCACCCAATGGACACACTACTAGAGAAAAGCCTAGCAGCAGCGCGGGTTTTAGGCCTATCAGTAGCGCTGGGCGATGCGTTACTGATAAGGCGCTACAACTAACGTATAGCAGTAGCGTGCCTCCGACCTTGCTACTGCTAAATCGACTTAGTAGTAGCGACTTCCCGGAGGAACGCTACTGGTAATTAGTAGTAGCGCTTCTCCCTGCCCGCGCTGCTACTATTATTTCGTATTTTATTTCTTTTTTATTTTATATTGTATTCGTACACCTTTACACAAGTTTTCATACAACAGGAATTTAGAAATTGTTTTACATCATAATGAGTTATTACATCACGGGGTGAAAGAACCATGGACTAGTTTCAAGTGGATGGACATCCACTTGAAATTAATCCGTGGTTTTTTCACCCAATGATATAATAAATATCATCATCATCATATTATTAACAACTTATCATCATAATACATCATTGTCATATAACACCTCCTCAAGATCATCGTTTTCGTCAATGAGACATCACATAGCAAATTGGTCACTAGTCGTAATCACAAGTACTCCTCATCATCAACTCTAACACATTGTATCACATAATAAACATATTGTACCTCATAGGACCTACTACATTCTCTTAGGACCTACTATATTCTCTAAGGTAAAATAACAAAAAACAAGATAGCCCCTGACTCTCCATTATGGAGAATGGAGATTATCATGTCTCTAATTCTTGCCTTTCGCTTAATGTTACTTTCAAGAACCTCCTTGCGAATGTCCAAACATTTTTTTCCATTCTTTGATTAGCATGTGTTCACCGGTTTTAGAAATCTGATATACACATGTGAGCTTCTTAGATTGACCTGGCTGTATGTTCAGAACTGCAAGGCGACCATTCTGATACATCAGATGAGGCACACAATCCATCGGGATTTTCTTTTGAAAAACATAGTAATAACTTCGTAGTTAGCAAAGATGTACTAGTTTTAGAAGTATGCAAAAGATGCATGGATGTCGTAATAGTAAAAAATCTTACCAGGGTATCTCCATAGAAGTTATCGTGGTTCAATACGTGCACTAGTGGCACGTATTCACCATAATTTGGAGGAGTTTGATAATAGGTATTGTAATTCTCAAGATAAGTACAATAAGCAATCAGATGACTTTTTTCCTTATAAGTTAATTCAGAGCCATCAGTGTAGTGGGTTTTGTCTACCATCTTCTACACATTCTTTGAAGATTTAAAATAAGCTGTCAATGGAAATAAGCTGTCAACTATTTTGAAATAAACAATCTAAATTAGTTAATAACTATGTTTGAGAAACTCACATTGCGGTAGAATCGGAAGCGTATCAACAAGGACCCAAATGTTCATATTGTCTTGCTCGATGTCAGGATCACCAAGATCCATGGTGACAATCATACCCTCATAAAAACCATACATTTTGCAAAGTGCTTCCCAATTTTGACAACCAAAATGGGTTACGCTATGAGAATTGTATAGATTTACTTCAAAATCGATATCATGATGGGTCCTTAGGTGTATTTTTTTTGTTTGAAAATTTTCATGGTCTTCAAAAGCCATCCTCTCCAAGACATAGCGTCTTGCATGTCATGGGATAAGCTAGTCGAATTGTAAAAGATGAAAATTAGACGTTGAAATAGTTGAAGTCATGCTTAATTACGAAAAAAACACTTATCGTTGTTGCGTACCATTTCAACATCGAAGGTCTCCTCGAGCTTCATGCTGAAGCGCCGATCTTCGTCCAGCTCAACGAACATGTCGCACATACCTCAATCGTCGTGTCACCAGCTGCACTCCCCCGGGAGACTGTCGTCGTCCGAGTACGACATTTCCTACGTTCATAATTCAAAGATTAAACTTGTACAATTAAATATATGTACTAAAAACCTAAATTAGATCATTATTTTTCGAGGAAATTCAGGCCACTCGATATTTCCTACATATTCTAGCACAAGTCATGCCAGAATTCACGGAAAAATCCGGCATGAACTTTGCTAAAAAAGGACATATTGAGCGCGTGAAATTTGCCGGAACGGAAATTAATCAACACTCCGGCAAAACATAGGCCACTCGGAGGTGTAAAATAAACATGAACGGCCACTTGGGAAACCACATATCCTATTTGAGCAAATATGACATGTTCAACTAGTTTTATTAATTCAACTAGTTCTTACTAAATATAAACTTACTATAAATAGAAAAAACTAGTTCTTTCTAAAAATAAAGTAGTTCAACTAGTTATATTAATTATCTTACTAAAAATACATTAGTTCTATTAATTCAACTAGTTCAACTAGTTTATTAATTTACTTACTAAACTAGTTCAACTACAAGTAAAATAGTTCAACTAGTTTATTAATTTACTTACTAAAAATAAACTAGTTTTTACTAAACATAAACTAGTTCAACTAGTTATATTAATTTTCTTACTAATTCTATTAAACACTAAAACTAATTCGATGAACTCTAAAACTAATTCTACTTAACAACTACTGCCATAATTAGCATCTAATTTGATGAACCCTAACTAATTAGATGAACTCTGAAATTTAACCCTAAGAACCCTAGATAGGCAGAGGTAGGGGAGGAGGAGGAGGGCGTGCTCACCTCTAGCGCTGGCGGAGTTAGGGAGAGGGGCACGCAGCGTCGAGGTTGGGGACGGGGTCGGGGCGGCGGGTGCACGGCGGAGGGCGGCGATGTAGGGGGGGGTGTCGAGGTCGGGGTCGGGGGCGGCGTCGAAGGTTTGCGGAGAGCGACGGGTCGCGCGCGGCGGCCGACGACGATGCAGGGCGGCGACAGCGGAGGAGTAGAGATTTGGGGGAAGTGGCCGTGGGGGAAGAACGAACCGCGCGGTTAAGTTAAAAGTAGCAGTAGCGCGTTCCAGGAAGTGCGCTGCTGCTATGGTAGCTATAGCGCGTTTCCTAACAAGCGCTACTGCTATTCCTTCTATTTTTATTTGCTTTCCATTTAATTTTATTTTCATTAGGAGTAGCGCCTTTGTCCGTAAACGCGCTGCTACAAAACAAACAGCGGTAGCGCGGTTCCACGTAGATCACTACTACTATGTGTAGTCTATCGGCTAAGCCGTGGGAATTTTAGTAGTAGCGCTTTTGTACTCGGGCGTGCTACTGCTATAACTGTATCTGTAGCGCGGTTTTAAATACCGCGTTGCTGCTAATTAGCACCAGCGTGCATTTTTACCCCGCGCTACTGCTAATGTTCTGTGTATAAGGTTTTCCCTAGTAGTGACAGGAGGCGCCTATGATACGTCGACACGTCGCAAGGCCCAATAACGACCCATTTAGGTTAAAAAGGCTGGCCCAGTCAAAATTAGCGGGCTGGCCCATTAACGACCTGCTTGCAGACGACCCATTCGCAGTTAAGGCCCGTACGGCTAGTTTCAAATCAGCCCATTCTAAACTTGTCACCGTCGCGGCCCATGGTCACTTCTGGCCCGTTAATAGTCCGCTAAGTATTTGGGCCGAATTACGGCCCGGTGTGTTTCCGGCCTGTTAAAGGTCCTGCTTCATTTGGGCCCATTTATTGGCAATTGAAACTTTTGGCCCATAAACGACCGTGAAGGATTTGGGTCATATTTGGCCATGTCTGACAATCGGCTTGTTAGAGGCCCACTATAGATTTGGGCCACTACCAGCCTGTTGTGATTTTTGACCTGTTAACATCGAACGAATGCCATGGGCCATATGCGGCCCAACGTCACATCAGGCCTATTAATGGCCCATATAAAACTGATACTAATCAAGCCCGACTAAACTTCCGGCCGGTTAAAGGCCCATGTAGTAGGTCGGCCCATTTACGGCCCGTCTGAATTTCAGTGTGTGAACGATCTGCATTGTAAATGGGCCACCACGAGCCGAGATACATTTCAGCCTGCTAATGGCCAGTGGGTAATTTGGCACAATCAGGGCCCAATCTCACTTTCGGCCTATTAAAGGCCCATGTTATTTATAGGCTCGAGGTATTTACACATATTAACGGCCTATTGTTACTGAGGACCCAAATTATATTTCGGTCTGTTAAAGGCCCGCTGTGGCATAGGCCTACCAAAAATATGAAAGCTTATGCTGATTGAGGCTCAAATATTTTTAGTGGGCTACATGAAAATTATGGCCCATAATCATTTTTAGCCCAATTGGAATGTGCCCGACGAATGTTGGCACATTGGGCTCCTACGAAGCTTTCGGCCGAATACATTACCTACACTATGCAAAAATAGCAGCGTAATTTCTACAACCTTTGGCAGCACGATAAATGTTGTATCACAACATCATAAATTCTAGCCATACAACAAAAGGCATGTTGCCATAAAGTTTACAGTCCTTGCAGATAAACGCACAATCAGATGTATAGAAGCACATCTCATTTAACCTGAGTGCTAATGTTTCAGGCTGTAGAATCTGATGGAGCAGCATGATCTTCCCCTTTTTCCGCCATTGCTCTTGAACAGCGAAACAAATGTCTGATAGTCTGGTTTCAAAACCATTCATATCTTGATGACATTTATCAACCACTATTCTTATTTCTGAAACGACATCCATTAGGGATTGGACTTGTGTCTGGAGCACAGATATATCACTCTGTCTAGCTGGAAGATTTTGTTCAGTAGGCGATTTGGACAAGGTTACCTTGACAACCAATCCAGAATTACGCAGGAAGGTGCTTTTTGCACTGTTAGTTGAGAGATACTGACGCACTGCAGCAAGAGGTGACATTGTGCATGTGGTAGCCTCGTCACCTTCAAGTGTTGTGGTTGTTAAGTCATTTGTTCCATAGCTTGCTGAAAGTTTGAACTTGTAGATTACTGTACCAAATAAGTTACTAATGAGACAAAAAAAGTAGGTTTCACGTTTATGCATAACTATTTTGGTGAACTACCGTAATACATTAGCATGTATTGTAGTGCCAACTACATAATAAAATCACTTTCGAAACATATTTTCATGTAGCATGCCTACTGTATTATCTATTTCCTCACATTCGTTGACATCTAAGGATAAATAGACATGGTTTCAAGTAGGATGAACATAGTATGACATCATTCATATCATGGGCAACAACAAAAAAACAATCAGGCTATTGTATCATTGTGTGGGCACGTGAACATCACAACTAGATTACAGATCAAGACCAAAAGAATATCCTTCATCTCTTTTAAACCGTGTAAGGTGAAATGATACATTAAGACAGCTGTGTATAAAAGTGAACAGAGTAACTGACATTGGCTGCAAACCAAGTAGTTAAATGAACACGTCACAGTAACAAGCAGTTCAAAGGAAGGAGGAGTAAGGACTTACAACAGCGGCTTGAACTAGTGTGCTCATGCCCTTCATCTTGCTGGTGTGGCAATCCTTGAAGATTTGCACTGCATTCGGTTCATGTTCTTTTTGGTCCGCACGGGCTTTCCTCTGTATTTGGAACAAGTCAATATAGATACAATAATATGGCACAGAAAAAAGAAGGAACTAGCAGCTATTTACAAGAGCCTCGCAGTGTGGAATATAGCTAGGAGATCCCGTTGTCTGTTGGAATTTCACTTTAGAACGGTTGGTCTTGTTCTTCAAACAGTTAGCCTAGAAGAAGATACACTTGTAAGGCACATACGTAAATACAAGTTCAATACGTGATCTGATCAAATACATATACCCTACCTGATACTTTGGATCAGACCAGTGTTTAACAAGGGATGTCCAGTCTTCATCTGTAATATATTCCACTAGAGATGTTTGGGCGATTTCATTGTTAGCCATGCCTTCAAAGTGAGTTTTTCTAAGGTGATACCGATATTGTCGTAGAGCAGACTGAAAAACATGAGTGCATGCTTGTTTAGTTGCATCATCTTTCGTATCCAACTTGAAACCCATATGTTGAAAAAAGAATGTGAGTCTTATTAAGTGGGAGCTAGAAAGTATGGGGCAGAGCAAGACAATATTATAAATTGTGATGAATAACATTACTTACGGATAAATGGTAAGGTGTTAAACTGGGTATCGTCTTTCTCATTCCTGTACTGGATCCACATTGGGAGGATACGTGCATGATGCCTAACGGCAATGGCTGCCTCCGATACTAACTTGGCTGACTCTGTATAGCATCACGTGGCCTTTTTAAACTTGCCTCAAAATGGATCTCCATTCTTCCTCCTTTAGATTTTGTTAATCTGTCAAGCATTATCCCTGATGTTTGTTTCCGCTTGCGCCGTGGTGCTACTTCAACAACGAGTATGGAAAGTGTTAGTGCACATCAAACTGTGAGAGTACATATAAAGGAGCATGCAACTGCAACTTGAATCGGTCAGGTACCATCTTGGTGTTGATGCTCATGAGGTTCATCTGATCTTGCCAAGTCTTGTTGTGTCACCAGTGCTTCGGAAGTAGTGTTAGGTGTGAAGGCAGCTTGGGAACTGACCAGTTGCGGAGCAAACGAACGAGTAACTTGTTGAGATGCCGGTACAGTTGAAGCGGATGTTGCAGCTAGTGGAGCAAGTGATACTGTGTTTGTAGATTTAGCCGATGGACTTGGACCTTCTACTAAACTATAAGTACCAGCAGAATCTTGAGGGCAGATCCTTTTCCGTTGCACCCGACGAGTAACATCATTCCCTACTATATTCTTTTCCGTACTCTTTTTTGACTTTGCCATGTCAGGCCGTACCCGTAACACAAAAAAATAAAATTGCTCTTCAGAACTCATTGATGCATGATACAGACAAGCAATATTTTGATGTAAGACAACCGTATGAGGATGGAATATGTAAAAAAACAGGACGACGTGACATACAATGTGTAAACTAAGTAGAAGGATTTTCAAGAAAATAGAAGTAATGCAAGCTAGACACCATATGAAAGATGCAACCAATATCACTCTGCAAAGTTGAAAGTATCTTGTCATAAGTGACATTTCGAAAAATTAGAAGTAGTACAACCTACAAATCAAAGCAAGATGCAACCACTGTCAAAATGCCATGTTAAAAGCGTCCAATCATGAGTTACTGATGCGGGGTACACAATAGCGGTACTTTGATGTAAGAACATGGTATGATAGATAGATGCAGTGTATTCTAGACACAAAAAGGCATGTCATATGCACATGTATAACGTATAAACTCAGTAGGTGCAATTTAATCAAAATAGAAGAAATACAGGCTAGACAACACATGCAACATGAAACCAATTATCACACTGTAAACTTAGAGCAAGCACCTGCGATGGTGGAGTACGGGAGATGAACTCATCATGTAGACTTGGGACTTCAACTGAATTAGCAGTAGAAGTGGCAAATCTAGAGAGTCTCTGTTTATGTTGGTTGAAACTGCTTGCTTCAGCATCATAGAATCAGTCTCCAGGATGATCTGGTTACTTCCAATTCTAGATGCAACATTAATAGCATACAACATAGCTAGTGCTCAGCATGGAGAGCATTCGATAAATGCTCCAGGCTTCCCGGACCTGCAACAATCAAGTCACCCAATTCATTTCTGATTATGAAACCCCATCTGCCTATGCTTGTTTCTTCATGAAAAGATACATCAATGTTAATTTTTAGAAACTCACTTGGGGGAGGAGACCACCTATGATAGCAGTTTGTTTCATGGTCGTTCTTCTTTTCTTGATGTTCCTGAAAACAAGCACATAATAGTCAATGCAAGCTAAAATAATTTGAGGAGCTCTCACCTCACCACCTGCATCCACTCTGTTCCACTCTTGCCACCATCTCCAAAATAGAATACACACCTTAATTCCTTCTTCTTCTTCTTCTTCTTCTTCTAGCTATAACATATCTTCAAACTAATTAAGAGGATCAGGACACCGGGTAAGCTTCAATCTGGTGTGCTCCATCTGGGCCATTCTCCATATGTTCTTAACTTGTTCGCATTTCAAGAAGCAGTGTCGTCCATCATCATCAAACCGGTAGCATACCGGACATCGGGTGTCTACTTCCAACCCCGCGTGTTTTAGCCTTGTTTTGTGGGGTAAACTATATGTTGCCATCCTTCACAGAAAATGCAGTATCTTGTTTGGCAATGGTAATGCCCAAAATTTTATTTCCAGTTGAAATTGGAAGTTTCTCCTGGACCCTCTAAACAAGATGCTAGACCATGCCTTGAATCCCTTCTTGCGGAATCTAATGCCGCCCTATATGAAAATTTCACCTAGAAGACACCTTTCTTATCGAAATGCCATGCAACGAAGTCATTCATGTTCTCCCGAATAGAAATTTTGAGGATTGTCTCGGCGTCTTCTGAATTAAAGGTTTGGTAGACCAAATCGGCGTCCCATGAGTTTGTGATATGCCTCATTCACTTTGGTTACTAGGTGTCTACCTTTGCTTGAAGATACTCTCCTTATGAAGCCTTGAGGAATCCAAGGATCTAATAGTAGTGATTTAGTGTGATGTGAGGAACCGGGGAATACAATGCGACAAATGTGCTTTTGGCAAATGCATGTACCCCGTAGAGGCCCATAAACATTCGTGTTGCGTGAAAGTATCAATAAATAGACCTTTTTGTCTTCATGTGCTAGCTTCATCATGCAACCAGTGGATAAAGAATAATGAGTTGTTTGCTCGGTTTGAGTGCGCGATGGAAGCCGACCATATTTTTACGGTATTACTAGCAACACGAAAAGTTTGCTACATGCCCATGATAGCATATCAATATGATAAACTCAAGCCAGCATGCATAACATGCGTCATTAATTAGCTTAATTCTCATGCCTAGGGGCAAAAACTCTAAACATGCATCATTAGTTAGCTCAATTAGCAATTTAGCACAACCGACTAGCAACCGATCTAAAGGCTTGCGGATGCCAAATCCAGAGTGCCCAAGCAATGAAAAGAACGGCCTCCGGCAACCAGGTAGCGCCGACAGCAGATACGCAGTTGGTGCATCCACGACCATGGGTGAATGCCTTCATACATCGCGAACTGGGCATAACGCTCAGATTCTAATCAGCAAGCCATACGCTGATGATCGTCATCTTCTCTAAATATCGAAGGAGCAAAGCTTAGAGTGATCACCGATTGCCACCATCAAGCAATACCTTGTAAAACATCAAGGACCAGTAGGAACGGACGAGGTCAAGGTAGGGCGTGAAATTCTGAATGTACCTTTCTCAGCTCGAGCTCACATGCTTCTGGTGTGAACAGTAAAATAAAATAAAAAATCAAAATTTTCTGAATTTTGTGTGTGGCAAACTTTAAGTAATGTTTGAAGTGCATGCAAAGTTTTATCACGAAACCACATTGGTGGAAGGTCATGGAAAAAAAAGAATCAAAACTCCAAAATGCTTTTGAAAGTACCATTTTCAGACAGTCGATTTTGTTTTCCTTTTTGCCACGCCTTCCACCAATATGATTTCATGATGAAATTTTGCATGCATTCTATACATTCCTTAAAGTTTGCCACAAAAGAAGTCAATTTTTTTGAATCTTTTCCTTATATTTTTGAATTTACTGTTCATCTAAGAGCATATGAGCTCATGAGTTGATACTCCTCGTCTGTGAAACCCTCATATCCTATCCATGATCTAAGACAGACAATGCACAAAAATATGAACAAACGTCACTAAGCCAACATAATTAGTTAACGGTATTCATAAAACATTCTTGTCATAGAAGCCAAATTATTAGACACAAACATATTTGCTGACAAATTTTGCATATGAACAAGTATGCAAGTGCATAATTTAAAACCCTGCCTACTCTACATGACATGGCTGAATCCAGTCCTCCTGGTGGTGGGAAAGATTTGTGAGGGCTGAGAAAACTCAAGTACCATCCGAATAACAAATCAATCATGGAGACCTCCATAGCAGATAATTTATGCCTGGTGAAAGACAAGTACAATGCTAGATAAGTCAAAAGGGCAATTGTAAAAATCAAACCAACATATTCAAAAATAAATGCAGAACAGTACATCCATGGATAAAATATCAACATAAGAAAAATAAAAACAATGAGCGAGATACATAGGGGATTTATACTATGTTCAACTATTTTATAAGGAGAACGTTTTTGTGTGTTCAATTCTACACCTTATTGTCCTTTCAGATCATTGAAGAACTTTATTATGTGTTGTCATTGCAATAAAGTTTACCCGTTTCAATGAAAATGACAATTGTAATGCCTAAGCTGCATCTTCTCGTTGAAATGCAGTATGTGTTTTAAGTTTCACTTGCTTTCATAACACAGTAGTTCTATAAATATTTTTAGTAGCTCATATGCAAAGTGTGGAAAGTAAATACATCAAGTGCAATGCTGATTATGTTAGCTTTGAATGATAAAGGACTGTTGGATAATGAAATGGCTAGTACTTGAAACATGGGTTAGCATGCCCAATTTTCCAATCTTTTTGTTGTCATGCCCCTTTCTCTTGCTGAATCTTTTGATGGTAGTCAGTTACCATGATATAAAACAATGTATTCTCCTTTATTTTCTCTATCATAATTTTCAGAATTCTTTGAATGCATATAAATATATAATTAGTCTTGCCAATATTAGCTCATTTTGATGAAGAACTTTTTGTTTTCTCTTCCATACTTCCAGTATGGAAAAGAGCTAATGGGGATAGTGCCACACAAACATGATATGGAGTACATCACATGGAGATCTCTTCCTCCTAACTTCTTAGGCTCAAAACTGTTTTTCCCTTTCCTTCCATCCAATTACCAATATAGCTCTGCGTCATGAATGCATGCTTCTTATTTGTAGGTTCATAGTGCAGAACTATTTTCTCCACAAGGGGAAAATAAATGATTATTTCTCCCATTGAATAGACAAACTGATTCTTGCATAGAAATCAGAATGTTTTTCAAATAGTTCGCTTCTTCATATTGATCTTGGTAGTTATGACATAAACAATATTTTCTACATAACTAGGAACTAGAAATCTATAGATCTTAGTAACCATGTTTATTATCCCTGAAATCTACATTTAGCTACATTTCACACTATGGCCTACTGCTTTTTTTGAAGTTCACATTTGCTACTTCTCTGTTACATACAACAACTACACCCGGAATAAGAAATAACCATAGCAAAATGATACTAATGAAACTGAAGTTTCCTAGTAGTCCGTAGTACTACGACTACTAGGGAATCATAAATACAGTTGTAACCATTGAAGACAACAAATACAGAGATTTTAACAAAAAAAATTATATGCATTTTAGATTAACTATTTACGTTGCCAACAGTTGTTCTCCATAAGAATAATTCAAAGATGTACATGGGACTCGTTATTTACCATCTCTGAAGATATTCACACACTATAAATTAACTTAATTTCTTATGACCATGTGTTCCTAAAAATAGCTAGCCCTACAGGTGCACAGCTTGATGACTAGTGAATAATAAGTATATTAGGAGCAAAAGTGTTGGACAACAGCACATCAAAAGAGAGGGGTAAAAAGGAACTTTAAATTTAAGAAAGACAGCGTACCCCAAGGCGCCACTTCCCCTTCACTTGCCACTTGCACCCTTTCTTCTGATTGTACAAATGTCCTTTGTTCCTGAAAATAGAAAAGAAAATCAACCCGCTCGCCTAGCTTGTAACAAAAATCATGAAAAACAATGCAGAGATGAAAAAAAGAGGTGTTGATCTCACTCACCACTATTCACGTTTTCAACAAGTGTAGATATGGTAGATAAGGCAACAGGGGCCAAATACCGGGCCACTTAGGATGCAACCATCCATAGGACGTGACCAAGTGTCAGTACTCAGGTGGTACTAAGTAAGTGACCCATTCTTTGGACTGGTCTGAACAATTGTGCTGCTGACAACAGTAGGCAATTCCCCATTGGAGGACACAGACAGACTCCTCTCGTTATTAAGGAACAAAGCCTTGTCCCCGATGCTTCTTATGGGAATCAGCTTTTCCAATGTAAGATCTGCAAGTCTATAAACCAGCATATGCTAATGGGAGCTATCAGTATAGCCAGTCACAAGGATCTGTGAGTCGCATTCTACTAGCCAGAGAGGACGGGTGAGCTTGTCAGTTGAAATTGTGGTAATCAACTTGGGTGGTGGCAATGCAGAACCCACATGGTCCTCCTGTGATGGATCAACTTGGAATATATCCAAGTTTTCTGCAGCTCCAAAGCTCTTTCGCGCTATGTATAGTTTTCCTTGGAAGGACAAGGGTGTACTATACGGTAGCCTCCAGGTTAACATATGCCATCTGAAAGTGTGTTATATCGACTAGAGGGGGGGTGAATAGGCGATTTTTATGAAAGTCTTCAAAACATGGAAGTTTTGAAGACAAACGATAGAAATAAACCTATGACCATGCAGCGGAAGGTAGACTACACTAGGAAAACCATAGTCAAGTATTCAATGAAGTGAAAGCACAATGACTAATAGCAGCTAGGTAGTAAGGATCAGGTAGGAAGATATTATGAAGCCAAACAAAACACGCAGTCACTCAGTGAAGACAAAAGATAGTGCAATCATACAATGACTTCACAAGGACCAACAGTAAGTAAAGGGAAGGGAAGGATGAAACCAGTGACTCGTTGAAGACAATGATTTGTTGGACCAGTTCCAGTTGCTGTGACAACTGTACGTCTAGTTAGGGCGGCTAGGTATTTAAACCTTAGGACACATAGTCCCGGACACCCAGTCCTGAACACGCAGCTCAGGACACCCAGTCCTCACCGTATTCCCCTTGAGCTAAGGTCACACAGACCTCGCCCAATCACTCCGGTAAGTCTTCAAGGTGGACTCGCAAACCTTCACAGACTTCGTTCACTGGCGATCCACAATGTCTCTTGGATGCTCAGAACGCGACGCCTAACCGGCTGGAGGATTCACAGTCCTCAAGTGTAATAAGTCTTCAGATCACACAGACAAGAAGACTTAAGTGATGCCTAACACTCTTTGGCTCTGGGTGGTTAGGGCTTTATCCTCGCAAGGAATTCTCTCTCAAAGGCTTCAAGGTGGGTTGCTCTCAAACGACAAAAGCCGTACTCTAACTCAGAGCAGCTAACCGTTTATGGTTGTAGGGGGTGGGCTATTTATAGCCACTAGGCAACCCGACCTGATTTATCCGAAATGACCCTGGGTCACTAAGGAACTGACACGTGTTCCAACGGTCAGATTTCAAACTCACACGGCAACTTTACTTGGGCTACAAGCAAAGCTGACTTGTCCGACTCTGGACAAGATTCGCTCTCATAGTCTTCACTCGAAGACATAGGTTTTGGTTAAGCACCACTTCAGTCATTCTGACTCGTTCTCTTGGACCCCACTTAACAGTACGGTGGTTCCTATGACTCAACAAAGAAGAAACAAAACTACGAAAGATCTAAGTCTTCGAGCTCCATAGGCTTCATGCGATGTCTTCTCTTGTCATAGTCTTCAATGAGAATATCTTCATAAACCACCTTTGACATCAATGTCTTCATACATTTTTAGGGGTCATCTCTGGTAGGAAAACCCAATCAATGAGGGACTTCTACCTGTGTTATCCTGCAATTCTCACAAACACATTAGTCCCTCAACTAGGTTTGTCGTCAATTCTCCAAAACCAACTAGGGGTGGCACTAGATGCACTTACAATCTCCCCCTTTTTGGTGATTGATGACAAACTAGTTGAAGTTTTCAACAGGGAATATAATATGTGAAATTGTAAGAGGATAGGGAATTGTCTTCATAAGCTGTGAGGGATCCCCCTGAAGATGTGCATATAAGTAATTTGCTTTTGGAATGCAAATGCACATGGCAGGTTGTGCTTGTGGAGATCCTCTTCAACTTATGATGACAATCCACTATGCATGTGAAGGTATGTGAAGATAATGACCTGCATAATGGAAAATGGACGTCTGCAAAATGATCTAAGTGTGGAATTTATCGTCGCACATGTGGAATTTATCATCGCATCACAAAGTGGCAAATAAGTAGCAGACGACCATCGAGTTTAAGTGTTACAACTCAAAGAACCAAATGTATCAAAACGAGAGTTGTAAACACGAAGCAAAATATAAAGCACCCGCCCATATGGACCCGCTTGAAGACTATCAAACTCATATGCTTCTCCCCCTTTTGTCAGTAAGTACCAAAAAGGTTTGAAGACATAGAGCATCTACTCGTTCCCATGAAGAGTAGGTGAAGCAGCAGGGTCGTCGGTGGTGTTCGACGGTGCAGAAGAACTTGGAGCAGTGTCGAAGCATGCTGAAGGAGGTGGCCGTGAAGTAGCATCATCTTCATCTTCGATCACTCTGGCATTCACAGTTGCAGCAGAGGAAGAGAACTCGGAGTCTTCAAGAGATGGAGTTCGTCGAAGCACTGCCCTTCGAGGAGGTGTGGAGTCAAACTTGAAGCATTCAGTGAAGCCATCCTCTTGAAGATCATCTTTAGAGCACATCAGCGTCAGCCCTTTCCATGTGCGTCGAGAGGTTTCATGGGAAACAAAGGCATTCTTGGTGGCAAGATTGCGAATGCAGTTGACATCCACCAAGAGACTTTGCATTTGGCGCTTCAGCCAGTCATGATGCCTATCTTGTTTCTGATGAAGAGCCACAAGAAGCTCTCGGTCGTTGAGAACACGAGATCGCTTCTTGGGTCATTGGCCAATAGTGCTATCGGTGGCTTCAGTAAGGGCAGAATGTGGCACACGTGTAGTTCCAGCCAAAGGATACACACGAGTGACTGCCTCAACTCCTTCAATGTTCTGAGAAAAACTTTGATGCTCCGCATTCTGAAGACTTAGAGGTTCCTTGGCAGGCTCAAGATAAATGGCTTCAACGGACATATCCACATGAGGCAGAAAGATCCGATGATTGCGAGCAGATGGCTGATATGAGATAGCGGAGTGGAGTTTAATCAGCCGCATTATCCATGGAGCGTAGAACTTGAAGCCAAAAAGATCAGAGCCTGATGCAGCAAGTTGGCGGATGAAGAAGTCCTGTGCATTGAAGCATTTTCCATGAAGAATATAGAAGACCAAAGTCTTCATTGCACCTTCCAGCTTGGCATGTGGAGAATGTCCTTTGATGGGACAGAGAGTTTGCCTTATGATGTGATAAATAGTCCTTGGCAGATACTCAAGGTCTTCAACAAGGAACTCCTTAGGATATGCAGCATCTTGGGGCAATGGCTTCATCATACTTAGCATCTGACTCATGTTTGGTTCAGGCTTCTGAAAAATGCTCTCCATAGCTTCACTGTGAAGCTGACAGCCAGGTTCGTAGAGATCGCCAGGAGTGCACAGACCAGTGAGCTCAATGATATCAACGGCTTTGACTTCGTGATGAACATTTCCTGTCATCCACTCCAGGACCCAAGTATTCGGATCTCTGTTGTACCCACGGATGTGAACTGTGGCATAGAATTGGAGCAGCAACTCTTCATTCCAATGCTCTTGGTCGGTGACGAACGACAACAGTCCAACCTCTTTGAAGCAATCCAGAGCTTCTTCCAGACAGAGCAGACCAGCTATTGCTTCAATGTCAAGACGCTTATATGGGAAGATGTGACCTTGATTGTATAGAATGCAGGAGTAATAGCTTCGCTATGGATAGCTCCAGAACCGATCAGATGATATTCTTTCCCTTGAGTAGGGGTTCCTGGAGCTATTGAAGAAAGTGTTGTCTGCTTTGAAGCCATTGACATTGAAGGATCCAGGTGCTGATGCAGGACCTGGAAACCTGGGCAATCTTGGGATTGGCTTCTGTACCCGAGGCATGTGCTCAACATGATAGTCGAACTGAGGACCAGCAGCAGGCGCAGGAACAGAAGCAGTAGGATCAGTGGCTTCGCTGACTTTTGGTGCTTGGGTTGGTGAAGGCTCCACATTGGCTTCAGCCATGACAGCGTCAGGGGCGTTGGTGGCAGCCTCAAGATTCTCAACCTCCACTTGACGAGCTGGAGGGTTGGTCACAGTCACGTTCTCCTCGAGAATAGCTTCTTGGTGGGACGGGGGAGTAGCAGCGCTTGGGGTTTCTTCTTCATCGGCTGATGCAGCCGGAATGTCTTCAGCAGCTTTAGCTTCAGACTCAGAGACTGGAGGCCTTGGTCCTTTGCGAAGCCTGCGTAACGCTGGCGACGCTTGTGGAGTTGGAGTTGGCTGGGCCTCAAGGTCTTCTTCTTATTGTGCTTGTGGGTGATCAGCCCATGATGCATCCTGAGCAATTGGCGTCAGAGGACGACCAATCCTGATGAGCTCGCTGTGCGTTAGCACAAGCGATGATACCTGTTGGTGCTCGAGCTGAGGAAGAACTGCATCATCTTCAACATGGTCATGGTGACCAATGTCTTCAGCAGTGATGGGATCAGCTGCTGGAAAGTCTTCAGCTTCATGAGCCTCTGCGAAAGCAGGCTCATGGACAGTCAGTTGGCGCTCCTGAGGTTCAGCGTCAGGGCGAACCATGGAGATGGGTTCAACAATCAAGGGCTCTGTGGGAGCAGCCCGTTCCTTCTTGGTCTTCCGCTTCTTCTTGGAGGGAGCAGTAGCAGAGGCTTCAGGATGTTTCCTTTTTCTGGCTTCAGCCTCAGCAGTCCTCGTCTTCTTCAGCTCTGAAGCGGTTGACCGGGCCTTTGGCTTCGAGCCAGTCATGCTAGTTGGGAAGACAATGGGATCTGCTTCCTGCCTTGGTGCGTCAGGTTCGGCCATAGCGGGCTTCTACTTCTGCTTTGCAGCCATCCTAGGGTCGATGCCACGACGCCCAAGGGCCTTGCTCTTCTCAGCCTCATTGTAGGCTTGCACACACTTGTCAGCCAGGCGCTTCATGCACTCATGAGAGCCTTGAGCTTCTTCACGCTTCTTGAGAAAGGCTTCTTTAAGCTCGTGCAGCATGAGCTTGAAGTTCTTGACCTCTTTGGCCATATGCTTCTTGAACTGAGCTTTTTCATAGTCAATCTTTTGCTTCAGTTCGACGATGCGCTGAGCTAGAGCTAGCTCTGAAGCAATGGCGCCATGGAAGGCGACACTGAGACCAATGGGAAGTTGCAGGTCTTCGAAGCTGAGGTTGGGCGTTTCAAACCACTCATCAATGAACTCGTGGATGATTGCCACGTCAAAGAGAGGCAAATTGTTGAAGATTTCTGCTTCTTCTTTGCTCTTGACCAGCTGCTCAAGAGTGTCATCTGCAAGATCTTCATCACTGGATAGATCAATGGCATCGTTGCGCAGAATAGCAGCAGCTGTCAGTTCTTGGCCGGTGTGTGGCAGAGGCATCTTGACCTTCTGGGGCTTGGAGATGCGTGACAAATCTTCAGACTGCACACTGTCTTCAGGAGGTGCAATGGCCAGTGGCTTCGCCCTTGAGATTTTTGGTGCAGAGGCAGGCTTTGAAGCTTTTGGCTGCTTCAGTTTCTTTGGCTTCGGCGCGGCAGGCGCTTCATCTGATTCAGCATCATCTGCAGGATCATTCACGGCTGTCCCTTGAACCAGGATATGGGTGATGAGACCTTCAAGGTTGTAGAAAGGACCGATGACATTGGGTTCTGCATCGCGTGTGCCGTCAGCCCGGGGAGCAGAAGGACCAGGGTTGAAGTCTACTCCCAATGACTTCTTGTTTTCCTTGGCCGATGCCTTTGCATGCTGGAAGTTGCGCTTGAAGAGATTATCGTCATGACACCATAGCAATGATGATGGGTCGGCATCTTCAGGCTGAGGTCCACGGACCATACAGGGATAGAAACCCTGAGAAATAGCTTCAGCTTTGGTCTTGGGTGGAAGGCCTCGGAAGAGAATATCACCCCAAGGACTTTTGATAGCACTTTTCTCAGCATATTCCTTGGTCACGAATCTGTATTTGTAGCACTGTTCTGCCCAATATCTTCGAATCCACTGGATTCGGGTCTTGCGCTGATTATAATCCTCTTCAGGATCTGTCTTGTAAAGCTCAGAGAGGTCATCAGGCAAATCTCTTGATGTTCCCCCACGACGCTGTCTGCCTCCCTTCCTTGCAGATTTCTCTGAAGCCATGAACTTTAAACTGAAAGGCTTCAATACGTTCAAAGGCTTTCGCTTGCTAGACAAACAGGAACTGGCTTCGGGAGAATTTATATGATGCTGTAAGAATTCTGCAAATGAATGCAGACTATAAGAACCAAGGGATTCTCCCACGGACATGTACCTGTGACAACATTAAGGTGCGAGGGAAGGGGAAGAGGTCATATGCATTCTCAGAAGATTTTGAAGATAAATCAGTTTAGAAGACATTGACCTCATCGTGCGAAGACATTCACTCATAGATAAGGAGTTGGTTCCAGATTTGTACGAATCCATGTATCAGTACAAGTGAGGAATCTAACTACTTTGTGAAGCATAAGTGAATATACTAGGCATATTATGAGATGCAGTATGAAAGAGATCCAACTTGTGTGAACAGAAACTGCTTGTGGTAGAAAGTGACGAAGCTATAGGATCAAAGGGGCCATAAAAAGGAAGTTTTATTTACCACACGAAGAACTGCTAGACAGAGTGGAAGAGGAGGCCGAGTAGTTCGATCGTCCGTGCCCTAACTTGGCGACGGAGGACACCTACGGCGACGGCGGAGAAGACAATGTCCGCGGTCGGCGAGAAGACGGCGTCGGAGAGGTTGCGGCAGCGAAGCACTTCATCGCCGTCGTCGTCGAGGGCTAGCGGTGGCGCTAGGGTTCGTGCGAGAGTGGAAGAAGAGATAATGACTGCGGTGAGGCGTGTATTTATTGGTACAGGGGTGGCTCAGTGTTATTACACAGATGCCCCTGGCGATTCACATCTGAGGAACACGTGGCCATCATGCAACATATCGGGGGTTGTTCCACGTCCCACGCACGCCTGGATTGTCGGGTGGTCGTTCCCACTTCTCCGGGTTTCAGGTGAAGGAATGAGCATTGAAAACGGACTTAATGTTTGTCTCTGTATCTTCTGCTGACAAGGACGCAGAGAAGACATTCGACAGTTTCAATAGAATGCATATGATTTGGAGAGATAGAGTTTGAGATAGAAAGCATAGAGAGGTTAGGGTCCGATCACATTCACTTAGTTCAAAAGATTCAACAAGAAGACATAGCTATAAGTGAATGCTGTAGAGGACAGAACACTAGTATATATATATATATATTCAACATAGTGAATATAATCATGAAGACATGTTGAGATTGAAGCCAAACCAAATGTGAAGACATAGCAAATGTAACGCCATGAGTGAAACACTTCAAACAGAACCTTTGGTGGTGGCGTTACCCACCATATAGGAAGTATTAGACCCAGACACGGCGCATAATTATCGTGGCGCTCCGAAGTCAAATTCCACATTAATGTATTCACACTTAGAATGTATGTCTTCGTTGATTGAAGATATACTTTACTTCATGTGTTGCACATCTAAGTCATCAATATGCACAAGTGTTAGGATGTGTGCCTGATCACAGGACATTTGAGGATTCCAAGATATTTAGCTCACACCGTAACATGCAAAATCTCTTCTCATCCAAGGGCTTGGTGAAGATATCTGCCAATTGCTCTGCAGTGTTGACGTGTATGATATCAATGTCTTCCTTCACAACATGATCTCTGAGAAAGTGATGACGAATTTCAATGTGCTTTGTCTTCGAGTGCTGAACTGGGTTGTTGGCAATCTTGATGGCGCTTTCGTTGTCGTAGTAGAGTGGAACTTACTTCAGATGAATGCCATAGTCCTTGAGTGTTTGCTTCATCCATAGAAGCTAAGCGCAACAAGATCCAGCAGCAATGTATTCAGATTCAGCAGTGGAGAGAGATACACAGTTCTGCTTCTTTGAAGACCAACATACAAGTGATCGTCCCAGAAAATGACATGTGCCTGATGTAGACTTGCGATCCACCTTGTCACCAGCATAATCAGCATCCGAGAATCCAACCAGATCAAACTCTGAGCCCTTTGGATACCATAATCCTAGAGTTGGGGTGTGAGCCAAATATCGAAGAATTCGCTTCACAGCTAAGTGATGCGACTCCTTTGGTGCTGCTTGGAATCGAGCACACATGCAAACACTAAGCATAATATCTGGCCTAGATGCACATAGATAAAGCAAAGAACCAATCATGGAGCGGTATACCTTTTGATCGAACTCTTTACCATTGGCGTCGGGACCCAAATGATGTTTGGCTGGCATTGGCGTCGTGAAGCCTTTGCAGTCTTGCATACCGAACTTCTTCAGGCAATCTTTGAGATACTTCTCTTGAGATATGAAGATGCCGTTGCGTTGCTGTCGTATTTGAAGACCAAGGAAGAACTTCAGCTCTCCCATCATGGACATCTGATATTGCTCTTGCATCATATATCCAAACTCTTCGCTGTACTTCTGATTGGTGCAGCCGAAGATAATGTCATCCACATATATTTGGCACACAAACAGTTCACCATCATATGTCTTCGTGAAGAGAGTGGGGTCGAGGGAACCAGGTATGAAGCCTTTGCTCTTCAGGAAGTATTTGAGTGTGTCATACCAAGCCCGAGGGGCTTGTTTGAGGCCATACAGTGCCTTGTTGAGCTTGTATACCATGTCAGGATGTTTTGGATCTTCAAAGCTAGGCGGTTGTGCAACATACACTTCTTCTTCAATCTTGCCATTGAGAAAGGCGCTCTTCACATCCATTTATATAGAAGTATGTTATGATGATTTGCATAGGCCAGCAGTATGCGTATGGCTTCAAGTCGAGCCACAGGAGCAAATGTTTCATCGAAGTCAATTCCTTCCACTTGAGTATATCCTTGAGCAACGAGACGAGCTTTGTTTCTGACAACTTGACCATGCTCATCTTGCTTGTTGCGGTATATCCATTTGGTGCCTATTATATTGTGCTTCCGAGGATCAGGACGCTTAACTAGTTCCCATACATTATTCAGCTCAAACTGTTGGAGCTCTTCTTGCATAGCTTGAATCCATTCAGGTTCCATGAAGGCTTCTTCAACTTTCTTGGGTTCTGTTATTGAGACGAATGCGAAGTGCCCACAGAAATTTGCTAGCTGAGTTGCCCTTGAACGAGTGAACGGACCGGGTGCATTGATGCTATCAATTATTCTCTCAATCTGCACTTCATTGGCAACACGAGGATGTACAGGGCGAAGATTTTGCTCTTGCTGATCATTGTCATTGTTAGAAGGATTGTCTTCAGGCTGAGCATTGTCTTTAGGTTGATCAGGTGCGGATATGATAAGTTCCTCTTCAGGTTGAGCTTCAGAGGGTATGATTTCTCCAGTTCCCATTAGTTTGATTGATTCACTGGATGGAACTTCATCTAGCACATTTGGCAGGTGCTCTCTTTGTGAACCGTTAGTCTCATCGAACCGCACATCCATTGTTTCAACCACTTTATAATGAAAGAGATTGAAGACTATGTAGGAGTGCGAATCCTTTCCATATCCAAGCATAAAACCCTCATGTGCTTTTGGTGCAAATTTTGAAGTGTGATGTGGATCCTTGATCCAGCACCTGGCTCCAAATACTCTGAAGTAACTGACATTTGGCTTCTTGCCAATAAGGAGCTCATAAGATGTCTTGTTCAGAAGCTTGTGAAGATAAACACGATTGATTGTATGGCATGCAGTATCAATAGCTTCAGGCCAGAATTTTCTTGGAGTCTTGTATTCATCTAGCATCATTCGGGCCATCTCAATGGGTGTTTTGTTCTTGCGTTCGACGACGCCATTCTGCTGTGGCGTGTACGGAGCTGAGAATTCATGTGTGATGCCCAAAGTATCAAGATATGTATCAAGTCCAGTGTTCTTGAATTCAGTGCCATTGTCACTTCTGATGTGCTTTATCTTGGCGCCATAGTTGTTCATTGCTCGATTGGCGAAGCGTCTGAAGACATCCTGCACTTCAGTCTTGTAGAGGATTATGTGCACCCAAGTATATCTAGAATAATCATTAACAATGACAAAGCCATAGAGACAAGCAGTAGTAGTAAGAGTTGAGTAATGAGTGGGACCGAAAAGATCCATGTGGAGCAGTTCGAAGGGTCGAGTAGTTGTCATGATTATCTTCGAGGGATGTTTGTCCCTCGTCATCTTTCCTGCTTCATAGGCACCGCATAAGTGATCTTTCTTAAACTTGACGCCCTCGATGCCTATGACATGCTTCTTCTTTGCAAGGGTGTGGAGGTTCCTCATGCCAGCATGCCCTAGCCTCCGATGCCAGTGCCAGCATTCTGAAGCTTTTGCTAGAAGACATACGGCAAGCTGTGGTCCTGCTGAGAAATCTACCACATACAAATCATCTTTCCGATACCCTTCAAACACTAGAGACTTGTCAGATTCCATTAGAACAAGGCAACGATATTTTCCAAACATTACGATCATGTTCAAATCACAAAGCATTGAGACAGACATTAAGTTGAAGCCAAGGGATTCAACAAGCATGACTTTATCCATGTGTTGATCCTTTCAGATTGCAACTCTACCTAGACCCAATACCTTACTTTTACCAGTGTCAGCAAATGTGATGTGACTCTTGTCGGATGGACGTAAGGTTGAGTCCATAAGAAGGCTTCTTTTGCCAGTCATGTGATTGGTACACCCACTATCAATAATCCATTCTGAAGACACTGGTGTCGTACCCTACAGTGCAGTTAGGGGGATAGGCTTCACGAAGAGAATTGTGAAGAAAAAACATTTGATGAACCAGTGGGTTATGAAAGCTTAGATCCAGATTAGGACTGATAGGGAGAGTAGCATGCGATTCAGGAACGAAGTAC
The DNA here is from genome assembly GCF_002162155.2 of Triticum dicoccoides. Taxonomy (NCBI): domain Eukaryota; kingdom Viridiplantae; phylum Streptophyta; class Magnoliopsida; order Poales; family Poaceae; genus Triticum; species Triticum dicoccoides. The sequence continues at coordinate 435,267,093 of NC_041386.1, forward strand.
ATAGTAAGACCATTCGGGCATTTGATCTTGCGCCCTACAAGATGTTTAAGGTCCCCAGCAATAGCGTCAGACGATTTTGGTTTTTTGCTGGAGACCCTTCCCTGCAAAAGAGAGTTAAGCTTTCTTAGCCACCCACATCTTCAACGGTGGCTTAGAAGCAATAAGTCTAAGTGCAGCGTCTGAGAACTTTGGCTTTGGAGCCCTAGCAAAAAGTCTTGCAGGCGGACAATAGTACTCATAAGAATAAGCAGAATAGTTCTTGGTCTTATGAACATGGCGGTTTGATGAACCACGCTCATATTCATAGGCCTGAGTATGGTTTCCCTGCAAAACATTTGCGTTAGTGCGACTCAGGTGAGTCCTCTATCTGTATGAAGCCTTTGGACTGTATGAAGCCTGTGGTCTGGGGTTTGTCTTCTTCACCTGTGGTGTCATGATGACATTCATAGGAAGATTCTCCAGACACTTTTTCGGTACCCAGATCTTCCTCATAGGCGGTCCATTCCTGCAGTTAGTACCAATGTACCTGGCAAACACTTCACCATTCTGATTCTTAAACAGTTTATAGTTTGCATCAAAGGATTCATCAATGACAATGGGGTTAGCACAAGTGAAGCTAGATAGAGTGGATGGATCTACTGAAGATTCCTTTGCAGCAACCCATGTGGTTTTGGGGTACTGCTCAGGTTTCCAGTAAGAGCCATCAGCATTCATTTTCCTTACGAACCCAACACCCTCTTTCCTCGGGTTTTGGTTCAGGATCTGCTTTTTGAGGACATCACATAGTGTCTGATGCCCTTTAAGACTTTTGTACATCCCTGTTTCAAGCAATGTCTTCAACCTAGCATTCTCATCAGCAATAGCAGTGGTATCCTCAGCAGAGGGGTTAGTTCCCACATCAACAGTTGAAGATATTGCAACAGTAGCAGCAGTAGAACATTCAACAACAGAAGTGGCATTATCACGCTCAATGCATTTAAGACATGGTGGTTCAAATCCTTCCTGAGGGGAACTGATCTATTCGGCGTGAAGTGACTCGTTTTCCTTTTGAAGATCTTCATGAGCCGCTCTCAATTTCTCAAGATCTTGCTTCCTTTGAATATAATCATAGGAAAGCTTTTCATGAGCTGTTGAGAGCGTTTCATGACGACTTTCAAGTTCCTCATACTTAACGTGAAGATTTTTTATGTCTTCAATTAAGAACTCAGATCGAGTCATTTCAGCGCCTAACAGATCATCACTTTTGTCTAACAGTTTTTGAATATGTTCCATAGCTTTCTATTGTTCAGTTGCAATTTTAGCAAGTGTTTTGTAGCTGGGTCTTGAACCACAATCAGAGTCATCTTCACTAGATGTTTGATAGTGAGTAGTGCGTGTGTTTACCTTGGCACCGTGTGCCATGAAGCAGTAGGTAGGAGCAGAGTAGTCCTTGTCATTTGCATCGGTGTCGGTGATGAAGTCATTGTCTTCAGTGTTGAAGATGGACTTGGCAACGTATGCTGTAGCCAGACTTGCAACGCCAGAATCGGACTCCTCCTCAGACTCCACCTCCGCCTCCTCAGAAGCGGACTCCTCCTCTGAATCCATTTCCTTTCCAACAAACGCACGTGCCTTGCCAGATGAGCTCTTCTTGTGTGATGAAGACTTTGAGTAAGACTTGGAAGAAGACTTTGAGTATTTCTTCTTCTTCTTGTCATCAGAGTCATATTCCTTGCTCTTCTTCTTCTTTTTGTTCTCATTGTCCCACTGCAGACACTTAGAGATGAAGTGTCCAGGTTTCTTGCACTTGTGACATGTTTTCTTCTTGTAGTCATGAGCAGAAGCTTCATCATTTCTTGAGCTTGATCGTGAAGACTTTCTGAAACCTTTCTTCTTGGTGAATTTTTGGAACTTCTTCACAAGCATAGCAAGTTCCCTTCCAATGTCTTCAGGATCATCAGAACTGCTGTCAGATTCTTCTTCAGATGAGGAGACCGCTTTTGCCTTCAAGGCACGAGTTCGCCCATAGTTTGGACCGTAGATATCTCTTTTCTTAGAAAGTTGAAACTCATGTGTGTTGAGCCTCTCAAGTATGTCAGACGGATCGAGTGTCTTGAAATCAGGACGTTCTTGAATCATCAGGGCTAGGGTGTCAAACGAACTGTCAAGTGATCTCAGTAGTGTCTTGACGACTTCATGCTTGGTGATCTCAGTAGCGCCAAGGGCTTGAAGCTCATTTGTGATGTCAGTGAGTCGATCAAACGTGAGATGGACATTCTCATTGTCATTTCTCTTGAAGCGATTGAAGAGGTTGCGAAGGACACTGATTCTCTGATCTCTCTAGGTTGAGACGCCTTCATTGACCTTGGAGAGCCAGTCCCAGACTAGCTTAGATGTTTCCAAAGCACTCACACGGCCATACTGTCCTTTGGTCAGATGACCATAGATGATATTCTTGGCATTAGAGTCCAGTTGAATGAACTTGTTGACATCAGCAGCAGTGACACCTTCTCCAGCCTTGGGAACGCCGTTCTTGATGACATACCAAAGTTCGACGTCAATGGCTTCAAGATGCATGTGCATCTTATTCTTCCAGTAGGGATATTCAGTTCCATCGAAGACAGGGCACGCAGCGGAGACTTTAATTATCCCTGCAGTCGACATAGCTAAAACTCCAGGTGGTTAAACCGAATCACAAAGAACAAGGGAGTACCTTGCTCTAATACCAATTGAAAGTGCGTTATATCGACTAGAGGGGGGGGGGGTGAATAGGCAATTTTTATAAAAGTCTTCAAAACGTGGAAGTTTCGAAGATAAACGATAGAAATAAACATATGACCATGCAGAGGAAGGTAGATTACACTAGGCAAACCATAGTCAAGTATTCAATGAAGTGAAATCACAATGACTAATAGCAGCTAGGTAGTAAGGATCAGGTAGGAAGATATTATGAAGCCAAACAGAACATGCAGTCACTCAGTGAAGACAAAAGATAGTGCAATGATACAATGACTTCACAAGGACCAACAATAAGTAAAGGGAAGGGAAGGATGAAACCAGTGACTCGTTGAAGATAATGATTTGTTGGACCAGTTCCAGTTGCTGTGATAACTGTACGTCTGGTTAGGGCGGCTAGGTATTTAAACCTTAGGACACACAGTCCCGGACACCCAGTCCTGAACACGTAGCTCAGGACACCCAGTACTCACCGTATTCCCCTTGAGCTAAGGTCACACAGACCTCGCCCAATCACTCTGGTAAGTCTTCAAGGTAGACTCCCAAACCTTCACAGACTTCGTTCACTGGCGATCCACAATGTCTCTTGGATGCTCAGAACGCGATGCCTAACCGGCTGGAGGATTCACAGTCCTCAAGTGTAATAAGTCTTCAGATCACACAGACAATAAGACTTAAGTGATGCCTAACACTCTTTGGCTCTGGGTGGTTAGGGATTTATCCTCGCAAGGAATTCTCTCTCAAAGGCTTCGAGGTGGGTTGCTCTCAAACGACAAAAGTCGTACTCTAACTTAGAGCAGCCAACCGTTTATGGTTGTAGGGGGTGGGCTATTTATAGCCACTAGGCAACCCGACCTAATTTGTCCGAAATGACCCTGGGTCACTAAGGAACTGACACGTGTTCCAACGGTCAAATTTCAAACTCACACGGCAACTTTACTTGGGCTACAAGCAAAGCTGACTTGTCCGACTCTGGACAAGATTTGCTCTCATAGTCTTCACTCGAAGACATAGGTTTTGGTTAAGCATCACTTCAGTCATTCTGACTGGTTCTCTTGGACCCCACTTAACAGTACGGTGGTTCCTATGACTCAACAAAGAAGAAACAGAACTACGAAAGATCTAAGTCTTCGAGCTCCATAGGCTTCATGCAATGCCTTCTCTTGTCATAGTCTTCAATGAGAATATCTTCATAAACCACCTTTGACATCAATGTCTTCATACATTTTTAGGGGTCATCTCTGGTAGGAAAACCCAATCAATGAGGGACTTCTACCTGTGTTATCCTGCAATTCTCACAAACACATTAGTCCCTCAACTAGGTTTGTCGTCAATTCTCCAAAACCAACTAGGGGTGGCACTAGATGCACTTACACCATCGCTGATCACGGGGGGTAGCGAAGGCTACACAGCTCATCCGATGAAGCGCGAGCATGGTGGTAATGACTCCGGTAGCGCTGACACTGAAGGCAGCGCACACTCCCCTGAGGTAGTGGAACTTCTGCGTCGGGTGAAAAGCCCCAGGTAGGTCAGGGTTAATGTGCGGCACAAGGGTCATGAGTGGTGGGAGGTCGACGACATCGCCAGTGAATGGGTGGAACAGTCGGATGGCTGTGTTTTCATCCCGGTGCATGACTAGCAGACCTTCAGCCGAGTTGAGGACACAGTGGTCGTTGAAAACCGGGAGCTTGACGCGGACGAATTTCCCTGTGTCGAGGTTGAAGAAGCGGATGTAGCCCCGGAGGCTGGCGTGGGACGGGTACAGGCTGTGGCCCTCCGGTAGCATCATCCAGCATCACGGGTGGAAGCGTGGATCGATGACGCCGCGGTTGTGTGGGCAGACCGTGCTAGACCGCCAATGGGGGAAGACCGCGCGGAAGCGGACATAGTCCAGCAAGTCGCTGGCCAGCACGCGCCAAGCGATTAGGCAAATCAAGTCTTCGTTCATCTACACCTAGGGGGAGGAAGACGCCCAAGGTGGTTTCTCATGGTCTGGCGGCGACATTCCGGATCCCACATATCTTGCTCACAGCACGAGATGAAAATGGGTCAATAGCTCCTGTGTGACGTTTTTCATGCGAATTGGAAGGAGTGCGACGTTGTTCGAGCAAATGGCTGTGGTGCGACAATTTTGAGCAGGCAAATAGCCCACGCACGACATGGCTGTTAAATGTGGTTAAATTGGTCGTCAACCAAGCCCGCCCATTTATGTTAGGACATGTGGGTCCAACTTAATTGTTCCTCAAAACAGCTGACCGTGCCCTGCCGCCCGACCGTGCCAGGCCTGCCAATCTACCCCCCTTCTTCTCCGGTGGCGGCGGATCTTGCGTTCTCGGTGGCGGCGGCGGAGCCCTCGTTCTCAATGGCGGCAGAGCCTTCGTCCTCAGAAAATGGTGAGTGAATTCAAATGCTAGTCGCCCTCCCGTTCCTCTCTCCGACCCGTAGATCTCAGCTTGTTTCCTCTGTTTTCGCTTGCGGAATCGATAGGTTGTGAGGGGAGCCTGTGGGCATACTAAGATGGAGCCGCCAGATTCAACTTCGAATAGGTAATGCGCCTCTCTCCGATCCAATTTTGCATGCAATTAGGGGGTGGCCTCGTCTGCTTTTTCTCACGGGCTCACACTGTCTGCCACTGACAGAGGGGATGCTGCCGCTCGGACCTTCGAATTGACAGTCAATTTCTTTCCATCAAAGGCAAAATTAGTTGATGGTAGCATATAGAACATTGAGAGAGACACTATTGTTAAATGGGAGGTTGAGTTTACAGAGATTGATCCACAAGTTCTACAGAACATGGGAGAGACGGCAGCAAAGAAATGGGTGGAAAAAATTGGCGAGAATATTGTTTGGGGTCCAGAGCAAGAAGTATCATTGTTGCGGTTTGATGATTGGAAAGGAGAGTATGTGAGAACATAAGATGGTGAACAAATTGTTGAAGAAATCGATCGGCAAAACGGCTGGACAAGCAAACGGGCTAATTTTTTTGCTGAGCTCGTTGATCTGAACATTTTTTCGAAGGTTGGATATGTGCCATCACAATTTGCTGCGCAGATGGTAGATGATGATTGGGCTAGTCAGAGGCCATTGATTCCCATGTGTACTGAACTTACAGTAGTACCCGAAGAGGGACATGTGACTGGAACTGAAACTGAAACTGCAGCAACTATTGATTGGAATGTAGTTGAATTAGATGGGCCTACTGATCTGGTCATTGCACCAATGCCTGACATTCAGATGGCCAAACTTTTTGGCATTCCAGTCGATGACAGAGATAAGCACGAGAGGGGTGAATCTAGTTTGCCTGCTAATGCTGATGAAGAAGTAGATGGACAGTTGATGGAACAAGCTGCAGATGAGGTAGATGATGCACATGATGATGAGCTGGTGCATATGTATGACAAAGAAAACACTGTCATTGAAGTAGGCAAGTTGTTCCCAAGCATGAAGGAGTTTAGGATGTGTTTCAAGACTTATGCAGTGAGACATGAGTTTGATGCCAAGACTGTTTGGACTGATAGAAAGAAGTTTTATGCGAGGTGCAGTGGATTTGATGGTAGTGTGAAGCCTTGCAAATGGTACATATCTGCTAGACTGCAACCTGATGGAAGTATTGTCAGGGTTAACCAAATCCCCAATCAACATACTTGCATTACAAGTTCACAGAGAGTATCAACCATGACATCACAACTTTGGGTTACAGAAAAGATCACCCCAATTTTAGGCAAAACACCAAACACTACTTCCAAGAAACTCAAAGTAGACTTGGAAAAGATGTACCCCATTAAACTGAAATATACCACAGTGTGGAAGGCAAAACAAAGGGCAATGAAAAATTTATATGGTGATTGGGCAAATACATTTAGGATGCTTTACAACTTCAAAGCAGAAGTGGAAAAGAGGTCACCTGGCAGTGTTGTGGAGATAGATACAGAGGTATCAGCCGAAGGTGAAGTCAAGTTCTCCAAGTTTTTTATGGCTTTGAAGCCTTGCATCGATGGGTTCAAAGCAGGATGCCGTCCATATTTGAGCATAGACTCATCATTTTTGACAGGTAAGTGGAATGGTCAGTTGGCAGCATGCAATGCTCTAGATGGACATAACTGGATGTTTCCTATTGCTGTTGGCTTGTTTCAATCAGAAACAGAGGCTTCATGGACATGGTTCATGATCCAGTTGAAAAGATGCCTAGGGCCAGTGTCACCTTTGGCTATACACACAGATGCATGTAAGGGGCTTGAAAATTCAGTGAAAAATGTTTTCCCACATGCTGAGCAGAGGGAGTGCTTCGGTCATTTGTGGATGAATTTGATCAAAAAATTTAGAGGAGAAGAATTTGGGCGCATGTGGCCAGCAGCAAGATCTTACACTAGACAGACACACAAATATCATCTTGATAAGATAATGGCAGCATGTGATGAGTTTGGTCCATGGCTGAACACCTACCATTCTTTGGTCAGCATTCAACACTGCCATCAAGTGTGACCACATCAACAATAATTTGGCAGAGAGTTTCAACAACAAGGTGAAGGATTTAAAAGATTTGCCTGTGCATGACATGGTTGACCAAATCAGGATCATGCTCATGCGGTTGTGGGAATTGAGAAGAAGGATAGGTGATTGTCTGCAAGGTGATAAGCTTCCAGCAGTGATACAACAGGTGGTCAATAGGAGCAGATATCTTTCACATTTGTTTGTTGAAAAATCTTCACCTTGGGGTGCTGAAGTTAGAGATAACAAAACTGGAAGGAGACATGTTGTTAACACTGAATTGCATGATTGCACTTGCCTCGAGTGGCAACACACTGGTAAACCATGTGAGCATGCCATTCTCTTCTTAGCATCCCAACCGAAGATAAACATGCACCCATATTTGCATGAATATTATTCGGTAGCAAGATTCAAAGCTGCATATGCTACTCCAATTCTAGCACTTACAGATCAGTCTCAGTGGCCTGAAGTGGACATTGAATTTTCCATGTGCCCTCCCTTGACGAAAAGAAAGGCTGGCAGGCCTAAACAGAGTAGATTCAAGGCATGGTTTGAGAAAGGTGGGAGTAGTAAGAAGGGAAAGAAAGATGGAAAGCCAAAAAGGCCCAAAAAGGTAACAAAACAGATGCAAGTTGTGCCAGGAACTTGGGCACAGAGTGGGATCTATAAAATGTCGTTACACTCCTGATAAGCCAAAGTATGTTCTTGTTTATTTGTCTGTGTTTTGATTTGGTGCTTTTTTCCAATTACTATATCTATAACATTTTCCCAATGGCCAGGAGGAAGCGAGCAAGTCAGCCCCTTGTTGTTGAACAGTGTTGGCCAACAAAAAAAGCAAGAGTCAATGGCGGTAGAAAGAAGAGAAGTGTGCCTGAGCCTGAGCAGACTGAAGAAAATCCTGTTGCAGTCAACATTCAGACTGAAGAAACTGCTCTCGAGGTTGAAACTGAACCTGAGCATGTCGAGGTTCAGACTGAAGAAACCAATGCTGAGGTACACATCGAAGAAACTGAAACTGCTGTCAACATTGAGACTGAAGACACTGATCACAAGGGTGTTGGCGAGGTGTTGAAAAGACCAATGAAGAAAACCAAGATGATCAGTGAACTTGTGTGTGTAGTAGAACAAAAAACAAGAAGTGGTAAGGCGAAGAAGGGCACGCGACGTGGTAGGAAGAGGTAGAAGAGAGAACAGTTTGAAAATTTGGGGCATGTAATAATTTTTGTAACTTGGTACGTACTGGTAGTCACTATGTATCCCAGTATTTCTATTCGAACTTGTTTGTTGGTACCTTGTCTAAACCAGCCAAATAAAATTCAAATTTAAATTCAAATTTGGGCTCAAATTTGAATTAGGGATGGGTATTGATGTTTTAATGCTATCTAAAGTACCTCAACTGAAATATGTTTGCTTGCTGATCATTCCGAGCCCTTTTGGTAAGTTGAACTCATAGTCATGAAAAGTGTGTCTCAAATGACCTCCAAAGGTAGGGTAAACGGCCTCATATTTAAGCAAGTTTTTTTGGCACCTTGTCTAAACCAGCCAAATAATTTTTCTACACATCTATTCTTCCTATATACTGTAAATCTAAAGTCTCACTATTTATTGAATTACTTTTCTATTATTATTATTTTTGAAAAAACAAGATTTAATAGAAAATTATATATAAAACAAGTTTAAAACATGAAAAATGAGAAAAGTAAGTTAAGATCTTTCTTAGTCAATCCAAAATGAAGTTTTGGTGAGGTTTTCACACTTTTCATTTTCAAAACCCCACCTACTCTCGGGTGCCCACCACTCTCTCCCTTGAACTCCATACTACATTGTTCGAGGAATGACAATTTTGTGAAGGATTTTTCGTAAAAATGTATGTAAACCATATTTATATTTTTTTTCTCGTTACTATACGACATAATAAGACTATGTGCGCAAGTTTTATATTTTTTTGATTTTTTTTTGAATTAGTTATGCTCAACCCTAATCACTCAAAACCCCTCTCAAAACCCCTCGAAACCCTGCACACTACTGGGTCGTCGATCGTTGTGCATGGACGGTTGAGATCAGGCGCTAGGGTTAGCTACAGTGTGCATCGATCCGCATGAGACGCACTGATTGGTTGAATCAGTGTGCATCGATCCGCATGAGACGCGCTGATTGGTTGAATCGGTGGGGTTTGGATCAGGCTCTCTCGTTGGGGCATCAGGACCGTTCATTTGAATCCAACGGCACGAGTTGACGTGGTGCATGGACCAAGCCTATGCAGTGCCCTTTCCATCGTTGCATGCGTGCCCGCGCCTACCCGCAACATGCATGCCCACTCGCAGAACTGCGCCCATGCGTTGCATGCATGCCCTCAACGTAGCCCTGGTCCACCACCCCCATCGACGCAGTAAGCTGTCGCATGCCTACCATTATAACCGATGCATCGTCGCATCAAAGCATGCACACGGCCACAATGCAGCAGCCCGATGAAGACAACCAAAAAGCCAACACTGCATGGCATGCTGTACATGGCGTGCTCCTCTTTGAGGACGCAATACACTGGCATGGGGTATTGATGTGGGTATCGATGGAGTTCAAACGACGTGCTGCCCGTTACAAGATGGGCAAATGAAGGCGTCCATTATTGTCACGTCTCCCATCGACCGAACGTTACCCTCTAGCCAGGCCCTAGCAAGATGTGCAAATTAATGGGATACAACATGAATGCACGGGCGGCGCACGCAGAGAACCCGGAGCAGCCGTGTCCCCTTGACCCACGACGGCACAGACGCGTGCGTGAGCCCGTCCCCCTTGACCCACGACCGGTGGCACAGAAGGATCGCAGCCCGTTTCCCACACTCGTGTACACACTTTCATGGGGCGCCACCAAACGCCGCCCGCCCATTAATTCTACGGGTGAAACCACGTCGCACTTGGGCTATTTAAGCCGGGCACTATCGTCTTCCTCTCCCTCACCCCCTCATCCACACCCCATCCTCTGCCTCCTCTACCCTCCTTCTTCCTTCTTCTCCATCAAGCCAGATCGAGCCCTCGAGCCACCCCGCTACCATGCAGTACAACGCCCCCACCTACCGCTTCCCCCCAACCGTGCCGGAAAGGCTCTACCCGGCCGGAGTGTATGTAGAGAGAACCCTTAGGGTTTGGGCGATCTCGAGGTGGAGGGGCGCAAGGGAGTTAACGGAGTTCTTCCTTGCGGCCGACTTCCGCCACCTCCCCCGCGGCTCTCCTCGGATGTACCATCTTGAGGAGGTCAACCACAACGGCGTTGTGGTTGGGCTCCTCGCCACGTTCACTAACCCTTTCGATGCTTTCCATCTCCTCGGGCGAGCGTATTGGGTTGGTTGTGAGTTCATAGCTTTCACAACCTACAATATCTTCACCGACTTCAACGCCATATTCCCCAACAACGGCATTATGCACATGCTCCCGTACCCCATCAACAACGTGGAGGAGTGAAGGGTGGCGCCCAGAGGAGTGAGGTGGCCCCAGAGGAGGAGGAGAAGAAGAACCCGAAGAACCCGCGTTTGGTGCCCCCTATCTATCTAAATCTATCGTATTAGTTTTTTTAAGTTGTAATCGTTATGCTACTATTATTAAGTTTTATTAGTACTTTAAGTTGTAAGGCTATCGTGGAACTATGGGTTGCAATCGTTATGCTACTATATATATTGTGTGTTTCGTGCTATTATTTGTGGATTGCTATGGTTTGTTTTTGCTTATTATTCGTGTATTACTATGGGTTGCTATGGGCCCGGGTTTCTACACCCCAATCACCACACCCAAACCATGGACATGCAACTAGGAGCCCCATGCAAACCCACTATGGACATGGGTGCAACTAGGAAATGCAAACTAATTTACTTCGGGCACTTCATGCAAGCATGCAACTCATTTAGTTCATGGAACCGTAGACATGCATAAAAACAATTAACATTTAGTTTTAGTGCATCAAAAAGTGATCCATCACAAAATTTAGTGCAAGAAAAAGGCCAAAATAAAAGGACAAGTAACATTTCATTGGGCCCCATTTTATTTGCCGAAGTTAGAGGTGGGCTGGTGCCCCTACGCGGGTGGGCTGGTCTTGGGCATGGTTATTTTCTCAGGGCCCATTTTCTCACGGCCCAATATCTATTCGGCAGCCCAGTTTTGTTTTTTTACTAGAAACTGAATTTGGGTGTGTACTCTGTTAACTGAAGAACAAAAACAGAGGAAACAGAGCATGAACACTGAATAGGGCCCCTGAGAATATCATTACAATAATTCAAGCAAGTTTTGCTTCACACTAATTCAAATTCATCTAACAAATGGTCCCTGGCTAACTCAAACTACTGGGCACCCCTGAAACTAGTTGACACACTAACTGAAACTCTAACAAATTCTAGCGATTGATGAACATCAAGTAAAATAAACCCATAGCAATGACACAACCATAAAATGCTCCAGCCATCATATTTGCTTGGTGCTTCAAATTGATCAGATGCTTTAGTTGCTTGCCAATTTTCTTCAATTCACACTTCAGTTCTGCACTGTGCATCATCGGATCGGCTCTATCCGCCAAATTGGGGGCTTGTTCCACGGCAAGCCGCCCCCCAAAATTGAGCTCTTGGGTTCCAGTTGATCCCTCCAATTTCAACCTTTCAACATAGTCATCGAGCCACTCAAAATGCCCACATTTCTTCAGAACCTGAAAAACAAGGGGCCGGAGGCTCATGAATCCTAGATGCACCACCCACATCCACCGCCCTAATTCGAGGAAAAAAAGAAAGAAATCGGGAGAAATTAGACCATAGGATTGGTCAAGAACACAGATCTAACCTGCCCCGACTGTGGCTTGCTCAAGCATTTCACAAACTCGCACCCACGGTTGCCATTTTCTTCCCTCACACAAGTCAAACGCTTCAGATGCTCCATGCGCGGGCAATCGGGGCATCTTGTCAACAGCAGTGGACCATACTGCATCCATGATTGGCGGGAGGCCGAAGTCGAGCTAGACATCACTTGCCGGCGGCACGCTTCGTTGCCGGAGCAGAGGAAGAAGAAGGTGGGAAAGGAAAGGGGGCAGGGTAAGCAATGGAGGGCGGGGGGGTGGGGTGGGGTGGGCTGGCTCGGGCTCGTGGCTGGCTCTGCTCAGGGCACGCTGATGAGCACGGACATGCTTGCGTGGATAAGTTGTGGGTCCCACCCGCATGCGAGTAACTGCTAGGTCCCGCGTGTCATAACTCGAATCGCTAACCCCTCGTGTTTTTCATTTCATGGTTAAACAGAGGCATGTCGCATTGGAGCTATTGTTTGCTTCTAAAACATCGCATCACAGCCATTCATTCCAACAACGTCACACTCCTTCCAATTCGCATGAAAAACGTTGCACAGGAGCTATTGACCTGATGAAAACACTACAAAAGAATCCAAACTTTACCTGTCACAGCAATTCAAGGCGAGATTCAACAAGTCAAGAATCAGGATCTGGAATTTCTTGTTGAGCTAAGGAACCGAAGTTAGAAATTTTGTATCGAATTGTGAAGGGGATGATGGTGCGCGCACCTCGTGACTGGATTTTGCGCTGGAGCCTGGAGGCGCAGCTCAATGTACGCCAAAAAACGTGCCCGAAGAGCTTATACGGGATTTTCCCCGCCCCAGCAAGCCAATACGGGATCTGCCAGATAACAGATTTCTGCATGGATACAGATTTGGGCTGGGGAAAACGAAGAAAGAGAAGATCTAACTATATCTCATCTAGATGTGAGATAATATGTTTTTAGGGTTAGATGTGAGATAATATATGGGCTCTTTTGTTTTTTTATTTTGAACCCTTTTGTTTGTCTTGGCTTACTCAGTCCAGTCAAATGGGAACTAATCCATACATACAAAACCCTCTGCCGTCAGTTGATTAAATTGTCTCTAGATACATGAAATACGTAAAAGAAAAGAAAAACTAACACGGAGCCGGTGGCCAACTCTTTGTTAGACCGAGTAACTATACGCTAGACCCAGACCCGATGTCGTGGATATAATTCTCAAAATACTAGGGGGTACAAATGTAGAGGCAAACATATCTAGTGAACGATGCAGATGAGAGTACGCTCAAGAATTTATACGCGTCTGAGCCATCTACGGTGGAGGTAATACTCTACTCATGTGGTGTTGTTTCTTCTTGGCGTAAGGTACATTATGAGTGTCTTCAACCCTCAACCCGGGGCTTCCCTAGTGGCTCATATAGAGTGCCCCAGGTAGGGGTACATAATTGACTGGTATTAATGCTATTCATGGTCTCAGGTGTGGCCAACTGTTTCATGGCATTTACTACCGGTAATTGTCGTATTTAACTAGATTATTTCATCGTTGGGTGACTGCCACTATTAAGATATCGTCGTCGAGATGTATCCTAGGTAGCCGCCGACTGATGACATAGCTGACTTCTCCCTTCGTCTCCGGCACACTACCTGGTGGTCGACAGTCGGGTGGTCTGGTATCTGACTGTTGGGATTTAGCGCAGTCTCATGCCACCCTCCTTTTTCCTTGATGGGCCAGCGGTTGAGCCCCCTTGACCCACTACCTTTTGGGTCATATTTTATATGACTCTTGGGCCCCTGGTGGGTCACTCGTATACATGGGCCTACCCTGTATTTATAACCCCGATAGTAGCCCCCAAGTCGGTTGAGGACTCACTGGAGAACTGTCGGCTGTTTCCTTCCAGCAAGACATGCGACTGATCGACGAGCTTGAGGTTTGACTAAGAGACCTCGGCGTAATCAATTTGTACTTGCCCTCAGAGGGTGCAGCGGCGAGCAACTTGGAAGAACACAGGGTGATACCCATTTTCAATCCCTTTCTAGAAAGGACAGGTTTGTGGCCTGACTAAGGGTGTATCATTGATTTCCGAGTGGTTGTCTGAGACGTCTAGGCTTGATCAGGTCAAGCATCACCAACCAATATTCTGCGGGAGGAACGTCTGTCATAGACCCATCTATGGAACCGTGTCTGCGCAACCGGATGTTCGGTTCCCTCGGAGGGGAAGCCGACTCGTCCCATGGGGGATATCTCGGGCGCTCCTTGCTCTTACACAGAGTGGATCTATGACGAGTGTTGATTCACTCGGTTTTCTCCGAGTGGTAGATGCTCGAGTAATTGCCATGCCTTAGGCATAGATCGTTTGACTCAGGACGGCCCAAACGGTCGAGTTAGTTTGTAGCTCTCAGCCGACTGGAACAAGGGTCATCAGCCGACTGAAAAGAAGGATCGTCAGTAGGCCAGAAGGCGGACCTACCAACCGACTGGTAGATGAGTTGCCAACCGGCTGGAAGGTGAGTCGTCATTGTGGATCTTCATGAGTTGTCATATAAGGATCTTTTGCATGTTCAACAAGTTCCCGTCTGACCACTCGCGAGGGGCGACACCTCAGGTTCTGCCCTCCGACTGACAGAATTCCCGAGTGATGTTTTGAAGTGTAGTGGGTTTTGAATGCTGGTCGTCTGGATTCCCGCACTGATTTGATGCCACAACATATTTTTTGACGTGTGTCATGCGGTCTTCACATGACGGTTCATCGCCGACCCGGGTATAGATACCCGACCGTACGTGGGAGGGTTTTTGCACTCCCCCACTTCTTCCACCACTGCAGAAGTTCGTCTTCCCCTTTCCAAACCTCTAGATCACCATGTCTTCAACCCGCAAGCTCAAGAAGGCCAAGGCCACCGACGGTGCTTCTTCCTCTGCCAGCGGGGGCTATCTATGGTTGCTGCTGCCGAAGACCGGGAGCACGGAGATTGGCTCCCGTCCATCGTGAAGGCATCCTCAGCACATATGCGTGAGACCACCGGCTACCCGCGGACGGCTAGAGGGTGTGGACAGGCATGAGCGGGAGCCTGACCCTAGGGGGAACGAGAGGGTACTCCTCACATCCTATTTGGACCGGGGGTTGAGTCTTGTGATCTATCCCTTCCTTTCGGGAGGTGCTCGACTTCTTCCATGTGCAGCTCCATCACATCCTGCTGAACACCATCGCCCCACCTCTCTGGCTACGTGACGCTATGCAAGGCCTTTCTTAACATTGCCCTGGACTAGGCCTTGTTCAAGCATCTTTTCTATGTCAAGCCGCAGACAATGTCAAAGGACAGCTATCAGACGTGCGGGGCACTTGGCATCTAGGTGAAAGAGGACGTCGAACTACTTCGAGATGAGATGGTCTGACTCCCTGAAGGGATGGATGTTGATGACCCACAAGTACAGAGGATCGATCGTAGTCCTTTCGATAAGTAAGAGTGTCGAACCCAACGAGGAGCAGAAGGAAATGACAAGTGGTTTTTAGCAAGGTATTCTCTGCAAGCACTGAAATTATAAGTAATGAGTAGTTTGATAGCAAGATAATTTGTAACGAGCAAGTAACGGTAACAGAAAATAATATGCAGCTGATGACCCACAAATATAGGGGATCAATTGTAGCTCTTTTTGATAAGTAAGAGTGTCGAACCCAACGAGGAGCGGAAGGAAATGACAAGTGGTTTTCTACAAGGTAATGTTTGCAAGTGCTGAAATTTTAAGTAACATAGTAGTTTGATAGCAAGATAGTTTGTAACGAGCAAATAACGATAGTAGTAACAAAGTACAGCAAGGCAGCCCAATCCTTTTGAGGCAAAGGACAAGCCAAAATGGTCTCTTATGATAAGCAAAGCGCTCTTGAGGGCACACGGGAATTTCATCTAGTCACTTTCATCATGTTGGCTTAATTCGTGTTCGGTACTTTGATAATTTGATATGTGGGTGGACAGGTGCTTAGGTGTTGTTTGATACGTCTCCAATGTACCTATAATTTTTGATTGTTCCATGCTATATTATATTCTGTTTTGGACATTATTAGGCTTTATTATACACTTTTATATTATTTTTGGGACTAACCTATTAACCGGAGGCCCAGCCTAGAATTGTTGTTTTTTTTGCCTATTTTAGGGTTTCGCAGAAAAAGAATATCAACCGGAGTCCAAACGGAATGAAACCTTCGGGAACATGATTTTCGGAACGAACATAATCCAGAGGACTTCACTTCGGGAATGAAACCCTATGTCAAGCAATCAACGAGGAAGTCACGAGGTAGGGGGCCCGCCCTCCACCCTCGTGGGCCCCCTGTTGTTTCACCAACGTACTCCTTCCTCCTATATATACCTACGTACCCCAAAACTACTAGATACGGAGCAAAAACCCTAATTCCACCGCCGTAACTTTCTGTATCCACGAGATCCCATCTTGGGGCCTTTTCCGGAGCTCCGCCGGAGGGGGCATCGATCATGGAGGGCTTCTACATCAACACCATAGCCCCTCCGATGAAGTGTGAGTAGTTTACTTCAGACCTACGGGTCCATAGTTATTAGCTAGATGGCTTCTTCTCTCTTTTTGGATCTCAATACAAAGTTCTCCCCCTCTCTTGTGGAGATCTATTTGATGTAATCTTCTTTTGCGGTGTGTTTGTTTAGACCGATGAATTGTGGGTTTATGATCAAGTTTATCTATGAACAATATTTGAATCTTCTCTGAATTCTTTTATGTATGATTGTTTATCTTTGCAAGTCTCTTCTAATTATCAGTTTGGTTTGGCCTACTAGATTGATCTTTCTTGCAATGGCAGAAGTGCTTAGCTTTGGGTTCAATCTTGCGGTGTCCTTTCCAAGTGACAGTAGGGGCAGCAAGGCACGTATTGCATTGTTGCCATCGAAGATAACAAGATGGGTTTATACCATATTGCATGAGTTTATCCCTCTACATCATGTCATCTTGCTTAAAGCGTTACTCTGTTCTCTTGAACTTAATACTCTAGATGCATGCTGGATAGCAGTCGATGTGTGGAGTAATAGTAGTAGATGCAGGCAGGAGTCGGTCTACTTGTCTCGGACGTGATGCCTATATACATGATCATACCTAGATATTCTCATAACTATGCTTAATTCTGTCAATTGCTCAACAGTAATTTGTTCACCCACCATAAATACTTATGATCTTGAGAGAAGCCACTAGTGAAACCTATGGCCCCCTGGTCTATCTTCCATCATATTAATCTTCCAATACTTAGTTATTTCCTTTGACATTTATTTTACTTTGCATCTTTTATTTCTCTTTATCATAAAAATACCAAAAATATTATCCTATCATATCTATCAGATCTCACTCTCGTAAGTGACCGTGTAGGGATTGACAACCCCTTATCGCGTTGGTTGCGAGGATTTATTTGTTTGTGTAGGTGCGAGGGACTCGTGTGCTGCCTCCTACTGGATTGATACCTTGGTTCTCAAAAACTAAGGGAAATACTTATGCTACTTTGCTGCATCACCCTTTCCTCTTCAAGGGAAAATCAACGCAGTGCTCAAGAGGTAGCAAGAAGGATTTCTTGCGCCGTTGCCGGGGAGGTTCGCGCAAGACAAGTCAAGATTTGACTCCCAACAGCGAGTCACTTGTGGCGCCATTGCAAGTCAAGACATACCAAGTACCCATCACAAACCCTTATCTCCCGCATTACATTATTTGCCATTTTCCTCTCGTTTTCCTCTCCCCCACTTCACCCTTGCCGTTTTATTCGCCATCTGTCGGTGTCAAAACCGGCAGATCTCGGGTATGGGGTCCCGAACTGTGCGTCTAAGGCGGATGGTAACAGGAGGCAGGGAACACGATGTTTTACCCAGGTTCGGGCCCTCTTGATGGAGGTAAAACCCTACGTCCTGCTTGATTTATTCTTGATGATATGATTATTACAAGAGTTGATCTACCACGAGATCGGAGAGGCTAAACCCTAGAAGCTAGCCTATGGTATGATTGTATGTTGTCCTACGGACTAAAACCCTCCGGTTTATATAGACACCGGAAAGGGCTAGGGTTACACAAGGTCGGTTACAAAGGAGGAGATATCCATATCCGTACTGCCTAGCTTGCCTTCTGCGCCAAGTAGAGTCCCATTCGGACACGAGACGAAGTCTTCAATCTTGTATCTTCATAGTCCAACAGTCCGGCCAAAGGATATAGTCCGGCTGTCCGGAGACCCCCTAATCCAGGACTCCCTCAGTAGCCCCTGAACCAGGATTCAATGATGATGAGTCCGACGCGTAGTATTTTCTTCGGCATTGCAAGGCGGGTTCCTCCTCCGAATACACCACAGAAGAATTTGAATACAAGGATAGTGTCCGACCTTGCAAAATAAGTTCCACATGCCACCGTAGAGAGAATAATATTTCCACAAATCTAATCCGCTGACTTGTTTTGGCAACATGACATTATGCCATGGCCCGGTGATTATTCGAACCGTTTCCTTTAACTAGCCCCGCACATAACGCGAGGCAGTTTTTTGACACGTCTTGTCAAACAGAGATCGTGTCCCCCTTATTATAGGATTCTCATCAATACGGGCGTGGGTAACCCAACCGCGCCATCGATTATGGTGCTTGGGGGATAAGCGAGTTTCACCAGGCTAGTGGGGGCGCATAGTTTTGGCCACCCTTATAAAGGGAAAAAGTTTAACCTTTTTCCACCCACGCCTTCTTCCTCCGTGCCCATCCTTTCTTGCACACTCGAGCTCCACCACCCAAGCCTACATCCTTCCCCTCAACCTTCTCCAATCATGTCCGGAGCGGGAGGCAAATGGATGGCTTCCTCCGTTACGGAGGGACACATCAAGAAGCTGGGCGGGGTCGGATACTTGGCCGCGAACATCGTGCACCGGCTTCCCACTGCGGGGCAGATCATTCCTACCCCTGAACCTCACGAGAGGGTAGTCTTCATCCACCACTTCCTCCGCGGACTGGGGTTTCCCCTCCATCCATTCGTCCGTGGTCGCATGTTCTACTACGGGCTGGACTTCCATGATCTGGCCCCGAACTTCGTCCTCAACATTTCGGCGTTCATCGTCGTGTGTGAGGCTTTCCTCCGCATCCGGCCCCACTTTCGCCTGTGGCTAAAGACCTTTAATATCAAGCCGAAGGTGGTGGGCGTCCTACAAGCAGAATGCGGCGGAGCTATGGTGGGCAAAATGCCCAACGTTATATGGCTTGAAGGCTCCTTCGTGGAGACCATAAAGGGGTGGCAATCGGCGTGGTTCTACATCACCGAGCCGCACAACGCCAAATGGGTGGCCGCCCCCAAGTTTCGATCTGGAATCCCCATGCGGCTTACTTCCTGGAAAGAGAAGGGCCTGTCCTGGGGTCCTTCGGTGGAGCTGGATGGACTCCAGAAATGTATCCGGAATATGGCAGGCAAGAAGCTCAAGCTTGTCAACATAGTCCAGGTCATGCTCATCCGCCGGATCCTCCCGTGTCAACAACAGGATTTCAACTTGTGGGAGTTTGACCCGGCCCATCACCATACTCTGAGCGAGCTGTTCAACACGACGCACAAGGACGTCTGGAAGGTGATGTTCAAGGGCGCCGAGGTCCCTACTTCCCCCACCGAGGACCGCGGGCTAAGCGCGAAGCGCCGAGCGCATTCGTGAGTTCCATACATCCGATAGGATATTTTATTTCCCCTAGCTTAATCATGTGCGGGGTCTGACCTCCATGCCTTTGACAAGACTGGGTGGAGACGTCGGGGCAGATTAACTGTCCGGCCCCTCTACCCGAGGACAGTGCGGACGCTCTCCTTACGGAGATGCTGACTCCGGCCCCTTATAAGGTGCCGGAGAAGACCAAGAAGGCCAAGGGAACCCAAAAGAGTTCCCGACGCCAGGTGTTATCGGACTCATCGTTCGATAACTCTGCGACACACTCCTCCCCCGAAGACGAGGGGGAGGAAGAAGAAGATTCTCCCCCTTCAGTTGGGGGAGACAAGAAAAGGAAGGCCGCCCCAACCGGGGGGGCTGAAGAATCCAAGAAGAGAAGGACTCTCCTTCCAGACCACTCCACCACCGCCGCCGAAGGCGAAGATGAGTGGCTGCTCAGGTCCAAGCCCCTGGCGAAGTCGTAAGTATTCGGATGCCAGAATAACTCATAGCATACCTTTGTCGCACTGCCTCTGCTAACGCCGAATTATGACTATGCAGACCTCCGCGAGTCCATATCGATGTATTGTTAGACAGCTCCCTGGGCTCGTCGGATATGGATAGCGATCCACTTACGACCGCCACCTCCCCTTGCCCTACGGACAACGCAGAGGTATTGTCTCAAGAGGCACCGGGCCGAGGGGAGACAGTCCCAGAGACGCCTCATGGCGACCTTCCGGACTCCGGGAGCAGAGGGAGCAAGGCTCCCGAGGGCTCCGAGTTCGGCCCTCAGCCGAACACCGTGCCGGAACCCCCAGTGGTTTCGGACTCGGGCAGGCGGCCTCCTTCCAAAAGGGGCAAAATGCCTGTGCCAGTGACCTCTGTCCATCCATAGGCACCGGACAATCTGCTGGGAGCGCTTCGCAACACTTCCATCGACGAAGAGCACTGCACTATTATGAGTGCGGTGGTCCAGAAGGTTCAGTCCGCTCCTATGCCAGCCTTCTAACAGGCTTTGAGGTAAGTTTTTGAGATATAGGAAAAATATTACCGCATAGACAGTAGCCCCTGATGCTTTGTTCGGTGTTCAAAAAGAAAAGCCGAACAGAGGATCAAACAATATCGCAGGAGTCTAATATAAGTATGTCTATATTGTTGGGGAACGTTGCAGAAAATAAAAAATTTCCTACGGTTTCACCAAGATCCATCTAGGAGTTCATCTAGCAATGAGTGATCGGATTTCATCTACATACCTTTGTAGATCACGCGCGGAAGCGTTCAAAGAACGGGGACGAGGAAGGCGTACTCGACGTGATCCAAATCACCGGAGATCCTAGCGCCGAACGGACGGCACCTCCGCGTTCAACACACATACAGTCAGCATAACATCTCCTTCTTCTTGATCCAGCAAGGGGGAAGGAGAGGTTGAGGAAGATGGATCCAACAGCAGCACGACGGCGTGGTGGTGGTGGAGCTGCAGTACTCCGGCAGGGCTTCGCCAAGCACTATGGAGGAGGAGGATGTGTTGGAGAGGGAGAGGGAGGCACCAAAGGCGTGGATTGAGAGGCCCTCCTTCCCCCACTATATATAGGGAGCCGAGGAGGGGGGACGCAGGCCCTAGGAGATCCAATCTCCTAGGGGGGGGCGGCCAAGGGAGGAATCCCTCCTCCCCATGGCACCTAGCAGGTGCCTTCCCCCTTTGGGACTCTTCCCTTCCTTATCTCTTGGCGCATGGGCCTCTTGGGGCTGGTGCCCTTGGCCCATATAGGCCAAGGCGCACCCCCTACAGCCCATGTGGCCCCCCGGGGCAGGTGGCCCCACCCGGTGGACCCCTGGGACCCTTCCGGTGGTCCCGGTACAATACCGGTGACCCCGAAACTTGTCCCGATGGCCGAAATAGCACTTCCTATATATAATTCTTTACCTCCGGACCATTCTGGAACTCCTCGTGACGTTCAGGATCTCATCCGGGACACCGAACAACATTCAGGTTACTGCATATACATATCCCTACAACCCTAGCGTCACCGAACCTTAAGTGTGTAGACCCTACGGGTTCGGGAGACATGTAGACATGACCGAGATCGCTCTCCGGTCAATAACCAACAGCGGGATCTGGATACCCATGTTGGCTCCCACATGCTCGTCGATGATCTCATCGGATGAACCACGATGTCGAGGATTCAAGCAACCCCGTATACAATTCCCTTTGTCAATCGGTATGTTACTTGCCCGAGATCCGATCGTCGGTATCCCAATACCTCGTTCAATCTTGTTATCAGCAAGTCACTTTACTCGTACCGTAATGCATGATCCCGTGACAAGACACTTGGTCACTTTGAGCTCATTATGCTGATGCATTACCGAGTGGGCCTAGTGATACCTCTCCGTCATACGGAGTGACAAATCCCAGTCTTGATCCGTGTCAACCCAACAGACACTTCCGGAGATACCCGTAGTATACCTTTATAGTCACCCAGTTACGTTATGACATTTGGTACACCCAAGGCACTCCTACGGTATCCGGGAGTTACACGATCTCATGGTCTAAGGAAAAGATACTTGACATTGGAAATCTCTAGCAAACGAACTATACGATCTTATGCTATGTTTAGGATTGGGTCTTGTCCATCACATCATTCTCCTAATGATGTGATCCCGTTATCAATGACATCCAATGTCCATAGTCAGGAAACCATGACTATCTGTTGATCAACGAGCTAGTCAACTAGAGGCTTACTAGGGACATGTTGGTGTCTATTATTCACACATGTATTACGATTTTTGGATAACACAATTATAGCATGAATAAAAGACAATTATCATGAACAAGGAAATATAATAATAATGCTTTTATTATTGCTTCTAGGGCATATTTCCAACAGTCTCCCACTTGCACTAGAGTCAATAATCTAGTTACATTGTGATGAATCGAACACCCATGGAATTCTGGTGTTGATCATGTTTTGCTCTAGGGAGAGGTTTAGTCAACGGATCTACTACATTCAGGTCCGTATGTACTTTACAAATATCTATGTCTCCATCTTGAAACATTTTCACGAATGGAGTTGAAGCGACGCTTGATGTGCCTTGTCTTCTTGTGAAACTTGGGCTCCTTGGCAAGTGCAATAGCTCCAGTGTTGTCACAGAAGAGCTTGATCGGCCCCGACACATTGGGTATGACTCCTAGGTCGGTGATGAACTCCTTCACCCAAATTGCTTCATGCGCTGCCTCCGAGGCTGCCATGTACTCCGCTTCACATGTAGATCCCGCCACGATGCTCTGCTTGCAACTGCACCAGCTTACTGCCCCACCATTCAAAATATACATGTATCCGGTTTGTGACTTAGAGTCATCCAGATCTGTGTCGAAGCTAGCGTCGATGTAACCTTTTACGACGAGCTCTTCGTCACCTCCATAAACGAGAAACATTTCCTTAGTCCTTTTCAGGTACTTCAGGATATTCTTGACCACTGTCCAGTGTTCCTTGCCGGGATTACTTTGGTACCTTCCTACCAAACTTACGGCAAGGTTTACATCAGGTCTGGTACACAGCATGGCATACATAATAGAACCTATGGCTGAGGCATAGGGGATGACACTCATCTCTTCTATATCTTCTGCCGTGGTCGGACATTGAGCTGAGCTCAATTTCACACCTTGCAACACAGGCAAAAACCCCTTCTTAGACTGATCCATATTGAACTTCTTCAATATCTTATCAAGGTATGTGCTTTGTGAAAGACCTATGAGGCGTCTTGATCTATCTCTATAGATCTTGATGCCTAATAAATAAGCAGCTTCTCCAAGGTCCTTCATTGAAAAACTCTTATTCAAGTAGGCCTTAATGCTATCCAAGAGTTCTATATCATTTCCCATCAAAAGTATGTCATCTACATATAATATGAGAAATGCTACAGAGCTCCCACTCACTTTCTTGTAAATGCAGGCTTCTCCATAAGTCTGCGTAAACCCAAACGCTTTGATCATATCATCAAAGCGAATGTTCCAACTCCGAGATGCTTGCACCAGCCCATAAATCGAGCGTTGGAGCTTGCACACCTTGTCAGCATTCTTAGGATCAACAAAACCTTCCTGCTGCATCATATACAATTCTTCCTTAAGGAAACCATTAAGGAATGCCGTTTTGACGTCCATTTGCCATATCTCATAATCATAGAATGCGGCAATTGCTAACATGATTCAGACGGACTTTAGCTTCGCTACCGGTGAGAAAGTCTCATCGTAGTCAACCCCTTGAACTTGTCAATAACCCTTAGCGACAAGCCGAGCTTTATAGATGGTCACATTTCCATCCGCGTCTGTCTTCTTCTTAAAGATCCATTTATTTTCTATGGCTCGCCGCTCAACGGGCAAGTCAGTCAAAGTCCATACTTCGTTTTCATACATGGATCCTATCTCGGATTTCATGGCTTCTAGCCATTTGTCACAATCCGGGCCCGCCATTGCTTCTTCATAGTTCGAAGGTTCACCGTTGTCTAACAACATGATTTCCAAGACAGGGTTGTCGTACCACTCTGGTGCGGAACGTGTCCTTGTGGACCTATGAAGTTCAGCAGCAACTTGATCTGAAGTTTCATGATCATCATCATTAACTTCCTCTCTAGTCGGTGCAGGCACCTCAGGAACATTTTCTTGAGTTGCGCCATTTTCCGGTTCAAGAGGTAATACTTCATCAAGTTCTACTTTCCTCCCACCTACTTCTTTCGAGAGAAACTCTTTCTCTAGAAAGGATCCATTCTTGGTAGCAAAGATCTTGCCTTCGGATCTGAGGTAGAAGGTATACCCAATAGTTTCTTTAGGGTATCCTATGAAGACGCATTTTTCCGACTTGGGTTCGAGCTTTTCAGGTTGAAGTTTCTTGACATAAGCATCGCATCCCCAAACTTTTAGAAATGACAGCTTAGGTTTCTTCCCAAACCATAATTCATACAGTGTCATCTCAACGGATTTCGACGGAGCCCTATTTAAAGTGAATGCAGCAGTCTCTAAAGCATACCCCCAAAAAGATAGCGGTAAATCGGTAAGAGACATCATAGATCGCACCATATCTAATAGAGTGCGATTACGACGTTCGGACACACCATTACGCTGAGGTGTTCCAGGCGGCGTGAGCTGTGAAACTATTCCACATTTTCTTAAGTGTGTGCCAAACTCATGACTCAAGTATTCTCCTCCACGATCTGATCGCAGGAACTTGATTTTCCTGTCATGTTGATTCTCAACCTCACTCTGAAATTCCTTGAACTTTTCAAAGGTCTCAGACTTGTGTTTCATTAAATAGATATACCCATATCTACTCAAGTCATCAGTGAGGGTGAGAACATAACGGTAGCCACCGTGAGCCTCAACACTCATTGGACCACACACATCAGTATGTATGATTTCCAATAAGTTGGTTGCTCGCTCCATTGTTCCTGAGAACGGAGTCTTGGTCATTTTACCCATGAGGCATGGTTCGCACGTGTCAAATGATTCGTAATCAAGAGACTCTAAAAGTCCATCAGCATGGAGCTTCTTCATGCGTTTGACACCTATGTGACCAAGGCGGCAGTGCCACAAGTATGTGGGACTATCATTATCAATCTTACATCTTTTGGTACTCACACTATGAACATGTGTAGCATTACGCTCGAGATTCATTAAGAATAAACCATTCACCATCGGAGCATGACCATAAAACATATCTCTCATATAAATAGAACAACCATTATTCTCGGATTTAAATGAGTAGCCATCTCGTATTAAACGAGATCCTGATACAATGTTCATGCTCAAACTTGGCACTAAATAACAATTATTGAGGTTCAAAACTAATCCCGTAGGTAAATGTAGAGGTAGCGTGCCGACGGCGATCACATCGACCTTGGAACCATTCCCGACGCGCATCGTCACCTCGTCCTTCGCCAGTCTCCGCTTATTCCGCAGCTCCTGCTTTGAGTTACAAATGTGAGCAACTGCACCGGTATCAAATACCCAGGAGCTACTATGAGTACTTGTAAGGTACACATCAATTACATGTATATCACATATACCTTTCGTTTTGCCGGCCTTCTTGTCCGCTAAGTATTTGGGGCAGTTCCGCTTCCAGTGACCGTTTTCCTTGCAATAAAAGCACTCTGTCTCGGGCTTGGGTCCATTCTTTGGCTTCTTCCCGGCAGCTTGCTTGCCGGATGCGGCAACTCCCTTGCCGTCTTTCTTGAAGGTTTTCTTACCCTTGCCTTTCTTGAACTTAGTGGTTTTATTCACCATCAACACTTGATGTTCCTTTTTGACTTCTACCTCTGCTGATTTCAGCATTGCAAATACTTCAGGAATGGTCTTTTCCATCCCTTGCATATTGAAGTTCATCACAAAGCTCTTGTAGCTCGGTGGAAGCGACTGAAGGATTCTGTCAATGACCGTGTCATCCGGGAGATTAACTCCCAGCTGAGTCAAGCGGTTATGTAACCCAGACATAGTGAGTATGTGCTCACTGACAGAACTGTTTTCCTCCATCTTACAGCTGAAGAATTTGTCGGAGACTTGATATCTCTCGACCCGGGCATGAGCTTGGAAAACCATTTTCAGCTCTTCGAACATCTCATATGCTCCGTGTCTCTCAAAACGCTTTTGGAGCCCCGGCTCTAAGCTGTAAAGCATGCCGCACTGAACTAGGGAGTAGTCATCGGTACGTGCCTGCTAAGCATTCATAACGTCTTGTTCTGCAGGGAGAACAGGTGCGTCACCCAGCGGTGCTTGTAGGACATAATCTTTCTTGGCAGCTATGAGAATGATCCTCAGGTTCTGGACCCAGTCCGTGTAGTTGTTGCCATCGTCTTTCAGCTTGGTTTTCTCTAGGAACGCGTTGAAGTTGAGGACTACGTTGGCCATTTGATCTACAAGACATATTGTAAATATTTTTAGACTAAGTTCATGATAATTAAGTTCATCTAATCAAATATTCAATGAACTCCCACTTAGATAGACATCCCTCCTGTAATCTAAGTATAACATGATCCGGGTTAACTAGGCCGTGTCCGATCATCACGTGAGACGGACTAGTCAACATCGGTGAACATCTTCATGTTGATCGTATCTTCTATATGACTCATGCTCGACCTTTCGGTCTTCTGTGTTCCGAGGCCATGTCTGTACATGCTAGGCTCGTCAAGTCAACCTAAGTGTTTGCATGTGTAAATCTGTCTTACACCCGTTGTATGTGAACGTTAGAATCTATCACACCCGATCATCACGTGGTGCTTCGAAACAACGAACTGTCGCAACGGTGCACAGTTAGGGGGAACACTTTCTTGAAATTATTATGAGGGATCATCTTATTTACTACCATCGTTCTAAGTAAACAAGACGCAAAAACATGATAAACATCACATGCAATCAAATAATAATAGTGACATGATATGGCCAATATCACATAGCTCCTTTGATCTCCATCTTGGGGCTCCATGATCATCTTGTCACCGGCATGACACCATGATCTCCATCATCATGATCTCCATCATCGTGTCTCCATGAAGTTGCTCGCCAACTATTACTTCTACTACTATGGCTAACACGTTTAGCAATAAAGTAAAGTAATTTACATGGCGTTTCTCAATGACACGCAGGTCATATAAAAAATAAAGACAACTCCAATGGCTCCTGTCGGTTGTCATACTCATCGACATGCAAGTCGTGATTCCTATTACAATAGCATGAACATCTCATACATCACATATATATCATTCATCATTCATCACAACTTTGGCCATATCATATCACAAAGCACTTGCTGCAAAAACAAGTTAGTCGTCCTCTAATTGTTGTTGCAAGTTTTACGTGGCTGAAGAAGGGTTCTAGCAAGAACGTTTTCTTACCTACGTGAAAGCCACAACGTGATTTGTCAACTTCTATTTACCCTTCATAAGGACCCTTTTCATCGAATAACGCTCCAACTAAAGTGGGAGAGACAGACACTCACCAGCCACCTTATGCAACTTGTGCATGTTAGTCGGTGGAACCGGTCTCTCGTAAGCGTACGTGTAAGGTTGGTCCGGGCCGCTTCATCCCACAATACCGTTGAAGCAAGATAATACTAGTAGCGGCAAGAAAGTTGACAACATCAACGCCCACAACAAATTTGTGTTCTACTCGCGCAAGAGAACTACGCATAGACCTAGCTCATGATGCCACTATTGGGGAACGTTGTAGAAAACAAAAAATTTCCGACGGTTTCACCAAGATCCATCTAGGAGTTCATCTAGCAACGAGTGATCAGATTGCATCTACATACCTTTGTAGATCACGTGCGGAAGCGTTCAAAGAACGGGGACGAGGAAGGCGTACTCGACGTGATCCAAATCACCGGAGATCCTAGCGCCGAACGGACGGCACCTCCTTGTTCAACACACGTACGGTCAGCGTAACGTCTCCTTCTTCTTGATACAGCAAGGGGGAAGGAGAGGTTGAGGAAGATGGCTCCAACAGCAGCACGACGGCGTGGTGGTGGTGGAGCTGCAGTACTCCGGCAGGGCTTCGCCGAGCACTATGGAGGAGGAGGATGTGTTGGAGAGGGAGAGGGAGGCACCAAAGGCGTGGATTGAGAGGCCCTCCTTCCCCCACTATATATAGGGAGCCTAGGGGGGGGCCGGCCCTAGGAGATCCAATCTCCTAGGGGGGCGGCGGCCAAGGGAGGAATCCCTCCTCCCCAAGGCACCTAGCAGGTGCCTTTCCCCTTTGGGACTCTTCCCTTCCTTATCTCTTGGCGCATGGGCCTCTTGGGGCTGGTGCCCTTGGCCCATATAGGCCAAGGCGCACCCCCTACAGCCCATGTGGCCCCCCGGGGCAGGTGGCCCCACCCGGTGGACCCCCGGGACCCTTCCGGTGGTCCCGGTACAATACCGGTGACCCCGAAACTTGTCCCGATGGCCGAAATAGCACTTCCTATATATAATTCTTTACCTCCGAACCATTCCGGAACTCCTCGTGACGTCCGGGATCTCATCCGGGACTCCGAACAACATTCGGGTTACTGCATATACATATCCCTACAACCCTAGCGTCACCGAACCTTAAGTGTGTAGACCCTACGGGTTCGGGAGACATGTAGACATGACCGAGATCGCTCTCCGGTCAATAACCAACAGCGGGATCTAGATACCCATGTTGGCTCCCACATGCTCCTTGATGATCTCATCGGATGAACCACGATGTCGAGGATTCAAGCAACCCCGTATACAATTCCCTTTGTCAATCGGTATGTTACTTGCCCGAGATCCGATCGTCGGTATCCCAATACCTCGTTCAATCTCGTTACCGGCAAGTCACTTTACTCGTACCGTAATGCATGATCCCGTGACCAGACACTTGGTCACTTTGAGCTCATTATGATGATGCATTACCGAGTGGGCCCAGTGATACCTCTCCGTCATACGGAGTGACAAATCCCAGTCTTGATCCGTGTCAACCCAACAGACACTTTCGGAGATACCGTTAGTATACCTTTATAGTCACCCAGTTACGTTATGACGTTTGGTACACCCAAAGCCCTCCTACGGTATCCGGGAGTTACACGATCTCATGGTCTAAGGAAAAGATACTTGACATTGGAAAACTCTAGCAAACGAACTATACGATCTTATGCTATGTTTAGGATTGGGTCTTGTCCATCACATCATTCTCCTAATGATGTGATCCCGTTATCAATGACATCCAATGTCCATAGTCAGGAAACCATGACTATCTGTTGATCAACGAGCTAGTCAACTAGAGGCTTACTAGGGACATGTTGGTGTACATTATTCACACATGTATTATGATTTCCGGATAACACAATTATAGCATGAATAAAAGACAATTATCATGAACAAGGAAATATAATAATAATGCTTTTATTATTGCTTCTAGGGCATATTTCCAACATATATGAGTATGCAGGCTTCGCTGTTGGCCTCTGCCGCACTTACTGCGGAGGTCACCACATTAAAGGAGGACCTCAAAGGGTCCAAGGACGAGCTCGGCCTTGCCAAGAGGCAGCTTGAGGAGAACAAAGGTAAGTAGTACCTAATCTATGGATATATATAAAAAGAATGCGATTGCAAAAATAACAGGATCATCGTAAATTTGCCAGGGGCCACGACCAGAGGTGGCGAACCTGAAGCAAGCGCTATCCAAGGCCGAAAACGAAGCGGCCAAGGAGCGCACCGAGCGGGGAAGGCATGAGGCACGGGTGGGCGAGGTGCAGCAAGAGCTCCACGCTCTCGTGACAAAGCACGAGGCGTTGGAGCTTGACTTAAAGACGTGAGAGTCCGAGCTTGCCGCGGCCCTCGAGAGCGCAAAGAGTGCCAAGGCCGAAGCCCATAAGGCCCTCCAGGAGATTGATGCAATGAAGAAGATAGCGGCGGGTAAGGCATTCTATATGCAAAGCAAGCATGTGAGAGTGAATTACTTGTTACTTACCCGAATCCGGAGCTCTCCAGGAGCATTCGCAGATTTGCCCCGCAGCGTGTCGGATGTCGCACAGTTTTACCAGGCTGAGGAGGGAAGCTCAATGGAGAAGCTCTTCTGGTCTCAGTATACTGGGACCGAACACCCGATGCCTTTGAGCGACCAGCTGAAGCAACTGGTCGAGCTACACAAGGCGGCCGAACAGGCCATGCGGGGCTTTATAGTCCGGATGTGGCCTGGCGATGCCCTTCCCAATAGCTACTTCGGCCTGGTGAGGCGGCTTGTGGATGCTTGCCCACGGCTTCAAGTCATCAAGCGGTCCATCTGTATCGAAGGTGCACGCTGGGCTTTCGACCGTGTGAAGGTGCAATGGGCCAAGATGGACGCCGTGAAGCTGGTGAAAGAAGGGCCGCCTCAGGGCAAGGAGCATCGCCACCCCGAGATGTACTGTGAGGGTGTCCTGAAGGGCGCTCGTCTCGTAGCGGACGAGTGTACGAAAGATATAATATTCGAGTAAACTCACTCGTGCAATCCTGTATTTATGAAAACTTGTTCATATGCGCTGTGCAACGCTTGTTTGAATTTAAAATATTACCTTCTGTTCGGCTGTTTATCAAATCTAAGAGATGGCTAGTCCTCGGCTTCTGCCCCCACGCCACGAGTGCTGGGGTGTTCGGGATAAACCTGAGCACTCTTGTTCCCATTGTTGGGTCCTTCGAGGGAGGTGCTCAGCACAACGAACAAGGCAATCATACTATAATGCGTTATCACTCTCACTTAGCCATAGAATTCTATAATTTTAAATTTCGGTGAAGACCCTACTATTCAGAAGGCCGAATTCGGGGCGCGATACACGACTTAAGCCGGACAGGGCCGACTCCTCGCTCTAAGCGGCATAAGTCTTTAGGGACTCGAAGACCTCTTGAATAGCGACCAGTCTCTCGCCTTATCATGACAGTCAGTTTTAGCTTTCTCTACTGAGGTGCTTAGCCCAGCAGAACCGGGGCACAATCCCAGTAGTTCTCCCAGTGCTACCTTAGCCAATATAGCGGAACGTAAGGTACCAAAACATGGGAGCCGGGCAAACCCAACTATTGTAACGCCCTCGATGTGGCTATATCTCCCACGTGTCAAAGCACGACTTAGAGGCATAACCGCATTGAAAGCAATGTCGCAAGTGAGGTAATCTTCACACAACCCATGTAATACATAAGGGAAAGAGATACATAGTTGGCTTACAATCGCCACTTCACACAATACATGAATAAAGCATTACAACATCCAAATACAATCAAGGTCCGACTACGGAACCAAAATAAAAGAAGAACCCCAAATGCGACAAGGTCCCCGATCGACCCCAACTGGGCTCCACTACTGATCAACTAGAACGAAACAACACAAAGGACAAGATCTTCATCGAGCTCCTCCTTGAGCTTGGTTGCGTCATCTGCACGGACTCATCGGCACCTGCAAGCTGGTTTTGGAAGTATTTGTGAGTCACAGGGACTCAGCAATCTCACACCCTCGCGATCAAGACTATTTAAACTTATAGGAAGGGTAAAAGGTATGAGGTGGAGTTGTAGCAAGCGACTAGCATATACGGTGGCTAACCTATTCGCAAAAGAGAGCGAGAAGAGAAGGCAAAGCACGATCGAGAAACTATGATCAAGAAGTGATCCTAGAACAACCTACGTCAAGCATAACTCCAACACCGTGTTCACTTCCCGAACTCCGCCGAAAAGAGACCATCATGGTTACACACGCGGTTGATGTATTTTAATTAAGGTCAACTTCAGGTTTTCTACAACCGGACATTAACAAATTCCCATCTTCCCATAACCGCGGGCACAGCTTTCAAAAGTTCAAATCCCTACAGGGGAGTCCCAACTTAGCCCATGACAAGCTCTCACGGTCAATGAAGGATATACCTTCTCCCGAGACATTCCGATCAGACTCGGTATCCCGGTTCTACAAGACAACTTCGACAAGTTAAAACAAATCCAGCAACACCGCCCGAATGTGCCGACAAATCCCGATAGGAGCTGCACATATCTTGTTCTCAGGGCACACTCAGATGAGCAGTCGGTACAACTAAAACCAAACCTCGAGTTTCCCCGAGGGGGCGCTGCACAGGGCTCTAGTTTGGACCAACACTCAGAGGAGCACTGGTCCGGGGGTTTAAATAAAGATGACCCTTGAGTCCGCGAAACCCAAGGGAAAAAGAGGCTAGGTGGCGAATGGTAAAACCAAAGTTGGGCATTGCTGGAGGAGTTTTATCCAAGGTGAACTGTCAAGGGGTTCCCATAATAGCCCAACCGCATAAGGAATGCAAAAATCCGGGAACATAACACCGATATGACGGAAACTAGGGCGGCAAGAGTGGAACAAAACACCAGGCATAAGGCCGAGCCTTCCACCCTTTACCAAGTATATAGATGCATTAATTAAATAAGATATATCGTGATATCCCAACAAGTAACCATGTTCCAACAAGGAACAAACTTCAATCTTCACCTGCAACCAACAACGCTATAAGAGGGGCTGAGCAAAGCGGTAACATAGCCAAACAACGGTTTGCTAGGACAAGGTGGGTTAGAGGCTTGGTTCAAACAATATGGGAGGCATGATAAGCAAGTGGTAGGTATCGCGGCATAGGCATAGCAAAAGAGCGAGCAACTAGCAAGCAAAGATAGAAGTGATATCGAGGGTATGATCATCTTGCCTGAAATCCCGCAAGGAAGAAGAATGAGTCCATGAAGAAGACAAACGGACGTAGTCGAACGGATCCTCACAACACGACGTTATCGGAACCAACCCGAAGAAGCAACACCGGAAAGAAGCAAACAATCATGGTAAACAACCAACACATAATCATGTCATGATGCACAATCACGTATGATGCATGTCCGGTTTAAAGAGGGCATGGCATGGCAAAGTGCACAAGCAATCCTACAAATTAAGTGGAGCTCAATATGGAACGAGTTGCATATTGATGGAACACCACATTAATTATTTAGTTCGATCTTGTTTATGTACCCAACAATACTAAATGTTGATTAACATGGCAAGAGGGTGAAACAAAGAAAAACTACCTATCTAGGCAAGTTTAAATGAGTCCGGAAACAACGAACAACAATTCCGGTAAATCCCCATGTGCATATATTAGGTTTGGTCATGTTCTGCCCTAAACACAATTTTAGGGTTGTTAAACATGCAAAGTGAGTACACCATGTTAAACTAGGCATTTTTCTACCCCATTTACATATAAAGTTTATTAGGTTTGGAGCTACGGTTATTTAGTTATGAATTAAAGCATTTTAACATGACATAGAGCACAAATTAATCAAACAACATTTTAAACATGTTAAACCTGGATGAAAATGGCATAATATGAAACTAGATGAAATTCTAGTCATGTTTCATATATAACTTATTTTAATCCGATGCACGGTTAATTAGATATTAAATTCATGAACTCTAGGGACTTTTCTGCAAAACAACCGTCTCAGGAATAATAACTAAATTCGTTCCATGGGAAAAAAACAAGATTCGGGCCGCATCTAAGATCTGGCCCAATAGGAGGATAGTAACAGGGGCGCTGGGGTGTGCCTCACCCATGGGCCAGGCCCAGCTTGCGGAGAGGGAGAGGCCAAGGTAGGTCTCCTTGCCAGCAGCAGGCCGGCTGGGAGCTGGGCTTCGAGCGCGGCTGGAGGTCGACCCGCTCGGACAGGTTGACGACACGGTCAACCAACGCGCGGTTGACTGGCCTCGCTCGACGCAGCGGCAGCGGTCAGAGGAGGCGTCGAGCGGGACTTGCAGCGGCGGGGCAGGGGAACGGCGGCCAGGAACAGACGGGGACAAGCGGGATACGGCCACGGGGGCGCCGGATCTGACCGGAGGCGAGACGGAGGCGACCCGCAACGAAGCTTGGGGCGGCATCCATGGCGCTTTGGTTCAGAGAAGCAAAGAGCAGTTTCAGAGATACGGGAAAAGAGATAGGATGCAGAGACGGATAAGGAAAAGGGACGGCCGGAGGTGCTGTCCTGGGTGCGACGGAGTCCGGCGAGGACGAGGGCTGGAGTAGGGCGCCAGGGGTACGCTGCTTAGAGCTGCTCCGGTGACCTGCGACTCGCGGACACGGCTGAAGCGGGCGCTCCGCTCGGGAAGAAACGCTGCTCGATCCACATGAGAGGAGGGCGAGCGGGGAGGCCGGGCATGGTCGGGGTGGCCGGCGTGCTGGAGAGAAGCTACGGCGATGTGGTCAGGGACATGGGGTGACGGCGGCGCAGAATGATGAAGGCGGCGGAGGCAAGGCGTGGAGCTCCTCGTCTCCGCGGAGGTGCTCTAGCACGAGCAGATTGAGCGTTCCCCGCTCGGGGATGCAGCTGCTGGCTCCTGTGGGCGTGGACGACGACGGCTGCGGGTGGCCGGATGCGTCCAGGAGCTAGAGGACGAGGCAGGAGGAGCTTGGGGAAGGAGACCGAGGAAGGGGATGTTGGTTGGCCTGATGGGGAAAGCGAGGAAGGAGGAGGCGGCTTCAGTTGGCTGGTGGATCGGGGTGGATCCCGATGGGTATGGTGAGAAAAGTGGCGGTGGCGGGTGAGGGGATGGATGGGACAAGTGCCCTAGGTTTTAGGGTTTTGACCATATTTAGACTAGGGACGATATATATATAAGGAAAGAGGGGGAGTTTAGGGGCTAATCCGTCCCTCCGATCGTAATCGGACGGTCGGGAAAAATAGGCTAGGGAGCCCAATTAACAAAACGGAGATGTTTTGTAGATGTTTGGGAATGTTCCGGACCCAACGGTGGCGAGAGTCCGGGTCGGGTTCAGGACAACTTTCGGACACGCACGAGGGGGGGCTGCGGGCTGACGAGAGAGGTAAGGTTGGACCTGGCGGTAGGTAGTGAACTGTGTAGGCGGTCTCGAGCTGAGAGAAGAGAATAGAGGGAGGCCCGGCGACTGTTTCCGGAGACCGAAAATGTCCGACGTTAGACCGGCTATACTGCCTCTACAGTTTAACGGTTGGGCTATCAAACGAACTCCGAATGCGATGAAACTTGACAGACGGTCTATCTAGACTATAATAAGACCACACGCCAACTTTCAACCCAATCTGAGAACATTTTCCGGCCACTTATAAAATACTATTTCGGACATGCCGCGGGCGCGTGCAAGTGTGGTTGGGCTCAGAACGGACAACGGAGAGAGCTCGAAGAACCCGGATGAATGCAAGTTTTAAAACATGATGATGCAATGCACATGATGACATGATAAGATGCAACACGCAAGCAAATGACAAGGCAACAACAGCGAATAACTGGAAGACACCTGGCGCATCGGTCTCGGGGCGTTACAACTATTGACCCAAGACATGATTCGGAGCTGATGCATATAATGCTATAAGTTCGGGGTGCCGCACTGTCGAAAGTGTTCGGACTTCTCATGCCGTATTATGAGGTATGCTTAAGCCCCAAGCGTATTGGCCGTACCAGAGTGTACGGGTGTTGGATGTCATGAATGAACACACACACACACACACACACACACACACACACATATATATATATATATATATATATATATATATATATATAAAAGAAGAATGCAATAATAGTCTTAACGCTATGCATTTTTTATTCAAAAAGGTGCGTTAAAGCAGAATGATACAAGTAGTGTGATAAGCAAAAAGTAGGACTGTTTGACATGTCCCTTCCAAGGTCAAGCTGAGGAATAGTATTAAAACAAATATTTCACTCGTTATCATAATCCACATGGGAGTTCCGTGGTGTGATGTAGCTTTCTTCCTCCTTGGTTGCTGCATCATGTGTTCGGCACGCTGCCGGATAGGGTTTTCGGAGATTAAAGTCTTGAAAGAGAAAAATAACAAAGCGGGAAGCCCCTAGTGCGGTTTAAGCCGCAACTTGGGGTGTGCCACCGTCGTGCCCCCCTCCCCGCCTGTGCCCATGGTATTTTTAATGCGTAATTATGTACGCGTGGCACGGATTTCGCCATTTGGCTAGGGCCGGGGTGGGGGCCGCATTGCTATGCGATCTCGGGATGTGCCAGGCGGTCCGGCTGCCGATTCCGGGCGCGCTTGAAGTTGTCCGGGTCCTTAATCGCCGAACTAGTGGATTGCCTTAAGAGGCTGCTTTGCGCTTCTGCTGCGAGGGCTGCAGTGTGCTCCTCCGTGTGGAGAGAGCGCTCTGTGTTTCCATTGACTGTGACGACCCCCCGAGGCCCTGGCATCTTGAGCTTGAGATATGCATAATGCGGTACTGCATTGAATCTTGCAAATGCGGTTCGCCCGAGCAGTGCATGGTAGCCACTGCGGAACGGGACTATGTCGAAGATTAACTCTTCGCTTCGGAAGTTATTCGGAGATCCGAAGACCACTTCCAGTGTGACTGAGCCTGTGCAATGGGCCTCTACACCTGGTATGACGCCTTTAAAGGTCGTTTTAGTGGGTTTGATCCTTGAGGGGTCTATACCCATTTTGCACACTGTGTCCTGATAAAGCAGGTTCAGGCTGCTGCCGCCATCCATTAGGACTCGAGTGAGGTGAAATCCGTCAATGATTGGGTCTAGGACCAGTGCGATGAATCTGCCGTGATGGATGCTAGTGGGGTGGTCCTTGCGATCGAAGGTGATCGGACAGGAGGACCATGGGTTGAACTTGGGGACGACTGGCTCCAACGCATATACGTCCCTAAGCGCACGCTTCCGCTCCCTCTTGGGGATGTGGGTTGCATATATCATGTTCACCGTCCGCACTTGTGGGGGGAACCTCTTCTGTCCTCCGGTGTTCGACTGCCGGGGCTCCTCCTCGTCATTGCTATGTGACCCCTTACCTTTGTTTTCAGCATTTAACTTGCCGACCTGCTTGAACACCCAACAGTCCCTGTTGGTGTGGTTGGCTGGCTTGTCGGGGGTGCCGTGTATTTGACACGAGCGATCGAGTATACAATCCAGACTGGACGGGCCTGGAGTGCTTCTTTTGAATGGCTTTTTCCGCTGACTGGGTTTAGAACCTTTGAATCCGGCATTGAGTGCCGTATCCTCGGTATTGTCGCTGTTACTGCTGCGCTTATGCTTGTTGCGACGTGACCTGCCATTGCCGTCCTTGGTATCTGAAGTACCATGGTTTGTTGATATGTTATTACTGCGAGCCAGCCAGCTGTCTTCTCCCGCGCAAAAGTGGGTCATGAGTGTCATGAGGGCTGCCATAGATTTCGGCTTTTCCTGACCAAGGTGCTGGGCTAGCCACTCATCGCGGATGTTGTGCTTGAAAGCTGCTAGGGCCTCTGCATCCGGACAGTCGACGATTTGATTTTTCTTTGTTAGGAACCGTGTCTAGAATTGCCTAGCTGATTCCTCTAGCTGCTGAATTATGTGGCTCAAGTCATCGGCGTCTGGTGGTCGTACATAAGTGCCCTGAAAGTTGTCGAGGAATGTGGCTTCCAGATCTTCCCAACAGCCAATGGACTCTGCTGGCAAGCTGTTGAGCCAATGCCAAGCTGGTCCTTTGAGTTTGAGTGGGAGGTATTTGATGGCGTGTAGGTCATCACCGCGGGACATGTGAATGTGCAGGAGGAAGTCCTCGATCCACACCGCAGGATCTGTTGTGCCGTCGTATGATTCTATATTTATGGGTTTGAAACCCTCTGGGATTTGATGATCCATTACTTCGTCTGTGAAGCATAAGGGGTGTGCGTCGCCTCTGTACTGGGCTATATCGCGCCGCAGCTCGAATGAGTCTTGTCCGCTGTGTTCGGCCCGGCCGGACTTGCTTTTGCTATATCCGGCGTGACGATTATTGTCTCGCATAGTGGCGCGCCCTCTTGATCCATAGATCGATCTTGCATATTTTGCTTTGTCCTCCAATACGTCTCACAGGTCTGGCGTATTTCCCCTTGCCTTTTTATTTGAATGACGTCGGGGTGCAGGCTGAGCTTTTGGCTGGAATATCTCTCTGTCGCAGCCACGAGGTGGCCGATCAGCCGCGTCGTACGCCAGGGATGTAGGTTTCGGTGCTTCCTCCTCCAGTCGGGGTAGCAACCTGTACTTTGGGTAACTCTTGGAGGGGCATTCGAGTTTGTACTCCTCGGCCGCCAGGACTTCAGTCCATCTGTCAGCTAGCAGATCTTGATCAGCTTGAAGCTATTGCTGCTTTTTCTTAAGGCTATTTTTCGTGGCTATCAACATGCGCTTGAAGCGCTCTTGTTCGATGGGATCCTCTGGCATGGCGAATTCGTCGTCGCCGAGGCTTGCCTCGTCTTCGGAGGAAGGCATGTAATTATCATCCTCCGGCTCTCCATCTGCCGCTTTCTCAGGAGAGCTGGCTCCTCCATCCTCTTGCTCTAAATCTTGTTGGAGGGGATTGTTGTTGTCTTCGGCATTGTCCGAAGTGCTATTATCTTCGGTGCCGGTATCACCACTTTTGCCTTGGCGGGACTTAGAGCGGCGCCACTGACGCCGGCGCTTGGGTTGCTTCTTGGAGGGGTCATACTCCGTTGTCTCGTTGCCATTGCCTTCTTTGGGTGTGTCCACCATGTATATATCGTATGACGAGGTGGCTGTCCAGTGCCCTGTGGGCAGTGATTCCTCTTCGACTCCCGTATCATCGTCCATACCGTCGATGTCTTCGGAGTCGAAGTCGAGCATGTCGGTTAAGTCATCGACAGTGGCTACTAAGAGGGTGGTGGGTGGGCGGCGAATTTCTTCGTCATCCGCATCCCAATCCTGCCGAACATAGTTCGTCCAGGACTCTCCTGACGAGGAGAGAGACCTTAATGAGTTCATTATGTCACCAAAAGGCGAGTGCTGAAAGATATCCGCGGAGGTGAACTCCATGATCGGCGCCCAGTTGGAATCGACAGGCACGGGCGCAGGCGGCTCGGAGTCCATGGCCGGAGAAGGATCCGACAGTTTGCCAACACGGCTCTCGTGAAGGGTAAGGTCGATATTCGGCTCGATCGCCGCTGAGGGTACGACCTCCGTGACGGGGTCCATCCACCCGTCTATGGATGGCGCAACTAGCTCCGAATTGAGGCTCGGAGCGGCTGCCGGTGCGATCTCTTGAATATGGTCCGATGATAGAGCTAAATCGTACTCATCGTGACCGCGCGACGCACAAGGCAGGCGCTCGAATCCGTCAAAGATCTAGTCTCCGCAGATGTCGGCCCTGTAGTTTAAGCTTCCAAACCTGACCTGGTGGCCAGGGGCGTAACTTTCGATCTGCTCCAAATGGCCAAGCGAGTTGGCCCGCAGTGCGAAGCCGCCGAACACAAAGATCTGTCCGGCGAGAAAAGTCTCACCCTGGACTGCGTTGCTATCGATGATCGTAGGAGCCATCAAGTCTAACAGCGATGACACAGAGGAACTCTCAATGAAAGCACCAATGTTGGTGTCAAAACCATCGGATCTCGGGTAGGGGGTCCCGAACTGTGCGTCTAAGGCGGATGGTAATAGGAGGCAGGGAACACGATGTTTTACCCAGGTTCGGGCCCTCTTGATGGAGGTAAAACCCTACATCCTGCTTGATTATTCTTGATGATATGAGTATTACAAGAGTTGATCTACCACGAGATCGGAGAGGCTAAACCCTAGAAGCTAGCCTATAGTATGATTGTATGTTGTCCTACGGACTAAAACCCTCCGGTTTATATAGACACCGGAAAGGGCTAGGGTTACACAAGGTCGGTTACAAAGGAGGAGATATCCATATCCGTACTACCTAGCTTGCCTTCCACGCCAAGTAGAGTCCCATCCGGACACGAGACGAAGTCTTCAATCTTGTATCTTCATAGTCCAACAGTCCGGCCAAAGGATATAGTCCGGCTGTCCGGAGACCCCCTAATCCAGGACTCCCTCACCCTCTCTCTCCATCCTCCCTCTCTTTCTCTATTTGCCTCTTTTTGCTCGTTTCTTGTTTGCTTGTGTGTTGGATTGCTTGCTTGTCATGATGGCTCAAGATAGTACTAAATTGTGTGACTTCACCAATACCAACAACAATGATTTCCTTAGCACTCCGATTGCTGCTCTTACCAATACTGAATATTGTGAAATCAATGCTGCTTTGTTAAATCTTGTCATGAAAGATCAATTCGCCAGCCTTCCTAGTGAAGATGCCGCTACCCATCTGAATAGCTTCGTTGATTTATGTGATATGCAAAAGAAGAAAGATGTGGATAATGATATTGTTAAATTGAAGATATTTCCTTTTTCGCTTAGAGATCGTGCTAAAGCTTGGTTTTCGTCTTTGCCTAAAAATAGTATTGATTCGTGGAATAAGTACAAAGATGCTTTTATCTCTAAGTATTTTCCTCCCGCTAAGATCATCTCTCTCAGAAATGATATTATGAATTTTAAGCAACTTGATCATGAACATGTTGCACAAGCTTGGGAGAGGATGAAATTAATGATACGTAATTGCCCTACACATGGTTTCAATTTGTGGATGATTATACAAAAAATTTATGCCGGATTGAATTTTGCTTCTAGAAATCTTTTAGATTCGGCCGCGGGAGGCACTTTTATGGAAATCACTTTAGTAGAAGCTACTAAACTCCTAGATAATATTATGGTTAATTATTCTCAATGGCACACTGAAAGATCTACTAATAAGAAAGTACATGCGATAGAAGAAATTAATGTTTCGAGTGGAAAGATGGATGAACTTATGAAATTATTTGCCAATAAAAGTGTTTCTTCTGATCCTAATGATATGCCTTTGCCTACTTTTATTGAGAATAATAATGAATCTATGGATGTGAATTTTGTTGGTAGGAATAATTTTGGTAACAACGCGTATAGAGGAAACTTTAATCCTAGGCCATATCCTAGTAATTCCTCTAATAATTATGGTAATTCCTACAACAATTCTTATGGAAATTATAATAAGTTGTCCTCTGATTTTGAATCTAATATTAAAGAATTTATTACTTCGCAAAAGAATTTCAATGCTTTGATTGAAGAAAAATTGCTTAAGATTGATGAGTTGGCTAGGAACGTTGATAGAATTTCTCTTGATGTTGATTCTTTCAAACTTAGATCTATTCCACCTAAGCATGATATTAATGAGTATCTCAAAGCCATGAGAATTTCCATTGATGAGTGCAAAGAAAGAACCTCTAGGATGCGTGCTAAGAAAGATTGTTTTATAAAAGCGTGTTCTTCTAGTTTCCATGATAATAAAGATGAAGATCTAAAAGTTATTGATGTGTCCCCTATTA
Organism: Triticum dicoccoides; assembly: GCF_002162155.2. Classification (NCBI taxonomy): domain Eukaryota; kingdom Viridiplantae; phylum Streptophyta; class Magnoliopsida; order Poales; family Poaceae; genus Triticum; species Triticum dicoccoides. Next base: position 435,308,426 of record NC_041386.1, read on the forward strand.
AATCTTTGTTTTGCAATATGAATCTTGATAATGATGGGACTGAATATGATCCACCTTTACCTAGAAGGCGTTCCAAGAATTCGGAGTCTTTAGATCTTGATGCTAAAATTGTTAAAAGTGGGATTGAAGAAGTCAAAACTTTAAATATTAATGAACCCGCTATTTTGGATTTCAAGGAATTTAACTATGATAATTGCTCTTTGATAGATTGTATTTCCTTGTTGCAATCCGTGCTAAATTCTCCTCATGCTTATAGTCAAAATAAAGCTTTTACTAAACATATCGTTGATTCTTTGATGCCATCTTATGAAGAAAAACTTGAGTTGGAAGTTTCTATCCCTAGAAAAATTTATGATGAGTGGGAACCTACTATTAAAATTAAAATTAAAGATCATGAATGCTATGCTTTGTGTGATTTGGGTGCTAGTGTTTCCACTATTCCAAAGACTTTGTGTGATTTGCTAGGTTTCCGTGATTTTGATGATTGCTCTTTAAGCTTGCACCTTGCGGATTCCACTATTAAGAAACCTATGGGAAGAATTAATGATGTTCTTATTGTTTCAGATAGGAATTATGTGCCCGTAGATTTTATTGTTCTTGAGATAGATTGCAATCCTTCATGTCCTATTATTCTTGGTAGCCTTTCCTTAGAACGATTGGTGCAATTATTGATATGAAGGAAGGGAATATTAGATTCCAATTTCCGTTAAGGAAAGAGATGGAGCACTTACCTAGAAAGGAAATTAAATTACCTTATGAATCTATTATGATAGCCACTTATGGATTGCCTACCAAAGATGGCAATACCTAGATCTATCCTTGCTTTTATGCCTAGCTAGGGGCGTTAAACGATAGCGCTTGTTGGGACGCAACCCAATTTTATTTTTATTCCTTGCTTTTTGCTCCTGTTTAGTAATAAATAAATAATTTATCTAGACTCTGTTTTGGTTGTGTTTTTTGTGTTTAATTAGTGTTTGTGCCAAGTAGAACCGTTGAGAAGACTTGGGGAAAGTCTTTTTAATCTTGCTGTAAAAAACAGAAACTTTAGCGCTCACGAGAATTGCTGCCATTTTTATTTTGAAAGTGCTATTTAGTTAATTCTATTTTCAGATGATTAATAGATAAATTCCTCACGTCCATAAATTTATTTTAGAATTTTTGGGGTTCCAGATCTTGCATTAGCTACAGATTACTACATACTGTTCTGTTTTTGACAGATTCTGTTTTTCGTGTGTTGTTTGCTTATTTTGATGAATCTATGGCTAGTAAAATAGTTTATAAACCATAGAGAAGTTGGAATACAGCAGGTTTAACACTAATATAATTAAAGAATGAGTTCATTACAGTACCTTGAAGTGGTGTTTTGTTTTCTTTCGCTAACGGAGCTCACGAGACTTTCTACTTTAAGTTTTGTGTTGTGAAGTTTTCAAGTTTTGGGTAAAAGATTTGATGGATTATGGAACAAGGAGTGGAAAGAGTCTAAGATTGGGGATGCCCATGGCACCCCAAGATAATATAAGGACACCTAAAATCCAAAGCTTGGGGATGCCCCGGTAGGCATCCCCTCTTTCATCTACTTCCATCGGTAACTTTACTTGGAGCTATATTTTTATTTACCACATGATATGTGTTTTGCTTGGAGCGTCTTGTATTATTTGAGTCTTTATTTGTTAGTTTTACACAATCATCCTTGCTGTACACACCTTTTGAGAGAGTGACACATGATTCGGAAATTGTTAGAATACTCTATGTGCTTCACTTATATCTTTTGAGTTATATAGTTTTTGCTCTAGTGCTTCACTTATATCTTTCAGAGCACGTCAGTGGATTTGTTTTATAGAAACTATTGTTCTCTCATGATTCACTTAGATTATTTTGAGAGTCCTACAAAACAGCATGGTAATTTGCTTTAATTATGTTAGGCATTCAAGATTAATAAAAAATTTCTTATGAGTGTGTTGAATACTATGAGAAGTTTGATACTTGATAATTGTTTTGATATATGGAGATGGTAATATTAGAGTCATGCTAGTCGAGTAGTTGTGAATTTGAGAAATACTTGTGTTAAAGTTTGTGATTTTCGTAGCATGCACGTATGGTGAACCGTTATGTGATGAAGTCAGATCATGATTTATTTATTGATTGTCTTCCTTATGAGTGGCCGTCGGGGACGAGCGATGGTCTTTTCCTACCAATCTATCCCCCTAGGAGCATGCATGTAATACTTTGCTTTGATAACTTGTAGATTTTTGCAATAAGTATATGAGTTCTTTATGACTAAGGTTGAGTCCATGGATCATACGAACTTTTCTTCCTTCCACCATTGCTAGCCTCTCTAATACCGTGCACCTTTCGCCGGTATCATACACCCACCATATACCTTCCTCAAAACAGCCACCATACCTACCTATCATGGCATTTCCATAGCCATTCCGAGATATATTGCCATGCAACTTTCCACCGTTCCGTTTACTATGACATGTTCCATCATTGTCATATTGCTTTGCATGATCATGTAGTTGACATTGTATTTGTGGCAAAGCCACCGTTCATAATTGTTTCATACATGTCACTCTTGATTCATTGCATATCCCGGTAAACCGCCGGAGGCATTCACATAGAGTCATATTTTTTTCTAAGTATTGAGTTGTAATTTTTGAGTTGTAAGTAAATAAAAGTGTGATGATCATCATTTTTAGAGCATTGTCCCAAGTAAGGAAAGGATGATGGAGACTATGATTCCCCCACAAGTCGGGATGAGACTCCGGACGAAAAAAAGAGGCCAAAGAAGCCTAAATAAAAAAAAGAGGCCATAAAAAAGAGAAGGCCCAAATAAAAAAATATGAGAGAAAAAGAGAGAAGGGACAATGCTACTATCCTTTTACCACACTTGTGCTTCAAAGTAGCACCATGATCTTCATAATAGAGAGTCTCCTATGTTATCACTTTCATATACTAGTGGGAATTTTTCATTATAGAACTTGGCTTGTATATTCCAATGATGGGCTTCCTCAAAATGCCCTAGGTCTTCGTGAGCAAACGAGTTGGATGCACACCCACTTAGTTCCTTTTGTTGATCTTTCACATACTTATAGCTCTAGTGCATCCGTTGCATGGCAATCCCTACTCACTCACATTGATATCTATTGATGGGCATATCCATAGCCCGTTGATACGCCTAGTTGATGTGATACTATCTTCCCCTTTTTTTTGTCTCCTCCACAACCACCATTCTATTCCACATAAAGTGCTATGTCCATGGCGCATGCTCAAGTATTGCGTGAACATTGAAAAAGTTTGAGAACACCAAAAGTATGAAACAATTGCTTGACTTGTCATCGGGGTTGTCCATGATTTAAATACTTTGTGTGGTGAAGATAGAGCATAGCCAGACTATATGATTTTGTAGGGATAACTTTCTTTGCCCGTGTTATTTTGAAGAAACATAATTGCTTAGTTAGTATGCTTGAAGTATTATTATTTCTATGTCAATATTGAACTTTTGTCTTGAATCTTTCGGATCTGAATATTCATACCATAATTAAAAAGAATTACATTGAAATTATGCCAAGTAGCATTCCACATCAAAAATTCTGTTTTTATCATTTACCTACTTGAGGACGAGCAGGAATTAAGATTGGGGATGCTTGATACGTCTCCAACGTATCTATAATTTTTTATTGTTCCATGCTATATTATATTCTATTTTGGACATTATTGGGCTTTATTATACACTTTTATATTATTTTTGGTACTAACCTATTAACCAGAGGCCCAGCCCAGAATTATTGTTTTTTTTGCCTATTTTAGGGTTTCGCAGAAAAATAATATCAAACGGAGTCCAAACGGAATGAAACCTTCGGGAACATGATTTTTGGAATGAACATCATCTAGAGGACTTGGACCCTACGTCAAACAGTCAATGAGGAAGACACGAGGTAGGGGGGCACGCCTTCCCCCCCAGGCGTGCCCTCCACCCTCGTGGGCCCCCTGTTGCTCCACCGACGTACTCCTTCCTCCTATATATACCTACGTACCCCAAACTACCAGATCGGAGCAAAAACCCTAATTCCACCGCTGTAACTTTCTGTATCCACAAGATCCCATCTTGGGGCCTTTTCCGGAGCTCCGCCGGAGGGGGAATCGATCACGGAGGGCTTCTACATCAACACCACAGCTCCTCCGATGAAGTGTGAGTAGTTTATTTCAGACCTACGGGTCCATAGTTATTAGCTAGATGGCTTCTTCTCTCTTTTTGTATTTCAATACAAAGCTCTCCCCCTCTCTCGTGGAGATCTATTCGATGTAATCTTCTTTTGCGGTGTGTTTGTTGAGATCGATGAATTGTGGGTTTATGATCAAGTTTATCTATGAACAATATTTGAATCTTCTCTGAATTATTTTATGTATGATTGGTTATCTTTGCAAGTCTCTTCGAATTATCAGTTTGGTTTGGCCTACTATATTGATCTTTCTTGCAATGGAGAAGTGCTTAGATTTTGGTTCAATCTTGCAGCGTCCTTCCAAGTGACAGTAGGGGCAGCAAGGCACGTATTGTATTGTTGCCATCGAGGATAACAATATGGGGTTTATATCATATTGCATGAGTTTATCCCTCTACATCATGTCAGCTTGCTTAAAGCGTTACTCTGTTCTCTTGAACTTAATACTCTAGATGCATGCTGGATAGCGGCCGATGTGTGGAGTAATAGTAGTAGATGCAGGCAGGAGTCGGTCTACTTGTCTCGGACATGATGCCTATATACATGATCATACCTAGATATTCTCATAACTATGCTCAATTCTGTCAATTGGTCAACAGTAATTTGTTCACCCACCGTAAATACTTATGCTCTTGAGAGAAGCCACTAGTGAAACCTATGGCCCCCAGGTCTATCTTCCATCATATTAATCTTCCAATACTTAGTTATTTCCTTTGCCATTTATTTTACTTTGCATCTTTTATTTCTCTTTATCATAAAAATACCAAAAATATTATCCTATCATATCTATCAGATCTCACTCTCATAAGTGACCATGTAGGGATTGACGACCCCTTATCGCATTGGTTGCGAGGATTTATTTGTTTGTGTAGGTGCGAGGGACTCGTGTGCGGCCTCCTACTGGATTGATACCTTGGCTCTCAAAAACTGATGGAAATACTTACGCTACTTTGCTGCATCACCCTTTCCTCTTCAAGGGAAAACCAACGCAGTGCTCAAGAGGTAGTATTGTTCTTACTTGAACAAACCTCCTACTTATGATTAACCCTCCCACAAGAATCCGCAACTACGAGAAAAGTATTAAGAATAAATTCTAACCATAGCATTAAACTTTTGGATCCAACCGGTCCCTTACAGAATAGCGCATAAACTGGGGTTTAAGATTCTGTCACTCTCGCAAACCATCATCTAATTGCTACTCCACAATGCATTCCCTTAGGCCCAAACATGATGAAGTGTCATTTAGTCGACGTTCACATGAAACCACTAAGGGAATCACAACATACATAAAATCAAAATATCGAACACATATCAAGTTCACATGATTACTTGCAACATGATTTCTCCCGCGACCTCAAGAACAAAAGTAATTACTCAAAAATGATAAACATGCTCAAGATCAGAGGGGTATTAAATAGCATATTGGATCTGAACATATAATCTTCCACCAAATAAACCATATAGTAATCAACTACAAGATGTAATCAACACTACTAGTCACCCACAAGCGCCAATCTATAGTTCCGGTAACAAGATTGAGCACAAGAGATGAACTAGGGTTTAAGATGAGATGGTGTTATTGAAGATGTTGATGGAAATTGCCCTCCCCAAGATGGGAGACTTGTTGGTGATGATGATGACGATGATTTCCCCCTCCGGGAGGGAAGTTCCCCCGGCGGAATCGCTCCGCCGGAGGGCAAAAGTGCTCCTACCCAAGTTCCGCCTCGAGATGACGATGCTCCGTACTGAAAGTACTCCCCTTATTTTTTAGGTCAAAATGACTTATATACCAGAAGATGGGCACCAGAGGTGGGCCTGGGTGAGCACAACCCACCAGGGCACGCCTGGGATCCCTGGCGCGCCCACGTGGGTTGTGCCCACCTGGCGGGGCTCCTCTGGTAGTTATTTGCTCCAATAATTCTTAAGTATTGCATAAGAAATCCTCGTGAAGTTTCAGCTCTTTTGGAGTTGTGCAGAATAGGTAGCCTGGCGTAGCTTTTTTAGGCCCAGATTTCCAGCTATCGGAATTCTTCCTCTTTGTGTATATATTGCATATTATGAGAGAAAAGGCATTAGAATTACTTCAAAAGGCATTATTATGGATAAAAACATTATAAATAACAGTAGGAAAACATGATGCAAAATGGATGTATCAACTCCCCCAAGCTTAGACCTCGCTTGTCCTCAAGAGAAAACCGAAATTGAAAAACATGTCCACATGCTTTGAGAGAGAGGTGTCGATAAAAACAAAATACGGACATAGAAGCATCATGTTGATTATTATAACAGCAATAATATTAAACATAGGACTCTCATCATAGAACTTTTATCATATACTTCTCATGAATAAGTAACAATTCATCACACAATCGAAGTATGAAGCAAAAACTCTATTAAAAACCAACAAACTATGTTCTCAGTCAACTTTGCAACTAAAATTCATTATCTTTTCAGGAAGGGTCACGTATCGGAGCCTTTGGGCAAGTCCACATACTCAACCATCATATAGTCTTCTATGATTGCTAACACTCACTGCGTACACATGAGCAAAACGTTTCAACCAAACACATAGAAAGATAGGGGCTTATAGTTTCGCCTCCCAATATATTGACCTCAAGGGTGATGTCAACAGTAATAACTCATGCTATATATATTCAACTGGACATATGTGCCTAGATCTTTCCTCACCACATGATGCTTGCCAAAGGAGAAAAATAAAAAGGAATAGAAGGAAAACTTTGACTTTTTGCATTAAAGTAAATACATAAAAGTAAAAGATAGGCCCTTTGCAGTGGGAAGCAGAGATTGCCATGCACTTATTTGTTTGTACGCTCAACCCCTTAGTGCAAAAGAAATTCACGTTACATTGCCCCTTGTGATAGAGACCTTTATTATGCAGTCTATCGCTTTTATTCTTCACCATCACAAGTTCGTGCAACGCTCATTTTTCTCTTGCACTAAATGATCTCACACTTTTAGAAGCAATTTTATTGCCTTTTTGCACCGATGAAAACTTACTTGAGGGATCTTGCTCAATCCCTAGGTAGGAATGGTGGACACTTGAAAATAAGATTTGGGTTTAAGGGTTTTTGGATGCACAAGTCGTATCTCTACTTAGTGCGGAATTTTTGGCTAGCAAAGATAGGGGCAAGCACCACATGTTGAAGGATCTATGACAATATGACTTCTATGTGAATATAAAAAAACATAAATCATAAAGTTGTCTTCCTTGTCCAACGTCAACCATTTTGGCATATAATATTTTGATGAGGGCTCACAATCACAAATGATTTCTAGGATAATATATTTATATGTGAATCTTCTCTTCCCTTATTAATTCTTTCATGAGTTGCATCATTGACTAATGCTATGTTTGTCAATCTCTACTAAAATTTTCTACTTATACTTTTCCTTATGTGGTTCCATCACCTACCATAGGATTAGTATATAATCTTTTCTTTATTTATTTTGTTTCTATTTTTCTTTCTTTTTTCTTTTCTTTTATTTGCAATATGAAAGTAAAGAAAGCAAAAACTCAAACTAAACTTTTATTATATAACTTGCACATGATTACAAGGATAGATCACCAAGAAAACTCTCAAAGAAGAAGGGATCGAAATAACTTTTATTCATAGAAAGCAAAAGATCGAACTAAAGCAAGTAAAAGTAATAAGATAGTGGGATGATACGATACCGGGGCACCTCCCCCAAGCTTGGCGGAAACCAAGGGGAGTGCCCATACCCGATACTCAGTTCTCCTTTGATGGTGAAGATGATGATGGTGGTGATGAAGTAGTATTATCCAATATAACCATGAGTAGATCCTTCAAACCTTGAATCTTCTGAAGAGCTTTATGAATTAATTCACTGTTTTTCTTCACCTCAGCCATTATGTATTTATTCTCAGGGCCAGGTATGTCCCAGTTGGACGGTATGTGCCTACAAGCAGTGTTCTCGAACCCATAATTGTGAATCAAATTATGAAAATTGTTATGATGTAACCTGTGTAAGGGCCTCCTCGGTGGGAGCTCTTCTTGCACTTCCAGGCTCGCTTGATTGTTCGATGATCCCATGGCTTGATGAGGATCAGGGTGAGTAGAGATGCCAGCTAGTGTACCCCTCTCGGAGGCCGGAGGGTGAATCCCAAAGGGACTTACCTCTTCTTCCTCCATAGCAACCTCTTCAGCTTCATCCCTCCTTAGATCTTCCTGAACCGACCTTATGTCTCCTTCTCCATTGTTGAAGGGTGAGGAAGACATGACATTGGTCTAGTTGAATCTATCAGAAAACAACAAGAAAAGAGAACAGAGAATTTCTCCGCGATACGGTGATCAAAGGGTTCCGGAAGTATAGATAGATTTTTTTATCTTGGTGGACAAGCATACGGTAGAAAAATGGAGTCCGGAAGGTGTCCCAGGTAGGCACAATCCACCTGGGCGCGCCAGGCAAGCCTGAAGCGCCTTGGTGTCTTGTGCCCACCAGGGGACGCTTCCTGGAAGTTTCTTTATTTCCAAAAATTTTAAATATTCCAAAACTGATAAAAAATATTTTTGCGGATTTTTTGGAGTCTGTTTACTTACCGTATCACGTACCTCATTATTTTCATGATTCTGGAGTGTTCCGGAAGGACTCTTTTATGTGTTCTTCCGGTGTCAAAGTTTGGATAACATTACTTTCAACATTAATAGGCGTACCTGATATATAATGCTTTATTCGTTGCCCATTGACAACCTTCGTGTTAGTACCTTCAGAATTATTTATTTTGATGGCTCCAGACTGGTAAACCTCCTCGATAACATAGGGGCCTTCCCATTTTGAAAGGAGTTTTCCTACAAATAATCTGAAATGAGAGTTGTACAAAAGAACATATTCTCCGACTTTAAACTCACGCTATTGAATTCTTTTGTCATGCCATCTTTTTACTTTTTCTTTGAATAATTTTGCATTTTCATAAGCTTGGGTTCTCCATTCATCTAAAGATATAATATCAACTAACCTCTTTTCACCAGCAAGTTTGAAATCATAATTGAGCTCTTTGACGGCCCAATATGCTTTATGTTCTAACTCAAGAGGCAAATAACAAGCTTTTCCATAAACCATTTTATAAGGAGACATACCCATAAGATTTTTATATGCTGTTCTATAAGCCCAAAGTGCATCATCTAATTTCTTAGACCAATTCTTCATGTACCTATTAACAGTCTTTTGCAAATTTAATTTTATTTCCCTATTGCTAAGTTCAACTTGACCACTATACTGAGGATGATAGGGTGATGCAATTCTATGGTTAACATCATACTTGGCAAGAATTTTACGGAAAGCACCATGAATAAAGTGTGCGAAACATCAGTCATTAAATATCTAGGAACTCCAAACCTTGTAAAATAACTTCCTTAATCATTTTAATAGAGGTGTTGTGATCAGCACTACTGGTTGGAATAGCTTCTACCCATTTAGTAACATAATCAACAGCAACCAAAATATGTGTATACCCATTAGAGGAAGGAAAAGGTCCCATGTAATCAAATCCCCAAACATCAAATGGTTCAACAGCAAGTGAATAATTCATAGGAATTTCTTGACGCTTACCGATATTACCTATTCTTTGACATTCATCACAAGATAGTATGAACTTACGGGCATCCTTGAAGAGAGTAGGCCAATAAAATCCAGACTGCAATACCTTATGAGCAGTTCTATCTCCAGCATGATGCCCTCCATAAGCTTCGGAGTGACATTTCCGTAGGATCTGTCCCTGTTCATGCTCAGGTACACAACGTCTAATAATACCATCTACTCCTTTTTTATAAAGATGTGGGTCATCCCAAAAGTAATGTCTTAAATCATAGAAGAATTTTTTTCTTTTGTTGGTAAGTAAAGCTAGGTGGTAAATATTTAGCAACAATGTAATTAGCATAGTCAGCATACCAAGGAGTACTGTGAGCAACATTTATTGCAGCTAACTGCTCATCAGGAAAACTATCATCAATATGTAGTGGGTCATCAAGCACATTTTCAAGCCTAGATAAATTATTAGCTACTAGGTTCTCAGCTCCTTTTCTATCAATGATATGTAAATCAAATTTTTGTAAGAAGAGAACCCATTGAATAAGTCTAGGTTTAGCATCTTTCTTTTCCATAAGATATTTAATAGCAGCATGGTCTGTGTGAACAGCTACTTTGGAATCAACAATATAAGGTCTGAACTTGTCACAAGCAAACACCACTGCTAAGAATTTTTTTCCAGTAGTAGCATAGTTTCTTTGAGCATTGTCTAGAGTTTTACTAGCATAATGAATAACATTCAGTTTCTTATCATCTCTTTGTCCTAGAACAACACCAACAATATAATCACTAGCATCACACATAATTTCAAAAGGCAAGTTCCAATCAGGCGGTTGAACAATAGGTGCAGAAATTAAGGCTTTCTTGAGTGTTTCAAAGGCTTCTAAACAATCATCATAAAAAACAAAGAGAATATCCTTTTGCAAGAGACTAGTGAGAGGCCTAAACATTTTAGAAAAGTCTTTGATAAATCTTCTATAGAAACCAGCATGACCTAAGAAACTATGAATACCTTTTATATCTTTAGGACATGGCCTTTTATCAATTGCATCAACGTTAGCTTTGTCCACTTCAATACCTCTTTCAGAAATTTTATGACCCAAGACAATGCCTTAATTAACCATAAAGTGGCACTTCTCCCAATTCAAAACAAGATTTGTTTGTTCACATGTCTACAAAACTCAATCAAGATTGCTTAAACAACCATCAAAACACTTCCCATAAACAAAGAACTCATCCATGAATTACTCCAAAAGGCATTATTTTGGATAAAAACATTATAAATAATAGTAAGAAAACATGATGCAAAATGGACGTATCAACTACCCCAAGCTTAGACCTTGCTTGTCCTCAAGTGAAAAAACGATATCTAAAAACATGTCCACATGCTTAGAGAGAGAGAGGTGTCGATAAAAACAAAATACGAACATAGAAGCATCATGCATATTATTATAACAGAAACAAACTATATTATAGAACTTTTAATATGAAACTTTATCAAACAACTTTTATCATATAACTTCTTATGAATAAGTAACAATTCATCACAACATCGAAGTATAAAGCATAAAATCTATTGAAAACCAACAAACTATGCTCTTAGTCAACTTTGCAACTACAATTCATCATCTTTTCAGGAAGGTTCACATATCGGAACCTTTTGGCAAGTCCACATACTCAACCATCATATAGTCTTCTATGATTGCTAACACTCACCGCATACAAATGAGCAAAACGTTTCAACCATACACATAGAAAGCTAGGGGCTGATAATTTCGCTTCCCAACATATTCACCTCAAGGGTGATGTCAACAATAATAACTCATGCCCACCCATATTCAACTGGATATATGTGCCTAGATCTTTCCTCACCACATGATGCTTGCAAAAGAGATAATAGAAAGGAACTGGGAAGAATACTTTGACTCTTGCATAAAAGTAAATACATAAAAGTAACAGATAGGCCCTTCACAGAGGGAAGCAGAGGTTGCCATGCACTTTTTGGTTGTATGCTCAATCTCTTAGTGCAAAAGAACGTCACATTATATTGCCCCTTGTGATAGCAACCTTTATTATGCAGTCTGTCACTTTTATTATTTTGCCATCGCAAGTTCATACAACGCTCAATTTTCTCTTACACTAAATGATGTAACACATCTAGAAGCAATTTTTATTGCCTTATTTCATCGATGGCAACTTACTTGAAGGATCTTACTCAATCCACAGGTAGGTATGGTGGACTCTCAAAATAAGATTTGGGTTTAAGGGTTTTTGGATGCACCAGTAGTATTTCTACTTAGTGTAGAATTTTTGGCTAGCAAAGATAAGGGGCAAGCACCACGTGTTAAAGGATCTATGACAATATAACTTCTATGTGAATATGAACAAACATAAATCATTATGTTGTCTTCCTTGTCCAACGCCAACAATTTTGGTATAATATTTTGATGAGGGCGCACAATCATAAAAGATGTCCAAGATAGTGTATTTGCATGTGAATATTCTCTTCCCTTATTAATTCTTTCATGAATTGCATCATTGAGCAATGCTATGTTTGTCAATATCCCATAAATTTTACTACTTATACTCTTCCCTATATGATGTCATTACTTACCATAAGATAGTATATGATATTTTTCACTTATTTTCCTTTCTTTTTATTGGAACATGAAAGTAAAGAAAGAAAAACTCAAACTAAACTTTATTATATATTTCGCACCTGATTACAAGGATAGAAAGATCACTAAGAAAACACTTGAAGAAAGATCAAACTAAATCTTTCTTCAACTAAATCAAAAGATAACTAAAGATCGAACTAAGATAAATAAAGGAAAAAGATAGTGGTGGTGATACGATACCAGGGCACCTCCCCCAAGCTTGGCACAAGCCAAGGGGAGTGCCCATACCCTAAAATCAAGTCTCCTTTAGTGATGAAGAACGTGGTGGTGGTGATGAGGTAGTAGCGGGTTTGTCCTTCAGGCTCAAAAGATACTCCAATCTTTGGATAACGCTCTAGAGGGCAATGATGTGCTCTTGCAATAAAATATTTTCACGGGTGAGATATTTGTTTTGAACACAAACCGTTTCAATGATCCTAAAAGCTTCAATCTTAGTGGGAGTGAGATATTCATAGTATGGTTGAAGGATATCTTCTTATTCTTCCTCCGGGGGCAGGGTCTGCTCTACAGCTGGAGTTTGATCTCCAGTAGATTCCTTGATGTTCTCCTCCTTGAAGGCTTCTTTTGGTTCTTCTCTCTTCAATTAAATCTCCATCAACCAAGCATCCTCTTCTACGTTGTTGGAAGGAGAGGAAGACATGATTGTTGGGGAGCGTAGCATGCAATTTCAAAAAAATTCCTACGCTCACGCAAGATTTATCTAGGAGATGTATAGAAACGAGACGGGGAGAGTGTGTCCATGTACCCTCGTAGAACGAAAGCGGAAGCGTTTGACAATGCGGGTGATGTAGTCGAACTTCTTCTTGTTTCGACCGATCAAGCACCGAATGTACGACACCTCCGAGTTCTGCACAAGTTCAGCTCGATGACGTCCCTCGAACTCTTGATCCAACAAAGTGTTGAGGGAGAGTTTCGTCAGCACGACGGCTTGGTGACGGTGATAGTGAAGTGATCCGCGCAGGGCTTCGCCTAAGCACTACGACAAATATGACCGGAGGCGTAAACTATGGAGGGGGGCGTCGCACACGGCTAGGAATCAATGTTGTGTGTTCTAGCGGTGCCCCCCACATATATATATATATATATATATATATATATATATATATATATAGGTGGGAGAGGGAGAGGGGTTGCGAGGGGCGCCCCAAGTAGGAGCAATCGTACTTGGGTGCCTCCTCCAAGTCGGCCTCCCCCCTTCCATATCCATCGGAGGGGGAAGGAAAGAGAGGGGGAGGGGAAGGAAAGGGGGAGGCCGAATCCTCCCCTTTCCTTCTCCCTTCCTTTCCCTCCCTTCTCCTCCTATTCAGCCTATAGGGGGCGCACCAGCCCTTTTGGGGATGGTCTATCCAACTCTTGGCCCATTAGGCCCATATAGCTTGCCGGGGGTTGCCCGGAACCCCTTCCGGTGACCCAATACGTACCCGGTACCCCAAGAACACTTCCGGTGTCCGAATACTATTGTACTATATATGAATCTTTACCTCTTGACCATTTCGAGACTCCTCGTCATGTCCATGATCTCATCCGGGACTCCGAACAACATTTGGTCACCAAATCACATAACTCATATAATACAAAACCATCATCGAACGTTAAGCGTGCGGACCCTATGGGTTCGAGAACTATGTAGACATGACCGAGACACCTCTCCGGTCAATAACCAATAGCGGAACCTGGATGCTCATATTGGTTCCCACATATTCTACGAAGATCTTTATCGGTCGTACCGTAATGACAACATACATTATTCCCTTTGTCATCGGTATGTTACTTGCCCGAGATTCGATCGTCGGTATCTTCATACCTAGTTCAATATCGTTACCGGCAAGTCTCTTTAATCGTTCGTAATGCATCATCCCGCAACTAAATCTTTAGTCACATTGCTTGCAAGGCTTATTATGACGTGCATTACCGAGAGGGCCTAGAGATACCTCTTCGATACTCAGAGTGACAAATCCTAATCTTGATCTATGCCAACCCAACAAACACCTTCGGAGATACCTGTAGAGAATCTTTATAATCACCCAGTTATGTTGTGATGTTTGATAGCACACAAGTTATTCCTCCGGTATTCGGGAGTTGCATAATCTCATAGTCAAAGGAATATGTTTAAGTCATGAAGAAAGCAATAGTAATAAAACTTAACGATCATTATGCTAAGCTAACGGATGGGTCTTGTCCATCACATCATTCTCCTAATGATGTGATCCCGTTCATCAAATGACAATACATGTCTATGGTTAGGAAACTTAACCATCTTTGATTAACGAGCTAGTCTAGTAGAGGCTTACTAGGGATACGGTGTTTTGTCTATGTAACCACACATGTATCAAGTTTTCCGTTAATACAATTCTAGCATGGATAATAAACATTTATTATGATATAAGGAAACATAAAATAACAACTTTATTATTGCCTCTAGGGCATATTTCCTTCAGTCTCCCACTTACATTAGAGTCAATAATCTAGTTCACATCGTCATGTGATTAACACGAATAGTTCACATAACCATGTGATTAACACCCATAGTTCACATCACCATGTGGCCAATACCCAAAGGGTTTACTAGAGTCAATAATCTAGTTCACATCGCCATGTGATTAACACCCAAAGAGTACTAAGGTGTGATATGTTTTGCTTGTGAGAGAGGTTTAGTCAACGTGTGTGACACATTCAGATCCGTATGTATTTTGCAAATTTCTATGTCTACAATGCTCTACATGGAGCTACTCTAGCTAATTGCTCCCACTTTTAACATGCATCCAGATTGATACTCAGAGTCATCCGAATCAGTGTAAAAATCTTACATTAACGTAACTCTTCACAACAAACTCTTTCTCACCTCATAACCGAGAAATATTTCCTTAGTCCTCTTAGGT
The DNA here is from genome assembly GCF_002162155.2 of Triticum dicoccoides. Taxonomy (NCBI): domain Eukaryota; kingdom Viridiplantae; phylum Streptophyta; class Magnoliopsida; order Poales; family Poaceae; genus Triticum; species Triticum dicoccoides. Next base: position 435,323,771 of record NC_041386.1, read on the forward strand.
AACTAATGATAACTTTGACCTCTGTCTGGATCCACTCCTGGATCACTATCGTACCCCCTTGCCAAATATTACCTATTCTTTGACATTCATCACAAGATAAGACAAACTTACGGGCATCCTTGAAGAGAGTAGGCCAATAAAAACCAGATTGCAATACCTTGTGAGTAGTTCTATTTCCCGCATGATGCCCTCCATATGCTTTGGAGTGACATTTCTGTAGGATTTGTCCCTGTTCATGCTCAGATACACAACGTCTAATAATACCATCCACTCCTTTATAAAGATGTGGGTCATCCCAAAAGTAATGTCTTAAATCATAGAATAAATTTTTTCTTTTGCTGGTATGTGAAACTAGGTGGTATGTATTTTGCAACAATATAATTAGCATAGTCAGCATACCAAGGAGTGTTATGAGAAACATTTATTGTAGCTAATTGTTCATCAGGAAAACTATCATTAATAGGTTTTGGGTCATCAAGAATATTTTCTAACCTAGACAAGTTGTCAGCTATGGGGTTCTCAGCTCCTTTCCTATCAGTGATATGTACATCAAATTCTTGTAACAAGAGAATGCACCTAATGAGTCTAGGTTTAGCATCTTTCTTTCCAATAAGATATTTTATAACAACATGATTAGTGTGAAAAATTACTTTGGAATCAACAATATAAGATCTGAATTTATCACAAGCAAATACAACTGCTAAAAATTATTTTTCAGTAGTAGCATAGTTTCGTTGAGCACTGTCTAGAGTTTTACTAGCATAATGAATAACATTTATTTTTTTATCAACTCTTTGTCCTAGAATATCACCAACAACATAATCACTAGCATCACACATAATTTCAAAAGGCAAGTTCCAATCAGGTGGTTGAACAATAGGTGCAGAAGTTAAGGCTTTGCTAAGTGTTTGAAAGGCTTCTACACAATCATCATAAAAGACAAATGGAACATCCTTTTGTAGAAGATTTGTACGAGGCCTAGAAATTTTAGAGAAGTCTTTAATAAACCTCCTATAGAAACCAACATGACCAAGGAAACTACAAATACCTTTAATATCTTTAGGACATGACATTTACTCAATTGCATCAACTCTTGCTTTATCCACCTCAATACCTCATTCAGAAATTTTATGTCCCAAGACAATACCTTCATTAAGCATAAAGTGGCACTTCTCCCAATTCAAGACAAGATTAGTTTGCTCGCATCTCTGCAAAACTCTATCAAGGTTGCTTAAGCAATCATCAAAATAAGTTCCATAAACGGAAAAAGCATGCATGGAAACCTCAACAATCTTTTCACAAAAGTTAGAGAATATAGCGGTCATACATCTTTGAAAGGTAGCAGGTGCATTGCATAAACCAAAAGGCATACGTATATAAGCATAAGTTCCAAAAGGACAAGTAAAGGTGGTTTTATCTTGATCGGGTTGTGAAACAGGTATTTGAGAAAAACCAAAATATCCATCCAGAAAGCAAAAATGTGTGTGCTTTGATAATCTTTCTAGCATTTGATCAATAAAAGGCAAAGGGTAATGATTTTTTCTAGTTGCTTTATTTAATTTTCTAAAATCAATTACTATTCTATAGCTAGTGACAATTCTTTGTGGAATAAGTTCATTCTTATCATTAGGAACAATAGTGATACCTCCCTTCTTAGGGACACAGTGAGTGGGACTTACCCATCTACTATAAGCTATGGGATAGATTATACCTGCTTCAAGAAGCTTTAATATATCAGTTCTTACCACTTCTTTCATTTTAGGATTCAACCGTCGTTGGTAATCAACAACGGGTTTAGTATCAGGTTCCATATTAATCTTGTGCCGACATAGAGTGGGACTAATGCCCTTAAGATCATCAAGAGTATATCCAATAGCAGCTCGGTGCTTCTTCGGAATTTTCAATAATATTTCTTATTCATGTTCTGAAAGGTTAGCACTAATAATGACAGGATATATCTTTTTCTCATCAAGATAAGCATATTTCAAAGTGTCTGGTAATTGTTTTAATTAAAACACAAGATCACCCTTAGGTGGAGGAGGACCCCCTAGAGTTTCAATGGGAAAATTGTGTTTAAGTAGAGGTCGTTGTTCAAAGAATATTTTATCTATTTCATTTCTTCCATGCATATGCATATCATTTTCATGGTCAAGCAAATATTGTTCTAGTGGATCAATAGGAGGCACGACAATAGAAGCAAGACCAGTTATTTCATCTTTACTAGGTAATTATTTTTTATGAACACTGGTATGCGTCGGTGCTATACAAACGGTTTTTAACCCCTTTCCGTGACGTCATTTGGAACCGTTGCCTAGTGAGTGACGGCGATAGGGGGGTCCTTCCCACACGACCCAGAAACCGTCGGGGATATGCCCTCCCGGCACACACACTCGGGAAAATGAGGTCGTGGCAACCGGCGAGCGCTCAAATGCGGTAATACATATAGTAGAGGTAAAAATACAATTATACAAGCGAAATTGTTTCCGGTCGCAAGTACATCCCACACAGTCAGTCCCCGCTAAATGCTTATGTTTGTATGTACATCTCACACAGTCGCTCCAAGGAAAATGTTTCCATTCACAGGTACATCACACACAATTTTCTCCATTAAATCGTTTGTAATAGCTTCGCCATTGCACACGATATGAAAAAATTATCGTTTGTGTTATTGAATGGATCACACATGGTGCATAGAAGAAACTGTGTGGCAAAGGCTGTCCATCACACATAGTTTTTATGTGGTTAATGTTTGCGCAAGGTGGCCTAACGCAAATAGTTTTCAAGAGAAGGTCGTGTGTCATTATTCATTGATCCAACATGGTTTATTCCTAGAAACTGTGTGCGTTGCCTAAGGTCATCGCCCACGGTATTTTCTTAATAACCGTTTGCAATAGCAAAACCCAATTAGCAGGCTAATTCACCATTAGCAGGCTAATTGCCCTATTATTAATAATCCATTTATTAATCTAATTGACATTCATATTAAGCACATAATATATTTAATTTCCATATTAAGGAAGCGGGACTTCATAATTGTAATACATCAGAGTACAACACGATATAGCTTCAGCACTCAGCTACCCCATTACACAACTGCACCAGCACTAAGTTTCACATGCAACATGTAGAACCTTTCAAAATTAGCATCATAGACGGTATATAGACAGATGCATCTCATCTGGAAAACTACTAAAGCGGAAGGCGAATATTGAGCCTTCATTCATGTCGAAGGTCTTTGTAGCTTTAGGCCAGTGCGTGTGGATGATTGACCGTCCGTCCTTCGTCCTCTTCAGGAACACTTCAATATTGAACCGTGGGTGTTGTATGAAAATGTAACATCCCAAAATTCTAAATTTTGGAATGTTATATTAAATAAATAGATTTGTTTGATTGTGGTGTGGTTGCTTGTGTGAAATTGAGTGAAATTCGAAACTTTCTGAAAGTTAAATGAGAGGGAATAAAATGACTTTCCCAAAACTTCCACCTTGCTTTCTGATCTCCAAGAATTTAAATTTATTTCATCACAAAACCCTAGAGAGAAGATGACATGACTTCTTCCATTTAAATAAATGAAAAGGGTTGTTGAAAAGGTTTGAATTTCATTTGGAAATATTTCAAATTTAGAAACTTTAAGCAACTCAATGATTTTCATGAGAGAAGATAAAATGACTTCTTCAAAACATATGAAATATGAGTTGAAAGTTTAAATGAATCAAATTTAAAGTCCCTTTGAAATTATTTTTAATTTGGAGTTATTTGGGTTTTATTCAAATTATTTTTCTCCAAAAATAAAATAAATCAAAAATAGGGTAAAATGATTCCCTACATCAGAAAATTGGAGAGAAATAATTCTGAAATCATTTTGGTATTTCTACAATGATTTTTATTGGGTTTTATTGTAGAAGTAGCACTGTTTGAATTATTTTGATTTTATTTGACACTAGAAAAATGTTCAAGTTATAGAAAATCTTTTTCTGAAAATCTCGGTATATAATATGCCTATATATAATTTTACTTTTATATTCGTTATTTCTTTCCTTTTCTGTTTCTAAAAAAATAGCGCGTGCGCCTGGAAACTAACTGTCGCCCACGTGCGCAGCATAGTGGCATCGGGCGCCCATCATTTTTTTCCTTCTCTCCTACATGGGCCAGGCCCAACCAGCCTTTTTTTTATTTGACCGAATTTTGTTTTAAGAAAACTACAGCGCGCAGGGCCGGGGCGAATTTTTAGCCCATGATCTTTTTTCAAATTTCATCTACATACGTATATGTTTAGTCCCACATTGCCTAGCCTTTGACCCCTAAACCTCTTTTTCACCTATAAATATAGACCCATAGAGTCTCCAAAAATCATTCGATTCGGGTTGAATTAATATTTTGGTTTGACTAGATTTATTAAAGAAAAACATTTTTCTCCTCTCCGGCGGGACTTCTGGAAATTGTCTCCTCTTTTCGAAGTCGTCTTTTCTCTACCTTATAAAGGTATTTTTCTTCATTTTCTTTTTATACTTCCATAGTTTATTATTTTCTAGAATAATAAGGTAGAATAATTAGATTATCAATTAGTCTCTGTATTTATACATTAGACCTAGAATTCTTTTAGCCATGTCTATTTTTCCTCCGTAAAACAGCTTGGCCCTGATTTTTCAAATAACCATAAATTTTTACTCGTTCATCCAAATTAGATGAAACCAGCGCCTATAGTTTTGTCTTGTTTTCACCTATCCAGTGAACCTGTCGCATCAACTTTTTGAAATTTTCAAATTTGTTCAGATTCATGTTCAAACTTCTTTTGATCATAACTTGAGTTTCGTAACTCTGATTGAGTTGATTCTTTTTGCAAATCGAAGCTCTTGACCTAAAATTTTTGATAAGGCCAAATTCACATAATTTTGGTACTATTAGAAATTGTTTTATGTTGCAAGAGTTATTTGTCTCTTTTCGAAGTTTTCCGAGATCTTTTCTTCAATTCTTTTGCATGAGTGCTTATGTACGCAATTGCTTGCTTACGATAAATTGACCGGAGTGTGACGAGTAGAACTATCAGGAGTTATGGGTGCGAATCATATTCATCAACAGTACGAGGGAGTTCACACTTTGATCATACTTTCATACCCAGTTTTTATGCATTAGTTTCACCCTCAAACATTGCATGGTTAGGAATTGATAACATGTGGGTGTTGGGAAGTAGTTTATGAGGTAGGAACCTATTGTCCTGCATCCAAACCTTGGGAGTTACTTTTATGTTATGCTCATACTGCTATGCTATGCTCATAGACGTGGATTGGTTTGAGAGAATTCATGAAAGATGTGAGAGTTTATTGTTAACTAAGGTTTAACTTAAGGTGGCTACTTTAATACACATCTGGGTGGATTGGTTGGGGCACCTTGGGGATATACCAGGGGAATTGCCCGCGCACCTGGAGAACCTAGTGCTTTCCCAAGGGGATCCCGGAGTACCCGTGTGATCACCCTATGGAATGCCACCCAGGTTCAAAGGGATCATAAGATTATTCATGCTAGAAAGTTCCGTGTGCAGCCACAAGCTATTATGGGCTCTAGCATTGACCTCTTCTAGTGGTAGGCTAGAAGATGTAGGGGATGTTGGTTGGTACTGTCTACCTGGTGTTAGAATTAATGCTTCTGAAAAACTGTGTCTCGGTCACCCGTTTCTCAAACACCTTGTAGTGCGAGAAATCCAACGAAGGAGATCGAATCTTGTGGGGAAAAGTGTGCAAACCTCTGGAGAGTGTAAAAACTAATCATGGTTAGCCGTGTCCCCGGTTATGGACATCTTGAGTATCTGATTCTTGGATTATCATGTTGATCTCATCACTTTACTTAATTAAATTGTTGGGTTATAATTATTACTTTGGGATTGAGTTGGAGGAACCTTCCCGATGTTTTCAACCAACTTTGTAATCAAATAAAATATATTCCTTTGAGGTAGGGAAAAAATGGCTTTATGCAAAAATTAAACTTAGAGCTTTCCACCAGCCAAATATGCATGTAGTGATAGCTATTATTCATCATTATCCTATGGTGTGAATTTGCTAGTACATTGATACGTCTCCAACATATCTATAATTTTTGATTGCTCCATGCTATTATATTATCTGTTTTGGATGTTGATGGGCTTTATTTTACACTTTTGTATCATTTTTGGGACTAACCTATTAACTGGAGGCCCAACCCAAATTGCTGTTTTTTTGCCTATTTTAGTGTTTCGCAGAAAAGGAATATCAAACGGAGTCCAAACGGAAAGAAACCTTCGGAATATGATACGCGATCCAAGAGACTTGGAGTGGGCGTCAAGAAACAATCGAGGAAGCCACGAGGCAGGGGGCATGCCTACCCCCCCGGGCACGCCCTCCACCCTCGTGGGCCCCTTGTTGCTCCACCGACGTACTTCTTCCTCCTATATATATCCACGTACCCCCCAAACATCCAGGAGCACCACTGTCGGTGTCAAAACCGGCGACTCTCGGGTAGGGGGTCCCGAACTGTGCGTCTAAGGCGGATGGTAACAGGAGGCAGGGGACACGATGTTTTACCCAGGTTCGGGCCCTCTTGATGGAGGTAAAACCCTACCTCCCGCTTGATTATTCTTGATAATATGAGTAGTACAAGAGTTGATCTACCACGAGATCGGAGAGGCTAAACCCTAGAAGCTAGCCTATGGTATGATTGTATGTTGTCCTATGGACTAAAACCCTCCGGTTTATATAGACACCGGAGGGGGCTAGGGTTACACAAGGTCGGTTTCAAAGGAGGAGATATACATATCCGTATTGCCTAGCTTGCCTTCCACGCCAAGTAGAGTCCCATCCGGACACGGGATGAAGTCTTCAATCTTGTGTCTTCATAGAGTCCGGCCAAAGGATATAGTCTAGTTGTCCGGAGACCCCCTAATCCAGGACTCCCTCAGTAGCCCCTGAACCAGGCTTCAATGAAAATGAGTCCGGCGCGCAATGTCGTCTTCGGCATTGCAAGGCGGGTTCCTCCTCCGAATACACCACGGAAGAGTTTGAATACAAGGATAGTGTCCGACCCTGCAAAATAAGTTCCACCATAGAGAGAATAATATTTCGACAAATCTAATCTGCTGACACGTTTCAGTAGCATGATATCACGCCACGGCCCGGTAATCATCTGAACCGTTTTTTATTTAACCAGCCCCGCACATAACGCAAGGCGGTTTCTTGACACGTCTTGTCAAAGCAGAGATCGTGTTCCCCTTATCACAGGATTCTCATCAATACAAATGTGGGTAACCCAACCGCGCCATCAGTTACGGCACTTGGGGGGATAAGCGAGTTTTACCAGGCTTGTGCCATAGTTTTGTCCGCCCTTATAAAGGGATAAGGTCTCAGCTTTTTGTACCCACGCCTTCTTCCTCCTTGCTCATCCATTCTCGCGCACTCGAGCTCCAGCGCCCAAGTCCACATCCTTCTCCTCAACTCTCTCCAAACATGTCCGGAGCAGGAGGCAGGTGGATGGTCTCCTCCGTCACGGAGGGACACATCAAAAAACTACGTGGGGCCGGATACTTAGCCGCGGATATCGCGCACCGGCTGCCAGCCGCGGGGCAGATCGTCCCTATCCCGGAACCTCACGAAAGGGTGGTTTTCCTCCCCCACTTTGTCTGCGGACTGGGGTTTCCCCTCCATCCATTCGTCCATGGCCTTATGTTCTATTATGGGCTGTACTTTCATGATCTGGCCCCGAATTTCATCCTCAACATCTCGGCATTCATCGTCGTGTGCGAGGCCTTTCTCCGCATCCAGCCCAACTTTGGCCTATGGCTGAAGACCTTCAATATCAAGACGAAGGTGGTTGGTGGCCAACAAGCGGAATGCGGCGGAGCCATGGTGGGCAAAATGCCCAATGTTACATGGCTCGAGGGCTCCTTCATGGAGACCATAAAGGGGTGGTAATCGGGGTGGTTCTACATCACCGAGCCGCGCGACACCAACTGGGTGGCGGCCCCCGAGTTTCGATCCGGAATCCCCACGTGGCTCACTTCCTGGAAGGAGAAGGGCCTATCCTGGGGTTCATCGGTGGAGCTAGACGGACTCCAGAAGTGTATCCGGAACATGATAAGCAAGAAACTTAAGCTTGTCAACATAGTCCAGGTTATGCTCTTCCGCTGGATCCTCCCGTGTCAACAACGGGATTTCAACTTATGGGAGGTCGACCCGGCCTAGCACCAGACTCTAAGCGAGCTCTTCGAGACGACACATAAGGACGTCTGGAGGGTGCTGTTCAAGGGCGCCGAGGTCCCTCCTTCTCTTACCGAGGACCGCAGGCTAAGCGCGAAGTGCCCTGCGAATCCGGTAAGTTCTATACATCTGGTAGGGTGTTTATTTCCCATAGCTTAACCATGTGCGGGGTCTGAGCTCCCATGCCTTTGACAGGACTGGATGGAGACACCAGAGCAGATTAACTATCCGGCCCCTCTGCCCGAAGATCCCGCAGACGCTCTCCTGACGGAGATGTGGACTTCGGCTCCTTATGAGGTGCCGGAGAAGACCAAGAAGAAGGCCAAGGGAACCCGAAAGAGTTCCCGGCGCCAGGTGGTATCGGACTCATCGTCTGATAACTCCGAGGTGCACTCCTCCCGTGGAAACAAGGAGGAGGAAGATGAAGATTCTCCCCCTCCAGCCAGGGGAGACAAGAAAAGGAAGGTCGCCCCAACCGGGGAGGCCGAAGGGTCCAAGAAGGGAAGGACTCTCCTTCCGGACTGTTCCACCATCGCCGCCGATGGCGAAGACGAGTGGCTGCTCAGGGCCATGCCCCTGGCGAAGTCGTAAGTATTCAGATACCAGAGTAACTCATAGCATACTTTTGCTGCACTGCTTCTCCTAACGTCGAATATGATTATGCAGTCCGCCCCAAGCCCATATCGACGTATCATTGTCGGACGGTTCCTTGGACTCGTTGGACATTAATAGTGATACACTTCCACCCGCGTCTTCTCCTTGCCCTACGGACAATGCTGAGGTATTGTCTCAAGGGGCACCGAGCCGGGGGGAGACAGTCCCGGAGGCGCCTCAAGGCGACTTTCCGGACTCCGGGAGCAAAGGGAGCAAGGCTCCCAGAGGCTCCAAGTTCGGCCCTCAGCCGGACACCACGTCGGAACCTCCAATGGTTTCGGACTCGGGCAGGCGGCCCTCTTCCAAGAGGGGCAAGCCGCCCGTGCTGGTGACCTCTGTCCATCCAGAGGCACCGAACGAACTGTTGGGAGCGCTTCGGGGCGCTTCCATCGACGAAGAGCACCACACTATTATGAGTGCGGTGATCAAGAAGGTTCAGTCCGCCTAGAGCGGACTGACTGAAGCCTGTGCCAGCCTTCTAACAGGCTTTGAGGTAAGTATTTAAATTATAGGAAAAATATTACCGCATAGACAGTAGCCCCTGATGCTCTGTTTGGCATTCACAAAGAAAAGCCGAATAGAGGATCAAATAATATCTGCAGGAGTCTAATATAAGTATGTCTATATGCATATGCAGGCTTCACTGCTGACCTCTGCCGCACTGACTACGGAGGTCGCCGCACTAAAGCAGAACCTTGAGCGGTCTGAGGAACAGCTCGGCCTTGCCAAGAGGCAGCTCGAGGAGAACAAAGGTAAGTAATGCCT
>NC_041386.1:435333909-435352271 GCF_002162155.2 Triticum dicoccoides
TATATATATATAAGATGCGATTGTGAAATGACAGGATCATCATGGATGTGCCAGGGGCACGACCGAAGTGGCGACCCTGAAGCAAGCGCTGTCCGAGGCAGAAAACAAAGTGGCCAAGGAGCGCACCAAGCAGGAAAAACAAGAGGCACGGGTGGGTGAGGTGCAGCAAGAGCTCCAGGTCTCGTGAAGAAGCATGAGGCTTTGGATCTTGACTCAAAGACGCGAGAGTCCAAGCTTGCCGCGGCCGTCGAGAGCACAAAGCATGCCAAGGCCGAAGCCCAAAAGGCCCTCCAGGAGATTGAGGCGATGAGGAAGATAGCGGCGGGTAAGGCATTCAATATGCAAAGCAAGCATGTGAAAGTAAACTACTTGTTACTTACCAGAGTCCGGAGCTCTCCAGGAGCATTCGCAGATTTGCCCCGCAGCGTGTCGGATGCCGTGAAATATTACCAGGCCGAGGAGGGAAGCTCGACGGAGAAGTTGTTCTGGTCTCAGTATACTAGGACCGAACACCCGATGCCTACGAGCGACCAGCTGAAGCAACTGGTCGAGCTGCACAAGGCGGCCGAACAGGCCATGAGGGGCCTTATAGTCCGGATGTGGCCTAGCGACTCCCTTCCCAACAGCTACTTCGGCCTGGTGAGGCGGCTTGTGGATGCCTTCCCATGGCTGGAAGTCATAAAGCGGTCCGTCTGCATCGAAGGTGCACGCCAGGCTTTTGCCCGTGCGAAGGTGCACTAGGCCAAGATGGACGCCGAGAAGCTTGTGAAGGAGGGGCCGCCGCAGGGAAGGAGCGTCGCCAGCTCGAAATGTATTATGAGGGTGTCCTGAAGGGTGCCCATCTTGTGGCGGACGAGTGTGCGAAGGATGTAATATTTGAATGAACTCGCTCGTGTGATCCTATATTATGAAAACTTGTTGATATGCGCTATGCAACGCTTGTTTGAATTTAAAATATTACCTTCTGCGCGGCTGTTTATCAAATCTGAGAGATGGCCAGTCGTCGGCTTCTGCCCCCATGCCACGAGTGCTGGGGTGTTCGAGATAAACCTGAGCACTCTTTTTCCCATTGTTGGGTCCTTCGAGGAAGGTGCTTAGCACAACGAACAAGGCAATCGGACTATAATGCTTTATCACTCTCACTTAGCCATAGAAGTCTACAATTTTAAATTTTGGCGAAGCCCCTAGTATTCGGAAGGCCGAATTTGGGGCACTATACACGCCCTAAGCCGGACAAAACCGACTCCTCGCTCTAAGCGGCATAAGTCTTTAGGGACTCGAGACCTCTCGAACAGCGAATAGCTCTCGCCTTATCATGGCAGTCAGCTTTAGCTTTCTCTACTGAGGTGCTTAGCCCAGATGAACCGGGGCACAATCGCAGTAGTTCTCCCAGTGCTACCTTAGCCGATATAGCGGAACGTAAGGTACCAAAACATGGGAGCCGGGCAAACCCAACTATTGACCCAAGACATGATTCAGAGCTGATGCATATAATGCTATAAGTTCGGGGTGCAGCACTATCGAAAGTGTTCGGACTTCTCATGCCGTATTATGGGGTACGCTTAAGCCCCTGGCGTATTGGCCGTACGAGAGTGTACGGGTGCTGAATGTCATGAACGAATATATATATATATATATGTCATGAATGAATATATATATACATATATATAAGAAGAATGCGATAATAGTCTAGTCCTATGCATTGTTTATTCAAAAAGGTGCGTCGAGGCAGAATGATACAAGTAGTGCGATAAGCAAAAAGTAGGACTATTTGACATGTCCCGTCCAAGGGCAAGCTGAAGAATGGTATTTAAAGCAGGTATTTCACTCGTTATTAGAGACCACCTGGGAATTCCTTGATGCGGCGTAGCTTTCTGCCTCCTTGGTTGTTGTATCGTGTGTCTGGAATCGTACTGCCGGACGGGGCTTCCAGAGATTAAAGTCCCGAGAGAAAGAAAAATAACAAAGCGGGAAGCCCCTAGTGTGGTTGAGCCGCGTCTTGGGGCGTGCCGTAGTCGTGCCCCCCTCCCCACCTGTGCCCATGGTATTTTCAATGCGTAATTATGTACGCGTGGCATGGATTTCGCCGTTTGGCTGAGACTGGGGTGGGGGCCGCATTGCTATGCGAGCTTAGAACGTGCCAGGCGGTCTTGTTGCCGATTACTCCAGGCGCGCTTGAAGGTGTCCGGGTCCTTAATCGCCGAACTGGTGGATTGCCTTAAGAGGCTGCTTTGCACTTCTGCTGCGAGGGCCACGGTGTGCTCCTCCGTGCGGAGAGAGCGCTCTGTGTTTCCATTGACTGTGATGACCCCCCGAGGTCCTGGCATCTTGAGCTTGATATATGCATAGTGCGGTACCGCGTTGAATCTCGCAAATGCGGTTCACCCGAGCAGTGCGTGATAACCACTGCGGAACGGGACTATATCGAAGATTAACTCCTCACTCCGGAAGTTATCCGGGGATCCAAAGACCACTTCCAGTGTGACTGAGCCTATGCAATGGGCCTGTACACCTGGTATGGCGCCTTTGAAGGTCGTTTTTGTGGGTTTGATCCTTGAAGGGTCAATACCCATTTTGCGCACTATGTCCTGATAAAGCAGGTTTAGGCTGCTGTCGCTGTCCATAAGGACTTGAGTGAGGTGAAATCTGTCGATGATTGGGTCTAGGACCAGTGCGGCGAATCCGCCATGACGGATACTAGTGGGATGGTCCCTGCGATCGAAGGTGATCAGACAGGAGGACCATGGGTTGAACTTTGGGGCGACTGGCTCCAATGCATATACATCCCTTAACGCACGCTTCCGCTCCCTCTTGGGGATGTGGGTTGCATATATCATGTTCACTGTCCGCACTTGTGGGGGGAACCTCTTCTGTCCTCCGGTGTTCGGCTGCCGGGGCTCCTCCTCGTCATCGCTATGTGACCCCTTATCTTTGTTTTTGGCATTTAACTTGCCGGCCTGCTTGAACACCCAACATTCCCTGTTGGTGTGGTTGGCTAGCTTGTCGGGGGGTGCCATGTATTTGGCATGAGCGATCGAGTATTCGGTCCAAACTAGACGGGCCCGGAGTGCTTCTTTTGAATGGATTTTTTCGCTGACCGGGTTTAGAGCCTCTGAATCCGGCATTGACTGCCGTATCCTCGGTATTGTCGTTGTTGATGCGGCCATTGTGTTTCTTGCGACGTGACCTGCCATTGCCATCCTTGGTATCCGAAGTACCATGGTTCTTTGATATATTATTGCTGCGAGCCAGCCAGCAGTCTTCTCCTGTGCAAAAGCGGGTCATGAGTGTCGTGAGGGCTGCCATAGATTTCGGCTTTTCCTGGCCAAGGTGCCGGGCGAGCCACTCGTCGCGGATGTTGTGCTTAAAAGCTACTAGGGCTTCTGCATCCGGACAGTCGATGATTTGATTTTTCTTTGTCAGGAACCGTGTCCAGAATTGCCTGGCCGATTGTGGCTCAAGTCATCGGCATCTGGTGGTCGCACATAAGTGCCCTGGAAGTTGTCGAGGAATGCGGCTTCCAGATCTTCCCAACATCCAATGGATTCTGCTGGCAGGGTGTTGAGCCAATGCTGAGCTGGTCCTTTGAGCTTGAGTGGGAGGTATTTGATGGCGTGTAGATCATCACCGCGGGCCATGTGGATCTACAGGAGGAAGTCCTCGATCCATATCGCAGGATCTGTTGTGCCGTCGTATGATTCGATATTTACTGGTTTGAAACCCTCTGGTATTTGGTGATCCATTACTTCGTCTGTGAAGCATATGGGGTGTGCGGTGCCTCTGTAGTGGGTCGCAACGCAGCTCGAATGAGTCTTGTCCGCTGTGTTCGGCCCGGCCGGATTTACTTTTACTGTATCCGGCGTGACGGTTATCGTCTCGCGTGGTGGTGCGCCCTCGTGATCCGTAGATCGATCTTGCATGTTTTGCTTTGGCCTCCAATACGTCTCATAGGTCTAGCGTGTTTCCTCGTGCCTTGTCATTTTTATTTGAGTGGCGTCGGGGTGCGGGCTGAGTTTTTGGCTGAAATGCCTCTCTGTCGCGGCCACGAGGTGGCCGATCAGCCGCATCATATGCTAGAGATGTAGGTTTGAATTCTTCCTCCTCCAGTCGGGGTAGCAACCTGCGCTTTGGGTAACTCTTGGAGGGGCGTTCGAGTTCATATTCCTCGGCCACAAGGACTTCAGTCCATTTGTCAGCTAGCAAATCTTGATCGGCTTGAAGCTGCTGCTGCTTTTTCTTAAGGCTATTTGCCGTGGCTATAAGCCGGTGCTTGAAGCACTCTTGCTCGACGGGATCCTCCGGCATGACAAATTCGTCATCGTCGAGGCTTGCCTCGTCTTCGGAGGGAGGCATGTAATTATCATTCTCCGCCTCTCCATCTGCCGCTCTCTCGAGAGGGCTGGCTTCTCCATCCTCCTGCTCTAAATCTTGCTGGAGGGGATTGTTGTCGTCTTCGGCACTGTCTGGAGTGCTATTATCTCCTGTGCCGATGTCACCGCTTTTGCTTTGGCGAGACTTAGAGCGGCGCCGCTGACGTCGGCGCTTGGGTTGCTTCTTGGAGGGGTCATCCTTCGTTGTCCCGTCGCCATTGCCTTCTTTGGGTGTGTCCACCATGTATATATCATATGATGAGGTGGCTGTCCAGTGCCCTATGGGCAGTGGTTCCTCTTCGTCTCCCGCATCATCGTCCATACCGTCGATGCCTTCGGAGTCGAATTCGAGAATGTCGGTCAAATTGTCGACAGTGGCTACTAAGTGGGTGGTGGGTGGGCGGCGAATTTCTTCATTATCCGCATCCCAATCCTGCCGAACATAGTTCGGCCAGGACTCTCCTGACAGGGAGAGAGACCTTAATGAGTTCAGTATGTCACCGAAGGGCGAGTGCTGAAAGATATCCGCGGAGGTGAACTCCATGATCAGCGCCCAATCGGATTCGATAGGCACGGGCGCAGGCGGTTCAGAGTCCGTGGCCGGGGAAGATTCCGGTAGTTCGGCGTCACGGCTCCCATGAAGGGTAAGGTCGATACTCGGCTCGATCGCTGTTGACAGTACGGCCTCCGTGGCGGGGTCTATCCACCCGTCCATGGATGGCGCGATTGGCCCCGAATTGAGGGTTGAAGCGGTTGCCGGTGCGATCTCCTGAACACTATCCGATGGTAGAGCTAAATCATGCTCATCGTGACCGTGCGGCGCACTCGGCAGGGGCTCGAATCCGTCGAAGATCAAGTCTCCACGGATGCCGGCCGTGTAGTTCAAGCTTCCAAACCTGACCTGGTGGCCAGGGGCGTAACTCTCGATCTGGTCCAGATGGCCAAGCGAGTTGGCCCGCAGTGCGAAGCCACCGAATACAAAGATCTGTCCAGGGAGAAAAGTCTCACCCTGGACTGCATCGCTATCGATGATCGAAGGAGCCATCAAGCCTAACGGTGACGACACAGAGGAACTCTCAATGAAAGCACCAATGTCGGTGTCAAAACCGGCGGATCTCGGGTAGGGGGTCCTGAACTGTGCGTCTAAGGCGGATGGTAACAGGAGACAGGGGACACGATGTTTTACCCAGGTTCGGGTCCTCTTGATGGAGGTAAAACCCGACGTCCTGCTTGATTATTCTTGATAATATGAGTAGTACAAGAGTTGATCTACCACGAGATCGGAGAGGCTAAACCCTAGAAGCTAGCCTATGGTATGATTGTATGTTGTCCTATGGACTAAAACCCTCCGGTTTATATAGACACCGGAGGGGGCTAGGGTTACACAAGGTCGGTTACAAAGGAGGAGATATACATATCCGTATTGCCTAGCTTGCCATCCATGCCAAGTAGAGTCCCAACCGGACACGGGACGAAGTCTTCAATCTTGTGTCTTCATAGTCCAATAGTCCGGCCAAAGGATATAGTCCGGCTATCCGGAGACCCCCTAATCCAGGACTCCCTCAACCACGAAAACCTAATTTCACCGCCGCAACCTTCTGTACCCGAGAGATCCCATCTTGGGGCCTTTTCTGGAGCTCCGCCGGAGGGGGCATTGATCACAGATGGCCTCTACATCAACTCCATGACCTCTCCGGTGATGTGTGAGTAGTTTACTTCAGACCTACGGGTCCATAGTTATTAGTTAGATGGCTTCTTCTCTCTCTTTGGATCTCAATACAAAGTTCTCCTCGATCTTCTTGGAGATCTATTCGATGTAATCTTCTTTTGCGGTCTATTTGTCGAGATCCGATGAATTGTGGGTTTATGATCAAGTTTATCTATGAACAATATTTGAATCTTCTCTGAATTCTTTTATGTATGATTGGTTTATCTTTGCAAGTATCTTTGAATTATCAGTTTGGTTTGGCCTACTAGATTGATGTTTCTCGCAATGGGAGAAGTGCTTAGCTTTGGGTTCAATCTTGCGGTGTCCTTTCCCAGTGACAGCAGGGGCATCAAGGCACGTTTTGTATTGTTGCCATCGAGGATAAAACGATGGGATTTATATCATATTGCATGAGTTTATCCCTCTACATCATGTCATCTTACTTAAAGCATTACTCTGTTCTTATGAACTTAATACTCTAGATGCATGTTGGATAGCGGTCGATGTGTGGAGTAATAGTAGTAGGTGCAGAATCGTTTCGGTCTACTTGTCGCGGACGTGCTGCCTATATACATGATCATGCCTAGATATTCTCATAACTATGCTCAATTCTATCAATTGCTCGACAGTAATTCGTTTACCCACCATAATACTTATGCTCTTGAGAGAAGCCATTAGTGAAACCTATGGCCCCCGGGTTTCTATTGCGGTTTATTCTACTTTGCATCTTTATTTCTCTTTATCATAAAAATACCAAAAATATTATCTTATCATATCTATCAGATCTCACTCTCGTAAGTGACCGTGAAGGGATTATCAACCCCTTTATCACGTTGGTTGCGAGGTTCTTATTTGTTTGTGTAGGTGCGTGGGACTCGAGCGTGATCTCCTACTGGATTGATATCTTAGTTCTCAAAAACTGAGGGAAATACTTACGCTACTTTACTACATCACGCTTTCCTCTTCAAGGGAAACCCAACGAAGTGCTCAAGAGGTAGCATACATTCAATGTACTGACCCTTTGTGGCTGCAACGTCTCATGTTGCAGGAATCTTACGACGAGTAAGTGATACGTTAAGGTTACGATTTCTACACTCAACTTTGTCGTTGGTGTTGATGGGAATCCACAACCTTGTTGTTACTTCCGCTATTTGGACTGAGGTAATAGTATTTACGTTACTATATACATGTGATTTACCTCTGTTATAAATCCTCGAGTATTGTGCGTGTCAGCATACCGATCCAGGGATGACACTTAAGCGTAGAGGCTTGACCGCCTGAGGTCCGGTCGCTACAAGATGGTATCGGAGCACATGTTGACTGTAAGACGTGTCCCCTAGAAACTGGCAAGCCCTTAGGAGAAGATTTTCTCTAAAACTTTATTTTCAAAAGGATCTTTTACTTCTGTTCTGAGTTTTATCAAATTTCCCCTTTTTTAGTTAGACTATACCCCTTTCCCCTTTTGACCAGGCGAGGATTCAACTGATGAGACCACTCCAAAAAGTACAAGATATCAGACAATTGAGACCACTTCAGAATGAAGAGGATTTTACCGTGCAATGGAAACTACAACGGTTTAAGACTCTGAAGACTAGGAGAATTTGAAGGCTCTGTAGAATTTCCAGATTTGTTTGACCTAGGAAAGCTACCCTTATGGAACTTGGCAGACTATGGAAGCTGTCAATACTCGAGATCAAGGTGTGTCAGAGAAAGACAGGAACATGGAGCGTTAAAACTCAAAGTTTTTGTCAGGAAAACCCTAAGGGAGGAGATATTAACCATGGTGTTATCGGCCGCTTATGCTATTGCCACCGTGCTGATTTAAGCATGCATTTCTTTGGAAGGATTGTATGACAAGAAGGCTTATGGGGCATCTCTCAGCAAAGGATGCAGTTTTAACCTTAGCTGGTGTATCGCCAGGATCTGGAGTACAACATGAAGAAAATTTTGATGGACCTTTAGGAAGCCGTATTTGAAAGGAAGTATTTTGTGAAGAACTCAGGACCCGGAAGCTGAAAGTAGCCAAGCTGGAGGAACAAAACCTCGGGATACCGGAGATTTGTTAGGAACTGAAGGACAGTAGTACCATGGTTTATGTCAAGGATGTTGAAACCCAGAAATTCGGAACACAACTCCAGAAATATTAAAGGATGTCACGAGAGACTCTGCACAACAGAGAAGATCTGACAAAAGAACTTGAGAAGGACAAACACGATCGGGAGAAGCCATCAGAGACATGAACAAGAATCGAAGAGTTTGGCGACGTTGAAGATTTATTGACCTTTAGAAGACCGAACCCCTGTTACAGACGTGCGTTAGATGTGACGTTTGTGAGCTGTCATTTGGTTGATGTTTTTCCGATAGCCACAAATAAAATATGTCTTTTCAAAACTATTGTTTGCATTGTGTGTATCCCTCTCTATCTCTCTTATCTCACCCCAAACCATGGACCCAATAAAGGATGAACAGAGATGAACTCATGTTTCCTAGACCGATGAGTCAATTGGAGACGGACCAATGGATTCAGAACATGGAGGATCACATGGAGAATAACCCTATAGCTGGAAAGGATATGACCGTGCATGCTCTTCAGTGCTTTGAAAGAGGTGCTGCTACTTGGTGGAGGATGTACCCAAACCATCAATGGATGGCAAGGAGTAACCACTTGGAAAGAATTTAAGTTGACTCTGTTAAAGTCTCGTCTTGTGTCCCAGAAACTGAAGCCTTATGGAAATGATATGAAGAAGCATTGTGCATGCAAGCTTTGTGGAGAAATAAGACACAACCATAAAGAACACAAGGATGAATGCCCTAATTGTGAAGGAAGTCACCCAGCTGAAGAATGCACAACTAGGCAGATTACTTGTTTCTTGTGTGAAGGAACTACCCACTACCCTGCTCAGTGTCACATTTACCCCATGGTACAAAGAACGTACAACAGAAGAAAGAAGCAATGAAAGGAGCCCTCATGGAAATTTTAGAAGAACCTGTGGTGAAGGAAGAGGTGGAGCACACACCCAAAGAAGACCCAATTAAACCATGCACCAAGTCATGCTATTCATGTGGAGAAGAAGGACACATCTCCCAAAATTGTCTGAATGGGGATCTAGTAGAATTCCCGACAAAGGAAGTAGAGTATGACCCATAGGAAATAGAAGCTCTGATTGGAACGGAAAAGTCCAGGAAGAGAAGTAGATTGGATACCAGGAAGGACCTGAGTCATATTACCTGTTTTAGGTGCAAGGAGTCAGGGCACTACTTCAACAGTTGCCCAAAAAAAGGAAGCTGAGGACCCAAGGAGGCTATGTAATCATGTGGAAACCTAGAGACATGTGAGAAGTAATATGTTTTCGTTGTAATGAAGCAGGGCACTTTGCCAGAGATTGTCCCAAGGAGAAGGAGACTTGTGATAATTAGTTGTGTTTGTGAGAAGTATAGTAGTAGTAGTGAGAACATTTTCCTTTATATTGAGGCATTGAATTGAGGCATGTAATGGAAGTGCAGGAGATTGTAATACTTTGAGAATCAATAAAGTTAGTATCGTGGGTACTATTTGGATTTTATGAGTTGTTACTCTATGAAGAAAGATTTTGACCATTTTTGAGGATATGAGAAATATGGTCTATGGATGAATTTGTGCATTTCAAGGGTGGTAGTACCCTATGAGGACACCTGACCTTTGGAAACGATAATGATATTCCATGAAGTGGACTACGGGAAAAATAAGTAGGAGTTTTATCTCGATATGTGGTATACCCCAAGAATATGGAGGGATGAAGTACTATTGGATATAAAGGAGGTATAATGTTGGTAATATGGAGCAATTGTAACTTCATGATGAGTCTGAGTAATCACGTCTCAGTTTGGTACAAATAGAAGGAAGGGAGACAGTACAATTGGATGGATTTAAGAATTCTAGGAAGTTGGATGTTGGAATAATGATCAGTTGCCCCGATGATGAGTTCAAGGTTTACAAGTGAAGAGATGGGCCGTAACCCACAGGCCCCAGGACCTGTCAAGAAGCAAGCACACTCTTGCTGAAGGAAAAACCCTCTAAGAAGTTACGATTTTATTAACAGATGATCTTATAGGAGTTTACACAAAACCTGAGAGTTGTGAAGAAACGATAGATGTTTGTTTGGCTTGCAGAATCAATGGATTTATCTGAACTTGATTCGTTGACAAGAGAAATTCTGCAATGCTTGTGAGGATGATCAAGTGTTAGAATGCGAGATTCGCTAAACCATATACAAGGTAATGATTTGGGTACGGGATGGATTGATCACCATACCGACTTACTCTTATTATTCACCTTGCTATATGGGATGGTAAATTTGAGTGACTTACCCATAGTAGAGCGACGACGATCAAAACCTTGTTTGAACCTTAGAATGGTATGACAATTTTTCCCGTTGTACAAGGCAGCTGTTGCCAACCGTAGGTCATACGGTGAGGTTCAAGCCCAGACCCGTTTTCTGTAGGGACCCAGTCAAATTGTTTGATGACCACCATGAGATATCGATAGTTGTTTATTATTGGCGCCAGATCCTGTCAGCTAAGAATACCTAGTCTCAGAAGGACCTTACTAATTTGGAAGGACAGAAGAATTGCGGTAAAGGTTATGCCACTACCGAAAGAGCCCAAAGAAGGAATTTTCCTGAGAATTTGAGAAGACCGACACTATCAACAATAAGGATTGAGTATATGAGTTTTGATGGAAACGTAACAATGCTTCTAAGGGTGGTAGCACCCCAGACCCCTGTGACAATCGATGGATTTTGAGAAGACTGCGAACCCAACCTAATTGTTGCTAGCCTCTTCGAATCTCGAGGGCGAGATTCATTTTAAGGGTGGTAGGTTTGTAACATCCCAAAATTCTAAATTTTGGAATGTTATATTAAATAAATAGATTTTTTTTAATTGTGGTGTGGTTGCTTGTGTAAAATTGAGTGAAATTCGAAACTTTCTGAAAGTTAAATGAGAGGGAATAAAATGACTTTCCCTAAACTTTCACCTTGCTTTCTGATCTCCAAGAATTCAAATTTATTTCATCACAAAACCCTAGAGGGAAGATGACATGACTTCTTCCATTTAAATAAATGAAAAGGGTTGTTGAAAAGGTTTGAATTTCATATGGAAATATTTCAAATTTATAAACTTTAAGCAACTCAATGATTTTCATGAGAGAAGATAAAATGACTTCTTCAAAACATATGAAATATGAGTTGGAAGTTTAAAAGAATCAAATTTAAAGTCCCTTTGAAATTATTTTTAATTTGGAGTTATTTGGGTTTTATTCAAATTATTTTTGTCCAAAAATAAAATAAATGGATAATAGGGTAAAATGATTCCCTACATCAGAAAATTGGAGAGAAATAATTTTGAAAGCATTTTGGTATTTCTAAAATGATTTTTATTGGGTTTTATTGTAGAAGTAGCACTGTTTGAATTATTTGAATTTTCTTTGGGTTTTATTTCACACTAGAAGAGTGTTCGAGTTATAGAAAATCTTTTTCTAAAAATTTCGATATATAATATGCTTATATATAATTTTACTTTTATTTTCATTATTTTTTCCATTTCTGTTTCTAAAACAACAACACGTGCACGTGGAAACTAACGCCCACGTGCGCATCATAGTGGCATCGGGCGCCCCATCATTTTTTCTTCTCTCCTACATGGGCCAGGCCCAGCCAGCCTTTTTTTATTTGACCGAATTTTGTTTTAAAAAAACTACAGCGCGCACGACCGAGCCGAATTTTTAGCCCATGATCTTTTTTCAAATTTCATCTACGTACGTATATGTTTAGTCCCACATTACCTAGCGTTTGACCCCAAAACCTCTTTTCCACCTATAAATATAGACCCATAGAGCCTCCAAAAATCATTCGATTCGGGTTAAATCAATATTTTGGTTTGACAGGATTTATTAAAAAAATATCCTCTCCGGCGGGACTTGTGGAAATTGTCTCCTCTCTTCGAAGTCGTCTTTTCTCTACCGTAGAATAATTAGATTATCAATTAATATCTGTATTTATACATTAGACCTTGAATTCTTTTAGCCATACCTGTTTTTCCTTCGTAAAACAACTTGATCCTAAATTTTCAAATAGCCATAACTTTTTACTCGTTCATCCAAATTAGATGAAACCAGCGCATATAGTTTTTTCTTCTTTTCACCTATCCAATGAACCTGTCACATCAACTTTTTTAAATTTTCAAATTTTCAAATTTGTTCAGATTCATGTTCAAACTTCTTTTGATCATAACTTGAGTTTCGCAACTCCGATTGAGTTAATTTTTTTGCAAATCGAAGCCCTTGACCTAAACTTGGTGATAAGGCCAAATTCACATAATTTTGATACTGTTATAAATTATTTTATGTTGCAAGAGTTATTTGTCTATTTTTGAAGATTTACGAGATCTTTTCTTCGATTCTTTTGCATGAGTGCTTATGTACGCAATTGCTTGCTTACGATAGATTGACCGGAGTGTGACGAGTAGAACTGTCAGGAGTTATGAGTGCGAATCATCTTCATCAACAGTAGGAGGCAAGTTCACACTTTGATCATACTTTCATACCTAGTTTTTATGCATTAGTTTCACCCTCAAACATTGCATGGTTAGGAATTGATAACATGTGTGTATTGGGAAGTAGTTGATGAGGTAGGAACCTATTGTCCTGCATTCAAACCTTGGGAGTTACTTTTACGTTATGCTCATACTGATATGCTATGCTCGTAGATGTGGATTGATTTGAGAGAATTCATGAAAGATGTGAGAGATTATTGTTAACTAAGGTTTAACTTAGGGTGGCTACTTTAATACACATGTGGGTGGATTGGTTGGGGCACATTGGGGATATACCAGTGGACTTGCCCGGGCACCTAGAGAACCCAGTGCTTGCCCAAGGGGATCCCGGAGTACCCGTGCGATCACCCTATGGAATGCCACCCAGGTTCAAAGGGATCATAAGATTATTCATGCTAGAAACTTCCGTGTGCAACCACAAGCTATTATGGGCTCTAGCATAGTGGAGTAAGTTGCATGACCTCTTCCAGTGGTAGGCTAGCAGATGTAGGGGATGTAGGTTGGTACGGTCTACTTGGGGTCAGAGTTAATGCTTCTGAAAAACTGTGTCTCGGTCATCCGTTTCTCAAACACCATGTAGTGCGAGAAATCCAATGGAGGAGATCGAGTCTTGTGGAGAAAAGTGTGCAAACCTCTGGAGAGTGTACAAACTAATCATGGTTAGCCGTGTCCCCGGTTATGGACATCTTGAGTATCTGGTTCTTGGATTATCATGTTGATCTCATCACTTTACTTAATTAAATTGTTGGGTTATAATTATTACTTTGGGATTGAGTTGGAGGAACCTTCTCAATGTTTTCAACCAACTTTGTAGTTGAATAAAATATATTCCTTTGAGGTAGGGAAAATTGGCTTTATGCAAAAATTAAACTTACAGCTTTCCACCAGCCAAATATGCATGTACTGATAGCTATTATTCATCATTATCATATGGTGTGAATTTGCCAGTACATTCAATGTACCGACCCTTTGTCGCTGCAACATCTCATGTTGCAGGAATCTTACGACGAGTAAGTGATATGTTAGGGTTACGATTTCTACACTTAACTTTGCCGTTGGTGTTGATGGGAATCCACAACCTTGTTGTTACTTCCGCTATTTGGATTGAGGTAATAGTATTTACGTTACTTTATACATTTGATTTACCTCTGTTATAAATCCTCAAGTACTATGTGTGTCAGCATACCGATCCAGGGATGACACTTAAGCACAGAGACTTGACCGTCTGAGGTCGAGTCGCTACAGAAAACCTTCCTCGCCTCGTGACCATAGAGGTGGTTTGAGAGGTAATCATCAGTGAACTGCTTTGGAAAGGCCTGAAAACAAGGATGTGCATAAATATCTTCTCTATATTGGAAATGGGGAAAACGAATAAAAAAATGCAAGGTATTGTTTTCTTGTAGTGAACAGATGTTTTCTTGTTAGTACCATCTTGTAGTGAACAGATGTTTTCTTCATTGTGCAGACAAAGATCTTGTTGTTTTTTGTTGCTAATTTCTTTATCATAACAATCTTTCTGAGTTTCTTGACTTGATTGATATTCATGGACAACTCATTTCCCCATATGCAAAAAGGGTCGAACAGTGGGTCAAAACCTCTGACAGCAGGACCTACATGTGCAAAACCAAATTGTTAAAAACCTAAATATTAGAATGGTTCCTGCAATTGCACAATAATTTGCTATTAGACAACGGACCATGCACGTGCTAACCTCGATTGTAAACCTCAGTGCTTCCCATTGTTTCCCTGCAACACATATAAGGTAATTACCCATCAGGTTAAGTAAGGGTTCGCATGCTATTAGTAAAATATGTTGATGAAAAATAACCATATTGCAAATTCACCGGATTATTTCAAGCCACATGAAAAACCCATTTATCCAAACCAAGCATGATTAAGAACTAGGAAATATAGCACTTGTATATGTTTGTCATGTATTAAGTGCAGCCAAATTCGATTTATTCCTCACATGCACAACAATACAAAATTCTACCCACGACAATTGGACATCACATTGCAAAATTGAACCAAACAGTTGACTAAACACCACAACAAATGAACCAAACATTAACTGAGCACCACATTGCACAATATAACATACTCCTAATAGAAGATCAGAGAGTTAACCAAACCAAGCATGCTTAACAACTTGGAAATATAGCAATTGTATTTGTTTCTCATGCATTTACTATAGCCAAATTCAATTTATTCCTCACATGGTATACAATAATAGAATGCACCCACAACTATTGAACATCGCATTGTAGAATTGAACCAAACAGTTAACTAAACACCACAACACAAATGAACCAAACATTAACTGAGCACCACATTGCAAAATGTATAACCAAACCAAGCATGCTTGACAACTTGGAAATATATAGCAATTGTATTCATTTCTCATGTATTTTATAAAGATAAATTCGATTAATTTCTTACATGGAAGACAATACAAAATTGCAGCCTGAAGAATTGTACGTCATATTTGCAGAATTGAAGCAAATCGTTAACTGAAGAAGACAACTAATTAACCAAACAGTTAATAAGTGAGCACCACACTGCACGACATATAGAACATATACACTAGAGCAACAAATTGCATGGTAAAATTAGATAGCACAATTCACTAGAATTTATGAAGGAAAGACAGGAGCATGATACGTCTCCAACGTATCTATAATTTTTGATTGTTCAATGCTATTATATTATCTGTTTTGGATGTTTAATGCACTTTAATATGCTATTTTATATTATTTTTGGGACTAACCTATTAACCGGAGGCCAAGTGCCAGTTTCTGTTTTTTTGCCTATTTCAGTGTTTCGCGGAAAAGGAATATCAAATGGAATCCAAACGGAACGAAACCTTCACGAGGAACTTTCTTGGAACAAACACAATCCAAGAGACTTGGAGTGGATGTCAGAGACGCAACAGGCGGCCACGAGGTAAGAGGGCGCGCCCCCCACACTCGTGGGCCCCTTGTAGCTCCATCGACATACTTCTTTAGCGTATATTTATTCTTCTACCCTAAAAACATCCAGGGGAGCCACGAAACCACTTTTCCATCGCCGCAACCTTCTATACCCATGAGATCCCATCTGGGGACCTTTTCCAGCGATTTGCCAGAGGGGGAATCGATCACGGAGGGCTTCTACATCAACACCATAGCCTCTCCGATGATGTGTGAGTACTTTACTATAGACCTTTAGGTCCATAGTTATTAGATAGATGGCTTCTTCTCTCTCTTTGGTTCTCAATACAAAGTTCTCCTCGATGTTCTTGGAGATTTATTCGATGTAATATTCTTTTGCGGTGGGTTTGCCGAGATCTGATGAATTGTGGATTTATGATCAAGTTTATCTATGAACAATATTTGGTTCTTCTATGAATTCTTATATGCATGATTTGATATCTTTGCAAGTCTCTTTGAATTATAGGTTTAGTTTGGCCTACTAGATTGATCTTTCTTGCAATGGGAGAAGTGCTTAGCTTTGGGTCAATCTTGCGGTGTCCTTTCCCAATGACAGTAGGGGCAGTAAGGCACGTATTGTATTGTTGCCATCGAGGATAAAACGATGGGGTTTATATCATATTGCTTGAGTTTATCCCTCTACATCATGTCATCTTGTCTAAAGCATTACTCTGTTCTTATGAACTTAATACTCTAGATGCATGCTGGATAGCGGTCGATGTGTGGAGTAATAGTAGTAGATGCAGAACCGATTTGGTCTACTTAACACGGACGTGATGCCTATATTTCATAATCATTGCCTAGATATTCTCATAGCTATGCGCTTTTCTATCAATTTCTCGGCAGTAATTTGTTCACCCACCGTAATACATGCTATCATGAGAGAAGCCACTAGTGAAACCTATGGCCCTCGGGTCTATTTTATATCATATAAGTTTCTGATCTACAATTCTAGTTTACTATTTATTTTATCTTGCAATCTTTACTTTTCAATCTATACAAGAAAAATACCAAAAATATTTATCTTATTATCTTTATCAGATCTCACTTTTGCAAGTGGCCGTGAAGGGATTGACAACCCCTTTATCACCTTGGTAGCAAGGTTCTAGATTGTTTGTGCAGGTACTAGGTGACTTGCGTGTAATCTCCTACTGGATTGATACCTTGGTTCTAAAAAACTGAGGGAAATACTTACGCTAATTTGCTGCGTCATCCTTTCCTCTTCAAGGGAAAACCAACGCATGCTCAAGAGGTAGTAAGAAGGATTTCTGGCGCTGTTGCCGGGGAGATCTACGCTCAAGTCAAGATATACCAAGTACCCATGACAAACTCTTCTCCCTCGCATTACATTATTTGCCATTTGCCTCTCGTTTTCCTCTCCCCCACTTCACCTTTGCCGTTTATTCGCCCCTTTTCCGTTGGCCTCTTTTTCGCTCGCTTCTTGTGTGCTTGTGTGTTAGATCGTTTATTTTCCTCATGGCCAGTTCTCCTATCATTGTTAACACTCCCGATAATGAAGTTCTTAATTTTAATCAAAGGGAGGGAGAAAACCTAAAAGATGCTTGGTATAGAATTTGAAATGCTCAAAATAGATCTATTAAACAGCAATCTACTTATGTTCTTCTTCGCAATTTTTATGTAGGCATCACTCCTTGGTACAAATATGTTCTTGACACCATTACCGGAGGGAATTTCTTGGGAAGCCATACTTTTGATTCTTATAATGCTATGATAGATTTGTTAGGCCCACCACCTCTTTTGGTCAATGGAACTGTTTTAACTTTGGAACATGTGATGCAAATGCTTGATATTATTGAAAATAAAATTGCCACTGTAGAGTTAATTGAAAATTTGGATAAAAAGACCCACAACCAAATTACTCAATATGGATCTAAGGTAGGAATTACTCTGAAAAATCTTAATGAAAAGGAACCCATAGTCAATGAAAAGATAGATCAAGATTCCAATATAATTGATAAACTCGAAGATATTATTACGAACTTGGGGTCCGCTTTCTCTACCGTTAAAAACACCTCAAATCCTCCTCCTACCAAAGTTGCCAAATTTATCTATGTTCCTAAAAATAAGGGTGAATCTTCTATTAAGAAAAATGAAGATCTCAAATCAATAAGTGTTCACCCCAACTTTTTAGATATCATTAAGGAACCTTTTGCTACAAATGAATTTCTTGATTTCCTACCTAGGAGTTTGATCATTAGCAAAAACAAAGAACCTCCTAAAGGTTATAAGTGTTGAATTGAAGAATTGCATACCAAAGATGACAATACCTAGATCTATTTTTGCTTTTATGCCTAGCTAGGGGCGTTAAACGATAGCGCTTGTTGGGAGGCAACCCAATTTTATTTTGTTCTTTGCTTTTTGTTCCTGTTTAGTAATAAATAAATCATCTATCCTCTGTTATGATTGTGTTTTTATGTTTTAATTAGTGTTTGCGCCAAGTAAAGCCTTTAGGATCTTCTTGGGTGATTATTGTTTGATCTTGTTGAAAAAAAGAAAGTATGTGCTCACGAGAATAATTTTAATTTCTACCAAAGAGCGATAAAATACCAATTACAACTGCAGTAGATTAATATACAAATTATTTAGGTCTTCCTAAATTTTCAGAATTTTTGGAGTTACAGAAGTATTCGAAACCTCCAGATTGCTACAGACTGTTCTGTTTTTGACAGATTCTGTTTTTCGCGTGTTGTTTGCTTATTTTGA
>NC_041386.1:435352487-435440237 GCF_002162155.2 Triticum dicoccoides
TGGAATACAGTAGGTTTAACACCAATATAAATAAAGAATGAGTTCATTACATTACCTTAAGGTGGTGGTTTGTTTTCTTATACTAACAGAGCTCATGAGATTTTCTGTTGAGTTTTGTGTTGTGAACTTTTCAAGTTTTTGGGTAAAGATTTGATGGATTTTGGAACAAGGAGTAGCAAGAGCCTAAGCTTGGGGATGCGCCAGGCACCCCAAGGTAAAATTCAAGGACAAACAAAATCCTAAGCTTGGGGATGCCCCGGAAGGCATCCCCTCTTTCGTCTTCATCTATCGGTAATTTTACTTGAGGCTATATTTTTATTCACCACATGATATGTGTTTTTCTCGGAGCTTCTTGTATGATTTGAGTTTTTGCTTTTTTAGTTTACCATAATCATCCTTGTTGTACACACCTTTTGGGAGAGACACACATGAATCGGAATTTATTAGAATACTCTATGTGCTTCACTTATATCTATTGAGCTAGATAATTTTGCTCTAGTGCTTCACTTATATCTTTCTAGAGCATGGTGGTGGTTTTATTTTATAGAAATTATTGATCTCCCATGCTTCACTTATATTATTTTGAGAGTCCTTTAGAACAGCATGGTAATTTTCTTTGGTTATGAAATTAGTCCTAATATGATAGGCATCCAAGATGGGTATAATAAAAACTTTCATATAGAGTGCATTGAATACTATGAGAAGTTTGATACTTGATGATTGTTTTGAGATATGAAGATGGTGATATTAGAGTCATGCTAGTTGAGTATTTGTGAATTTGAGAAATACTTGTGTTGAGGTTTGCAAGTCCCATAGCATGCACGTATGGTAACCGTTGTGTAACAAATTTGAAGCATGAGGTGTTTCTTTGATTGTCCTCCTTATGAGTGGCGGTCAGGGACGAGTGATGGTCTTTTCCTACCAATCTATCCCCCTAGGAGCATGTGTGTAGTTCTTGGTTTTTGATGACTTGTAGATTTTTGCAATAAGTATGTGAGTTCTTTATGACTAATGTTGAGTCCATGGATTATACGCACTCTCACTCTTCCATCATTGCTAGCCTGTTCGGTACCGTGCATTGCCCTTTCTCACCCCGAGAGTTGGTGCAAACTTCGCCGGTGCATCCAAACCCCGTGATATGATACGCTCTATCACACACAAGCCTCCTTATATCTTCCTCAAAACAGCCACCATACCTACCTATTATGGTATTTCCATAGCCATTCCGAGATATATTCCATGCAACTTTCCACTATTCCGTTTATTATGACACGCTTCATCTTGTCATATTGCCTTGCATGATCATGTAGTTGACATCGTATTTGTGGCAAAGCCACCGCTCATAATTTTTATACATGTCACTCTTGAATCATTGCACATCCCAGTACACCGCGGGAGGCATTCATATAGAGTCTATTCTGTTCTAGTATCGAGTTGTAATTTTTGAGTTGTAAATAAATAGAAGTGTGGTGATCATCATTATTAGAGCATTGTCCCGTGTGAGGAAAAAAAAGAAGGCCCAAAAATGAGAGAAAAAGAGAGAAGGGACAATGTTACTATCCTTTTTCCACACTTGTTGTCGGTGGAAACGACACCTTTGGAATCACTGGGATCCCTTCTATGGTTGGCGGGCGCAGGGTTGTGCAAAGAGAGGGTCTGGCGGTCAGCACAAGGATCGTTTACCCAGGTTCGGACCGCGGAGACACGTAATACCCTAGTCCTACTTTGATGTAGATTTGAGTGTTCTTGAGTTCTTGAACTAACTACGGTGTGTGTCTAGTTCCAAAGATCCGAATCCCCCTCCAGTACGCCTCGGGCCTCCTTTTATAGACAAAAGGGGTTGCCACAATGGCAGACAGGAGGTGGAAAGGTGTATAGTGGCTGAGTCTATCCTCTGGCACCGTCGGACAAACGCATTTAATGCGCTGCCAACATGCCCTTGTTGCTTTATCGGGGACGGCAAGGAAGTTTGCCACAGCTATTGCCGCCTCGCTTGGCTCCGACGCGCGTCCGAGCTGACGAGGCGTTGTAGCGCCACCTTGGCTGGCTGCTGGGTTGGCGTGGTGGCGGAGTCTTCGTGAAGATCTACATGCCACCACGCAGGTGCTTGCTGAGTCGGTGTGGAGGCCGCACGCTGCCACGCAGATGCCTACCCAGCTGGTTGAGCTAGCAGCTGCATGGGAGCTGCGGTGGAGCCTTGGCAGATGTGGGCCTAGCTGGGGCCCCGCAGATGTCCTCGACAAGGGTCTTGCCGGGGGACCGGCAAGGGTCTTGCCGTGGCACCGCGGTCATCCCCAGCAATGTCGTGGTCTCGTGGATTTCCTTGGCAAGGATCTTGCAAAGGATCGTCATCTTCTGGTTCTCATCTGATCTTGTGTATTTATGATCTCCACAAAGATTTGCATGCCACCATGGAGGTGCCTCCCGAGCCTTGGTTCCGATGTGGTTGATGGTGTTGGAAACCCTTGGCTCAAGGGCGACGCGCTCTGCTGGCATTGGGCAAGTTGCCCCAGCAAGGGTCTTGCTGGGGCTGCGGAGGCTGCCTCGGCAAGGGTCTTGCCGGGGGAGTCCACTTTGCTCCCTTTCTCTTTGTGTCTCTGGTCTTGGCGTTGCTTTGGTTGTCTTGTGCTCCGGCTTCCCTCCTCTGTCCTGCTCAGTGCGGCCGCAGGTGCGACTCTGACTGCCCATGCACAAGTAAAG
This sequence comes from Triticum dicoccoides, assembly GCF_002162155.2. Taxonomy (NCBI): domain Eukaryota; kingdom Viridiplantae; phylum Streptophyta; class Magnoliopsida; order Poales; family Poaceae; genus Triticum; species Triticum dicoccoides. Next base: position 435,355,188 of record NC_041386.1, read on the forward strand.
GGGTGCAAAGGAGAGCCCCTACTTTTGTACACCGATGATACATCTCCAACGTATCTATAATTTTTGATTGTTCCATGCTATATTATATTCTATTTTGGACATTATTGAGCTTTATTATACACTTTTATATTATTTTTGGGACTAACCTATTAACCGAAGGCCCAGCCCAGAATTGCTGTTTTTTTGCCTATTTTAGGGTTTCGCAGAAAAAGAATATCAAACGGAGTCCTAACGGAATGAAACCTTCAGGAACATGATTTTCGGAACGAACATGATCCAGATTACTCGGACCCTACGCCAAGCAATCAACGAGGAAGGCACGAGGTAGGGGGGCGTGCCTACCCCCCAGGCACGCCTTCCACCCTCGTGGGCTCCCTGTTGCTCCAGCGACGTACTTCTTCCTCCTATATATACCCACGTACCCCCAAATGATCAGATACGGAGCCAAAATCCTAATTCCACCGCCGTAACTTTCTGTATCCACGAGATCCCATCTTGGGGCCTCTTCCGGTGCTCCGCCGGACGGGGCATCGATCACGAAGGGCTTCTACATCAACACCATAGCCTCTCCGATGAAGTGTGAGTAGTTTACTTCAGACCTACGGGTCCATAGTTAGTAGCTAGATGGCTTCTTCTCTCTTTTTGGATCTCAATACAATGTTCTCCCCCTCTCTTGTGGAGATCTATTCGATGTAATCTACTTTTTGCGGTGTGTTTGTTGAGATCAATGAATTGTGGGTTTATGATCAAGTCTATCTATGAATAATATTTGAATCTTCTCCGAATTCTTTTATGTTTGATTGGTTATCTTTGCAAGTCTCTTTGAATTATCAGATTGGTTTGGCCTACTAGATTGATCTTTCTTGCAATGGGAGAAGTGCTTAGCTTTGGGTTTAATCTTGTGGTGTCCTTTCCCAGCGATAGTAGGGGCATAAAGGCACATATTGTATTGTTGCCATCGAGGATAACAAGATGGGGTTTATATCATATTGCATGAGTTTATCCCTCTACATCATGTCATCTTGCTTAAAGCGTTACTCTGTTCTCTTGAACTTAATACTCTAGATGCATGCTGGATAGCGGTCGATGTGTGGAGTAATAGTAGTAGATGCAGGCAGGAGTCGGTCTACTTGTCTCAGATGTGATGCCTATATACATGATCATACCTAGATATTCTCATAACTATGCTCAATTCTGTAAATTGGTCAACAGTAATTTGTTCACCCACCATAAATACTTATGCTCTTGAGAGAAGCCACTAGTGAAACCTATGACCCCCGGGTCTATCTTCCATAATATTAATCTTCCAATACTTAGTTATTTCCTTTGCCATTTATTTTACTTGCATATTTTATTTCTCCTTATCATAAAAATACCAAAAATATTATCTTACCATATCTATCAGATCTCACTCTCGTAAGTGACCGTGTAGGGATGGACGACCCCTTATCGCGTTGGTTGTGAGGATTTATTTGTTTGTGTAGGTGTCGGGGAAACTGATCCACGAACACCTATGGGGCCGGCGGACCGAGCCCCTTTCGGTTCAGCGGGGGGCGGAGATCACACGAAGAGCAGATCGAGGCGAAGCACACGAGCAGTTTACCCAGCTTCGGAGCTCTCCGGAGAGATAACACTCCTACTGCTGCTTGTTTGATTATCTTGTGTTCTTGCTCCAGAGAGAGAGCGTAGTGTTTTTCTGGGTTCCGAACCAGTCGAACCTGTCGAACCCCCTCTACATTGCGCATGGGCCTCCTTTTATATGTTAAAGGGGTCACCGACAGGTGGCAACGCAGAGAAGGGTACAAATGTAAAAAGTGAGGTGGTTGGTACAGTTACTTGTATAGTGCACCCTACCTAACCCCGACGGCAGGGGACAAGGGCATTAAATGCCCGTCTGAGTCGCCCAAACAGTGCAGAAAAGGACCGTTAGGGGCGCCACCATTCGCCACGATGGCGATCTTGTCAGCTTCGCATGCCACTGCGCACCGCTGGCTGCACAGCCTCCAGCCACGCGCGCCTGGAGAGGCCTCCAGAGCGACACGTTGGTGGATGTGCTGGAGCGTGGGCACAGAGTGGCCGCCTGCCGCGGCAAGCGCCTTGCCGCTGCTGTTATCTTGTCGGGTCCGGAAGCTTGTCGCTCACCGGGCCTCGAGGTACCTTGGTTGGTCTTCCCGGCAAGCTCCTCTTGTCGGGGCCTTGTTGCCTTGCCGGAGCGCATGGCGCGTCGCGGCAAGTTCCTTGGAGTGCCTTGGTTGGCCTTCCCGGCAAGCTCCTCTTGCCGGGGCCTTGTCTCCCGAGCTTAAATACTTTGTTCTTGAATGGCTCCAAGGGAACCACGGAGGATCTTGGCGTTCGCCCGGCAAGCCTTGCCGCGGGGTGCTGCAACTGCCCATGCACAAGTTCGGGGTACTAGAGTACCCCTATTCTAGTACACCGACAGGAGCCCCCGGGCCTGGGCCAGACACGGTGCCGAGCGCTGTTGGGCCAGCCCAAGACAGGGCACGGGCACACGCGGACTGGGCCACGCCGAATCTCGCTCCGTACCCACCGCGCTCTCCCCTAACGGCACGCGTCGAATGCGGCGTCGCGGGAGAGATCGTGGGTGGTTCTTTATTCGGAAGGGCGAAACGTCCGCCCCGTCCCTCTTTATAAGCAGAGGAAACAGGGGCAGTTCGTTCCCCCTCGCTGGTTGCTACTACTCCATCTTCACGAACCTCCGCCGCTCCCCCCTTCTTCTCGAAGCCGAGAGAGCAGCGGTCCAACCCCCATTGCCACCAGCATCACCAATGCCGTCGACCTCCCCCACCACCTCCGCCATGGCTCCGAAAGCCGACAACGGAAAGGGCGTGAAGTCGGCCGAGGCGCAGCGGCTCGCGGCGCTGCGGAAGGAGTGGGCGATCTTCTCCTCCCAGCTCGGCGCGAAGGAGCTGAGGGAGTACTTCTGCCTCTTTTGGGCGACGGAGACGCGTGCGCATCCGGGCACGAGGGTACTCCCGGCCGCTGCTTCGGAACTGGCTCCAAACGGGTACCCATTCTTCGCGCTGTTCTTCTATTGCGGGCTCTGCCCGCCCTTCTCGGAGTTCTTCTGCGATATCATGAACACCTACGGCCTCCGCCTCCTTGATTTCACCCCCAACGCCATTCTGACCATGGCAGTTTTCGCACATTTGTGCGAAAACTTTGTCGGAGTCCACCCCAATGTTGCCCTTTTCCGCCACTTCTTCATGCCTCGGGTAGAGAGAGGAGAGCCGCTTGCCGGAGGGATCACCTGGATCTCGAGAGTCGGCAAGAAGGAGGCGTACTTGGAGGGTGAGCTCCGCAGCAAGTGGGAGGAGTGGAGAGCGGAGTGGTGCTGGATCGTTGAGGAGAATCCGCAGCCCTTCACCGCCGTGCGCCAAGCTCCAATAGTGCGCGGCAATGACTGGAGCAACGTGGCCTCGGAAGACGAGAGGCTGAAGATCGCCATCACTAGGATCCTTCGCCTCAGGCTTGCCGGGCTCACTGTAGGCGCAGATTTCCTCCGCCGCCGCAGCGCCCCCCTGCAGGAGAGGGGGAGGCCCGCCTGGGAATTCAAGAACTCGGCGGACATCATGAGGCTGCAGCCGGGCCTCAACTACAACTTCACCGTCTTGGAGCTGGATGCAATGCTCCTGGAGTTGTTCAAACGCGATCCCCAGCACCCATTCACGCTGGCGAGGGGCGTCGTTCCATTGTGCAATAATTCTTCGCTTGACCGGATCCGCGCCATGATGCCGTTGTGTGATTCACACGAAATCGTCCCAACTTGGCAAGAGCCTGCGGATGACGTCGTGCAAGCGTTCTTCGACAACTTGGAAGAAGTGCCGGTCCGCGCTGACGAGCAGAAGAGCCTCACCCGTGACACCACCGACGAGGAGCTGCAGTGCATCGCCACTAGGGCGGAAGAGGTTGCGGCCGCAGCTGCCGCGGGCGCGTTCGGGTTCACTATGGAGGAGTCGGAGGTGGCAGAGGCGGCAAACCTCGCCGAGCGCGCGGATTTTATTGGCGAGGAAGAGCCTGTCGGCTCTGAAGCTGAGCCGAGCGAGGCCGGCGAGGAAGAGCCCGAGCCTTCAGAAAGCTTGCCGCAGGCGGAGCCCCCGGCCCCGCCAAGAAGGCGTCTTCGCAGGGCCACGGACGTAGCGGGGCGGCAGTCGGGTCAACAGCCGTCGAGCCGTGCGACACGCTCTACCGCGGCAAGCAATGTTGCCGCGGGAGCGCCTCACGCAACAGCGGCAACTGGAGCGGGATCTTCCCGGGCCACCGCCACCGCCCCTGCCAAGCGGGCAAGGGATCCTACTCCTCCGCCCCGCCGCACTGGAGGGGAGCCGGACTTCGATCTTTCCGTGCTCAGCTCCGACGAGGAAGAAGAAGAGTAAGTTTCTTTGGTGCTCTTGTAGTTCTTCAATCTTGCTGTTTTTATCTTGTATCTGACTTGCTTCAATCTGAACTCCTTTCTTTTCAGGACGCTGGCCCAGAGAGCGGCGAAAAGGGCCAAGGCCACGGTGATTGTCATCGAAGATGACCCCACCGTGTTAGCAGGGGGTGGGTCCGAGACCACCTTGACGGACCCGGTAACCACTCCTCAAAGCAGCCCCCAGCGCAGCCCCCAGCGTAAGTTCATAGTTAGCTTTCTGCTGTCAGGCGCGCATGAGTGCTTTTTCCTTTGTTGATATCTTGCTTGTTGATTTGTGTAGGAGCAGAGCAGCCATATCAGGAGCGCCCGGAAGCTGGTCCCGAAGTGCCATCTGCTTCGACTACGCCGCCAAGGGAGGAGTCCCCGGCAAGGGAGCGCTCTCCGGCAAGGGAGAACTCTCCGACAAGGGGCAGTTCTCCAGCAAGGGACAGCACCGTCGATCCTGCGGTGGCCGAGACCGCAACTGCAGATCTTGGCACAAGTAATTCACTTGTCCAAAAACTTTCCCTTGGGTTCTTCTTCTTCCGATTTTCTTCTCTTGGATTTTTGATTGATTTTTCTCCCTTCTTCGTTCTTCAGACCCATCTGCTGCTGAGCCAATGGAGACAGAGGGCGCCAGCGAGGAAGGTGCGCATGGCAGCACCGACGACGCCGCCGCCAACGAAGAAGGGGCCGGTGCTGATGAGACCGCCGGCGAGGAGGCCGCCAAGGCTGCCGCCACAGAAGCCGGCGAGGGGTCGGGCGATCGCACTGACAACCCTGAGGCCGCAGGAGCGCCAGGTGCTGCGCCGATCGTCGATCCTTCTGCCGCTGCTGCGGAGCCGGGCTCCGAGGAGCCCCAGCCCGGCGCCTACTTGAAGGCCGGCGACGATATCTTCATCAAGCTACCCTGGGCGTCGAGCTCCAGGGCACCGGTCGAGGGGGAAACTTTCGATGAGGAGGTGCTCGCCTCCGCTGGACTGTCGTTGGTCAACGCGCCCAGCAGCAGCAGTGGCGAGCCTGAGGAGGAGCAGCTGCTGCGGAAGCTGCTGTCACTCTACCGCGCACGGCAAGCCAAGCTGGCTTCCCGGGAAGCGCTTGTCGCGAAGGCGGGAGTTGATATGGAGAAGCGCGCGGAGGAGCTTCGGGGCCACAATCAAGAAGCTCTTCGGTCCCTGGCACAGGAGCGGGAGCAACTCGCCGAGGAGCGCACGGCCTTCCTTCTCGAGAAGGCCGAAGCTGAGGAGGAACAAAGGTTGGCCGCCGAGAAGCAGTCCGCGCGAGAAGGCGAATTGGTGCGGCGGAAGGCCAACCTCGACAGCTACGAGGAGGAGCTCGCCGAGCGCGAGCAAGCACTCGGCGGGGCGCTCAAGGAAGCAAAGGACGCTGCCGCAACCGCAGAGGCCGCCAAGAAAGAGCTGGAGGAGAAGGTGGCGCAGCTGGAGGCCAACATCGGGAAGAGCGGCGAGGAGCTTGCCGCGCTCAAGCGTGAGCATGAGAAGGATGCTGCCGCCCACGGTGAGCTGCAAGGTCTTCTCGCTGAGAGGGGCAAGGAGCTCAGCGCCGCCAAGGATTCCAATGCAGACCTGGAGTTGAAGCTGGCCATGCTGACACAGACGCTGGATGACGCCAAGGAGCGGGAGAAGACCTTGTCGGAGAAGGTCAAGGATGACAAGGCGCTGCTGGAGAGCATCACAGTTACCCAGAACTCATTCAGAGATACTGTGGAGCACTGGATCGAGGGTCTGGTGAATATTGCCGCAGTCATCGACGAGGAGCTGGCGCAGCTGGGGATGGAGGAATTTGGGTATCCCTCCGACAAGAATCTCCAACCCAGCGCCAAGCTCAGCCTGTTCTTCAAGGGCGTGGTGACGGCACTCCAGCGGCTCCGGGAGAGGATCCCAAAGCAACTGGCCGACGAGTCGCGCAGAATCTGCGCCGGAGTTCTCCAGAAGGTGCTGATGAAGGTGGCCTTCCGCAATCCAGGCCTCAGCTTCACCAACGTCCTCAAGTCCTTGCCGCCAGACGCCGATCGGGACGCACTCAAGGCCCTTGTCGCACCCATTGTGGACAAGGTGAGCGAGATCAAGAGGGTTGAGGGAGATCGCGTAGACTAGGCCGCCCATTTCTTCTTTTCCCTTGTCGCTGCTAATCATGTTATGAAAAACAGTCTATTAGAGCTGCGACAAGTTATCTTGTAATATAACTTTATTTCTGTTATCAATTGCTATGTTATTTCCTCTACTAGATTCCTTCCTTTGTATGTTTTTACCCTACACTTCTAGGGAACTCGTCGGCGCAGGCACCCGAGCCGCGAGCGCTGAGTGCGGAACGTCAGCACCCTGCTGGCGGCGCTGCTTCCGACAAGAAACCTTGTCACGACTAGATGCGGCACACTTAAGTTGGTGAGCGGACTCGAAACAAAGTAAGGGCGCAACTAGCCACGAGTTGGTTCCTCCGCGCACAGGTTTTCCATACAAAGCAGGGTCGTTCGAGGAAGATAACTCAAAAATTTAAAAACTGATTGCTCAAACTTTGGCAACTTAGCTTTTCTGTCGTTTGCTTCCCGGCAAGGCAAAACTTTGCTTGAACGACGCCTGGTCCATACCACAATCTTCTCCTTCCCCCCGGCAAACTTGTGTGCGAGGGAACTTTCTTTTCCTTTGTTGAGAAAAAAAGATAGAAGAGAAAATAATGATATGAAGCCCTTTGGCTCGTTATTGCTTACCGGATGTAGGTGCTGCACAAAGTGTCAGATAACGCATGCAAGAAAGAAACTAATGCATGAAATGTACAAGTTGTGCGGAGCACATGGGGTTTTATTTATGCACGGGATCTGCGCCCGGCTTTGTACAAAGGATTACATGCAACAGCGGCAAGACTCGTACAAAAGGTGGTTGCCGGAACGGGTTCCGGCAACCGTGCCCTACGGGAAAAACTTATGAAGATGTTCTATGTTCCAGGAGTTGCTCACTGGAATGCCATCTTCGGTCTCAAGGCGGACAACGTCGGTCCTTGTGACTCGTTTCACCCGATAAGGGCCTTCCCACTTCGGCGTCAACTTGTTGGAATTCTTGGCGGACTGAACGCGCCGAAGAACAAGGTCGCCTTCCTCGAAGCTTCTGGCCTTAACTTTGCGGCTATGGTAGCGGCGCAAAGCTTGCGGGTATCGAGCAGCTCGTACAGCAGCCTGAAGACGATCTTCCTCAAGGAGCAGCTCGTCGTCTTGTCGCAGCTGTTCTTGCTCAAGCTCATCATAAGCGAGCACTCGAGGCGATCCGTATACGAGTTCCGTGGGGAGAACTGCCTCTGCTCCATAGACTAGAGCGAAAGGCGTCTGGCCAGTGGCTCGATTTGGCGTCGTTCTGATCGACCAAAGAACCACCGGCAGCTCCTCGATCCAGTTTCTTCCGCACTTGCGCAGCCTGTCGAAAGTTCTGGTCTTGAGCCCGCGCAGCTCTTCAGCATTTGCCCTCTCTGCTTGACCGTTGCTTCTCGGATGAGCAACAGAAGCGAAGCAGACCTTGGCGCCAAGGTCTTGGACGTACTGCATGAAGGTGCGGCTCGTGAATTGCGTGTCGTTGTCGGTGATGATCCTGTTAGGGATCCCGAAACGGCAAACAATTGACCTGAAGAACTTGACTGCTGACTGTGCTGTCACCTTTCTCACTGGCTGCACTTCCGGCCACTTTGTGAACTTGTCGATTGCGACGTACAAGTACTCAAAGCCCCCGACAGCTCGGGGGAAAGGGTCGAGGATATCGAGCCCCCAGACCAAAAATGGTCAGGATAAAGGGATCGTCTGAAGAGCTTGAGCTGGCTAGTGTATCTGTTTGGAGTGGAACTGGCACGCTTCACACTTGGTTACTTGTGTAGTTGCATCCTGGAGGGCTGTCGACCAAAAGAAACCTTGCCAGAAAGCTTTGCCGGCAAGTGCTCTTGCGCCAATGTGGTGGCCACATATGCCTCCATGTATCTCTGCCAACAGCTTTTGTCCATCTTCCCGGCAAATACACTTCAATTTCACACCCTTGAGTCTTCTTCTGTACAGTATGCTATCGACAAACTGGTACATACTTGACTGTCGGGCTACTTTTTCCGCTTCTTCTTGCTCTTCGGGAAGTTCTCCTGTCTGAAGGAAATGGACAATCTGTTGTGCCCATGCTGGAGCTTGTGGCTCGACAACAAGGACTAAAGGCACATCTGCTGCTGTGGGAACATCCGCTTCTACGGCAAGGACTTGCGGCCCTGCCGGAGCTTGATGTTCCCCGGCAAGCTTGCCGGAGCAAAACTTGTTGGGAGCGTCTGCTTCAACGGAACAAACCATAAGGCTTGCCGGAGCAGACTGCCCCTCAGCATCCTTGGTGTTGATCTTGGGGACTTTCTTAGCGGCGGCTTCGGGGAGCTCTGCCGGAAAGTAGTCACCAGAAACCAACTTCCTCTTCTTGCTTTGTCCAGTTGATGGTGTTACGGATGGTTGAGTCAACTTGAGCACAAAGATCCCTGGTTCCACAGGTAACTTTAGTGCGGCGCACTTTGACAGGCCATCAGCAATGTCATTCTGAGCTCTTGGGATATGCTCCATCTATAGGCCGTCAAAGTGCTCTTCTAGCTTCCTCGCTTCATCAACATATGCTTCCATCAATGGACTCTGGTAGTTCTTGTTCACTTGGCGGACGACAAGCTGTGAGTCACCCCTGACAATGAGCTTCTTGATCCCAAGGTCTGCTGCGATTCTGAGACCGGCAAGCAATCCTTCATACTCTGCAGTATTGTTGGTTGCTTGCTCCTTGGGAAAGTGCATCTGGACTACGTACTTGAGGTGCTCTCCGGTGGGCGCGACAAGCAGCACGCCCGCACCGGCGCCTTGCAGCGAGAAGGCACCATCAAAGTACATCAGCCACTCTTTGCTTACCTCTTTGACGGGGATGCTCGTCTCTGGAATTTCTTCATCTGGTGTTGGCGTCCATTCTGCTATGAACTCTGCCAATGCTCTGCTTTGGATAGTTGAAGTGCTCTCAAACTTGAGGCCAAAGCTTGACAGTTCCAGCGCCCACTCGACAATCCTGCCTGTCGCTTCTGGATTTTGCAGTATCCTCTTCAGCGGAAAGCGAGTGACGACTGTGATCTCATGTGCTTGGAAGTAATGGCGCAGCTTTCTCGAGGCCATGAGGAGGCCGAAAAGCAACTTCTGCACACCAGAGTACCTTGATCTAGCCCCCTGTAGAAGGGAACTGACAAAGTAAACTGGACGCTGCACCATTCTCTTCTGCATCTTATCATGCTCCTGCGCAGTTCCATCTCTGTCGGGACCAGAGCTTGTCGGCGAAGCCCCCTGCTTGTCGCTGGATGCATCTGCCGTGGTTGCTGGCTCATCATCTGCCTCCCTCTCCGCCACTAACGCAGCACTAACCACTTGATTGGTTGCCGCTATATACAGCAGCAACTTCTCTTGCGGCTTAGGTGCGACAAGTGTTGGAGTGGAGGACATGTATCTCTTCAAGTCCTGCAGCGCAGCCTCTGCCTCCGGAGTCCACTTTATTGGACCTGCCTTTTTCAAAATTTTGAAAAATGGCAGGGCGCGCTCAGCAGATCTAGAGATAAACCTGTTGAGAGCAGCCACGCAACCGGCAAGCCTTCGTACATCCTTGACGCGCTTTGGTGCTTCGATCTGCTCAATGGCCTTGATCTTGTCGGGATTGGCTTGAATTCCCCGCTGAGACACGAAGAACCCGAGAAGCTTGCCGGAAGGGACTCCAAACACGCACTTCTCGGGGTTAAGCTTGAGGTTGATCCTGCGCAGATTTGCAAATGTCTCATCTAAATCTTGAATCAGGGTCGCCCTGTTCTTGCTTTTGACCACTATGTCATCCATGTAGGCTTCCACATTTCTGTGCATCTGTGGCTCAAAAGCGTGGTGGACTACCCTTGCGAATGTTGAACCAGCATTCTTCAAACCGAAAGGCATCCGTATGAAGCAGTACATGCCACACGGGGTGATAAATGCGGTTTTCTCTTCATCCTCTTCTGCCATGAAGATCTGATGGTATCCTGAGTATGCATCAAGAAATGAAAGCAAATCACATCCGGCTGTGGAGTCAACAATCTGGTCAATGCGCGGCAAGGGAAATGGGTCTTTGGGACAAGCTTTATTAACATCAGTGAAGTCAATACAAAGCCTCCATTTCCCGTTAGCCTTGCGCACGACAACAGGATTGGCCAACCATGTGGGATGGAGCACTCCTCTGACAAGGCCTGCTGCTTCCAACTTCTTGATTTCTTCTGCGATCAATTCTTGGCGCTCCACTGCCTGTTTCCTGACTTTCTGTTTGACGGGCCGCGCATGAGGACAGACGGCAAGGTGGTGCTCAATTACTTTCCTGGGAACACCAGGGATATCAGACGGTTGCCACGCAAACACGTCTACATTCGCCCGCAGGAAAGCAACGAGCACGCTTTCCTATTTGGGGTCAAGAGTGGCGCTGATGGTGAAGGTACCACCAGTGCCGTCCTCCTTGGCGGACACCTTCTTGGTCTCAGGTGGAGCTGCCATTGCCTTCTTACACTTGCCGGTGGAGCTTGATGGTGCGTCCTCGACGGTAGCGCAGCACTCCGAAGAGGTGCGCTTGCTGGAGTGGGCATCAGAGCTCTTGCCGGACTTGGTCTTCTTTTTCCCCCCGGGAGCTTCAGCGGCAAGTGTCTTGCGTTCTGCTGCGGCTGCTGCTTCTCGGTAGATCTTGTCGGCATAGATAAGAGCATCCTTCTTGTCGCCAGGGACAGAGATGACACTTATCGGGCCTGGCATTTTCAGTACGTTGTACGCATAGTGAGAGGCTGCCATGAACTTGGCGAGTGCTGGACGGCCAAGGATTCCATTGTAAGGTAATGGAAAGTCAGCAACATCACATGTGACCCTCTCAGTCCTGAAGTTCAGCTTGCTGCCAAATGTTACTGGCAACGTGATCTTTCCCTTCGGCTTGCTCCTTCCCGGGTTGATTCCTTGAAATGTACCGGTCTCTTCGAGCTCGCTGTCAGGGATCTGGAGTTTCTGGAGCACCGCGGAGGAGATCAGGTTCAAGCCGGCCCTGCCATCAACTAGCATCTTAGTGACCTTGAGGTTGCGGATTGTTGGTGAAACCAACATCGGCAAGCACCCGACCGCAGTTATGCGATCAGGGTGGTCCTCAATATCAAAGATGATAGGCGTGCTGGACCATTTTAGAGGCTTGCGTGACTCGACGGGTGGTTCTGCTGCATTAACTTCCCGCACCCACTGCTTGAGCTGACGGTGCGAGGTATGCAGAGAAGCACCACCGTCAACGCACAGGACCTCTGTGGCTTTCTGGAACTCCTGCTCATCAGTCTCCTCATCATCCATGTCTTCATCGTCGTCGTCATCTTCATCCTTGTCGCGGCCGCGAGGAGGTCTGTCTCCTTGCCGCTGCTTGGCCTTGCCGCGGCGTCCTCCTCGGCCGGGACGTTTCTTGCCGGATCCCCCAGCACCTTCCTGGGCCTTCTCCTTGTCGCGCCGCTCGTATTCAGCTTTCTGTTGCTCAACAAGCTGCTCGACTTTCTTGCAGCTCTGGAGATCATGGCCCTTGGTGCGGTGGATCTTGCAATACTGCTTGTTGGTGCCGTCTTGCTTGTCGGTGACCGCCACCTCCGCGGCAACCTCCTTGCCGGAGTCACCAGCTTTGGCTTTCTTGGCGCCACCACCGTTGCCGGACTGCTCAACAACTAGCACCTCTTTGCCTTTCCTCTTCCTGTTGTTTCGCCGCCGGTTTTTCCTTGCCGGGGCAGCATCTTCACTGTCAGATCCTCCCGCTCCTACATTCTCTCCGGGGAGTCTTCTCCCTTCCTCAGCACGTGAACACTTGTCGGCCAGTGCATATAACTCATTGACGTCCCTGATCTTGCACATCGCCATTTCCTCCCGCATCCTGCGGTTTCGCACGTTCTGATGGAACGCGCTGATCACCACGGCAGGGTGGACGTCTGGGATGTTGTGTTGCACACTAGTGAATCTCTGAATGTACTTGCGCAGGGGCTCTCCTTCCTTCTGGGCGAGCAGATGAAGATCACTCTCCTGGCCATGAGGCTTGTGTCCGCCTATGAAAGCGCCGACAAACTGATGGCACAGATCAGCCCAAGAGAATATGGAGTTGTCCGGCAAGTGCATGAGCCAGGATCTAACGTTGGGCTTGAGCACCAGTGGGAAGTAGTTGGCAAGGATCTTGTCATCCCGTCCCCCGGCAGCCCGCACCGCAATGGTGTAGATGCTGAGGAACTCCGACGGATGCGTCTTGCCGTCATACTTCTCCGGTACGTCTGGCTTGAAGTTCTTCGTGCTGGGCCACTGGACTTGCCGCAGCTCACGAGTGAACGCAGGGCAACCTACCGCGTATGGCAGATCGCCTGGTTCCCCTGGTGCATGCATGTCAACAGAGGGCCCAGCTCGCTTGTCGGATTGACGTCGCGCTTCTCTTCGGCGCTCGATGCGAGTTCGAGCGTCTTCTTGTTGTCGATCATGAAGAACTTGGCGCTGATCGCGACGAGCTCGTGGATCCTACGATGTGGTGGAGTCGCTGTCGAGGTGGATCCGGCGAGTCGGCGATCTTAGCCTTCGGGGTGGTGATTGCATGGTAGTTGCACCTCCACCCGTTTCGTCGCCACCGGCTCGCGCTCGGCAACCCTGCCGCGGCGGCGACGCGCTCGGCCGCCGTGGAGTGTCGCCGTTGGCGTAGCCGATGAGACTCTGAATGGTGGCCCTCCATTCGTCGATCTTGTCCAACGTCGGAGGGTAATCTAGGAGCAGTTGAGCTCGCGCCAAAGCTTCTGCTGGAGTGGTGGGTGGCAGTGGCGGACGGCGCGAGGAGCGGGACGTGCTCGGACTTCTAAAGATGTTAGAAGGAGCAGTATCCCGTCCAGGCGACCGTGCCCCGCTCGTGCCAGCATGCTGGCGTGCATGCTGGTCTTGAGCGCCCCGAGATCCACCAGCTTGGTCTTGGCCTATCATGCGTATGGCACTGCGAGTGCCATGACGCTGTTGGTCTTGCGCCTCCTGAGAGTGGCGCGGAACATGTACAGTCGCCGAGGTTTGTGCAGCCTTGTCCTTGGACCTGGCAGCATCATAAGCTTCCTCGTCGACGTCCATTCTTCCGCCGACATCCATTCCACCACCCGTTTGCTCCAACGGTGGCGGAATTGACGTGGACGGAGCGGCTGCCGCCGAAGTCTTCTTCTTCGGTGGCATGTTGATGAAGGGAATGAAGATCTAGCTCGTGTGAACGCCGGATCAGGTTCACACAATCTCAACGCCCCCTACCTGGCGCGCCAAAGATGTCGGGGAAACTGATCCACGAACACCTATGGGGCCGGCGGACCGAGCCCCTTTCGGTTCGGCGAGGGGCGGAGATCACATGAAGAGCAGATCGAGGCGAAGCACACGAGCAGCTTACCCAGCTTCGGAGCTCTCCGGAGAGATAACACTCCTACTGCTACTTGTTTGATTATCTTGTGTTCTTGCTCCAGAGAGAGTGCATAGTGTTTTTCTGGGTTCCGAACCAGTCGAACCTGTCGAACCCCCTCTACGTTGCGCATGGGCCTCCTTTTATATGTTAAAGGGGTCACCGACAGGTGGCAACGCAGAGAAGGGTACAAATGTAAAAAGTGAGGTGGTTGGTACAATTACTTGTACAGTGCACCCTACCTAACCCTGACGGCAGGGGACAAGGGCATTAAATGCCCGTCTGAGTCGCACAAACAGTGCAGAAAAGGACCGTTAGGGGCGCCACCGTTCGCCACGATGGCGATCTTGTCAGCTTCGCATGCCACTGCGCACCGCTGGCTGCACAGCCTCCCGCCACGCGCGCCTGGAGAGGCCTCCAGAGCGACACGTTGGTGGATGCATTGGAGCGTGGGCACAGAGTGGCCGCCTGCCGCGGCAAGCGCCTTGCCGCTGCTGTTATCTTGTCGGGTCCGGAAGCTTGTCGCTCACCGGGCCTTGAGGTACCTTGGTTGGTCTTCCCGGCAAGCTCCTCTTGCCGGGGCCATGTTGCCTTGCCGGAGCGCGTGGCGCGTCGCGGCAAGTTCCTTGGAGTGCCTTGGTTGGCCTTCCCGGCAAGCTCCTCTTGCCGGGGCCTTGTCTCCCGAGCTTAAATACTTTGTTCTTGAATGGCTCCAAGGGAACCACGGAGGATCTTGGCGTTCGCCCGGCAAGCCTTGCCGCGGGGTGCTGCAACTGCCCGTGCACAAGTTTGGGGTACTAGAGTACCCCTATTCTAGTAAACCGACAGTAGGTGCGAGGGACTTGTGCGTGGCCTCCTACTGGATTGATACCTTGGTTCTCAAAAACTGAGGGAAATACTTACGCTACTTTGCTGCATCACCCTTTCCTCTTCAAAGGAAAACCAACGCGAGTGCTCAAGAGGTAGCAAGAAGGATTTATGGCGCCGTTGCCGGGGAGGTTCGTGCAAGACAAGTCAACATTTGACTCTCGACAACGAGTCACTTGTGGCGTCGTTGCAAGTCAAGACATACCAAGTACCCATCACAAACCCTTATCTCCTGCATTACATTATTTGCCATTTGCCTCTCGTTTTCCTCTCCCCCACTTCACCATTGCCATTTTATTCGCCCTCTCTCTCCATCCTCCCTCTCTTTCTCTATTTGCCTCTTTTTGCCCGTTTCTTGTTCACTTGTGTTGCTTGCTTGTCATTATGGCTAGTCCCCTATCTTCTCCGTTGTCTCCCGAAAATGAAGTTCTTAACTTTAAGCAAAGGGAAGGAGAAAACCTAAAAGACGCTTGGTACAGAATTTGCAATGCTCAAAATAGATCTACCAGGAAGCAATCTACTTCTGTTCTTCTTTGCAATTTTTATGTAGGTGCTATTCCTTGGCATAGATATGTCCTTGATACCATTACCGGAGGGAACTTCTTGGGTAGCCACACTTTTGATTCCTACAATGCTATGATAGATTTATTTAGCTCACCCCCTATTTTGGTTAATGGAACTATGTTAACTTTGGAGCATGTAATGCAAAAACTTAAAATTATTGAAAATAAAGTTGCTACCGTCGAGTTAATTGAAAATTTCGATAAAAAGATCCACAACCAAATTACCCAATATGGATCTAAAGTAGGAGTAACTTTGAAAAATATTAAAGAGAAGGAACATATAGTTAATGAAAGAATAAATAATGATTCCACTAGAATCGATAAACTTGAGGGTATCATTACTAACTTGGGAACCGCTTTTTCTTCTGTAAAGAATACTCTAAGTCCTCCAACTAAAATTCCCAAGCTTATGTATGTTCCTAAAAATAAGGGTGAATCCTCTAGCAAAGAAACTGCGGATCTCAAATCTATAAGTATTCATCCTAATCATTTTGCTATCATCAAGGAACCATTTGCTACTAATGATTTTTTCGATCTTGTGCCTAGAAGTTTGATTATTGATAAAAGGAAAGAAACTCCTAAAGGTGATAGATGTCTTATTAAAGAACTACCAACTAAAGATACCTAGATCTATCCTTGCTTTTATGCCTAGCTAGGGGTATTAAACGATAGCGCTTGTTAGGCAACCCAGTTTTATTTTTATTCCTTGATTTTTGCTACTGTTTAGTAATAAATAATTTATCTAGCCTCTGTTTTGGTTGTGTTTTTTGTGTTTAATTAGTGTTTGTGCCAAGTAGAACCGTTGGGAAGACTTGGGGAAAGTCTTTTTAATCTTGCTGTAAAAAACAGAAACTTTAGCGCTCACGAGAATTGATGCCATTTTTATTTGGAAAGTGATATTTAGTTAATTCCTTTTGAATATGACTAATAGATAAATTTCCTCACGTCCAGAAATTTATTTTAGAATTTTGTGGGTTGTAGATCTTGCGTTAGCTACATATTACTACAGACTGTTCTGTTTTTGACAGATTCTGTTTTTCGTGTGTTGTTTGCTTATTTTGATGAATCTATGTCTAGTAAAATAGTTTATAAACCATAGAGAAGTTGGAATACAGTAGGTTTAACACCAACATAAATAAAGAATGAGTTCATTACAGTACCTTGAAGTGGTGTTTTGTTTTCTTTCGCTAACGGAGCTCACGAGATTTTCTAATTTAAGTTTTGTGTTGTGAAGTTTTCAAGTTTTGGGTAAAGATTTGATGGATTATGGAACAAGGAGTGGAAAGAGCCTAAGATCGGGGTTGCCCATGGCACCCCCAAGATAATCTAAGGACACCTAAAAGCCAAATCTTGGGGATGCCCTGGAAGGTATCCCCTCTTTCGTCTACTTCCATCGGTAACTTTACTTGGAGCTATATTTTTATTCACCACATGATATGTGTTTTGCTTGGAGCGTCTTGTATCATTTGAGCCTTTATTTGTTAGTTTTCCACAATCATTGTTGCTGTACACACCTTTTGAGAGAGACACACGTGATTCGGAAATTGTTAGAATACTCTATGTGCCTCACTTATATCTTTTGAGTTATATAGTTTTTGCTCAAGTGATTCACTTATATCTTTTAGAGCACGTCGGTGGATTTGTTTTATAGAAACTATTGTTCTCTCATGATTCACTTAGATTATTTTGAGAGTCCTACAAAACAGCATGGTAATTTGCTTTAATTATGTTAGGCATTCAAGATTAATAAAAAAATTCTTATGAGTGTGTTGAATACTATGAGAAGTTTGATACTTGATAATTGTTTTGAGATATGGAGATGGTAATATTAGAGTCATGCTAGTCAAGTAGTTGTGAATTTGAGAAATACTTGTTTTAAAGTTTGTGATTCCCGTAGCATGCACGTATGGTGAACCGTTATGTGATGAAGTCAGAGCATGATTTATTTATTGATTGTCTTCCTTATGAGTGGCGGTCGGGGACGAGCGACGGTCTTTTCCTACCAATCTACCCCCCTAGGAGCATGCGCGTAATACTTTGCTTTGATAACTTGTAGATTTTTGCAATAAGTATATGAGTTCTTTATGACTAAGTTTGAGTCCATGGATCATACAAACTTTTCTTCCTTCCACCATTGCTAGCCTCTCTAATACCGCGCACCTTTCGCCGGTATCATACTCCCACCATATACCTTCCTCAAAACAGCCACCATACCTACCTATCATGGCATTTCCATAGCCATTCCGAGATATATTGCCATGCAACTTTCCACCGTTCCGTTTACTATGGCACGCTCCATCATTGTCATATTGCTTTGCATGATCATGTAGTTGACATTGTATTTGTGGCAAAGCCACCATTCATAATTCTTTCATACATGTCACTCTTGATTCATTGCATATCCCGGTACACCGCCGTAGGCATTCACGTAGAGTCATATTTTGTTCTAAGTATTGAGTTGTAATTGTTTAGTTGTAAGTAAATAAAAGTGTGATGATCATCATTTTAGAGCATTGTCCCAAGTGAGGAAAGGATGATGGAGACTATGATTCTCCCAGAAGTCGGGATGAGACTCCGGACGAAAAAATAATAATAATAAAAAAGAGGCCAAAGAAGCCCAAATAAAGAAAAGAGGCCATAAAAAGAGAAAAGGCCCCAAAAAAGAGAGAAAACGAGAGAAGGGACAATGCTACTATCCTTTTACAACACTTGTGCTTCAAAGTAGCACCATGATCTTCATAATAGAGAGTCTCGTATGTTATCACTTTCATATACTAGTGGGAATTTTTCATTATAGAACTTGGCTTGTATATTCCAATGATGGGCTTCCTCAAAATGCCCTAGGTCTTCGTGAGCAAGCGAGTTGGATGCACACCCACTTAGTTCTTTTTGTTGAGCTTTCATATACTTACAGCTCTAGTGCATCCGTTGCATGGCAATCCCTACTCACTCACATTGATATCTATTGATGGGCATCTCCATAGCCCGTTGATACGCCTAGTTGATGTGAGACTATCTTCCCCTTTTTGTCTCCTCCACAACCACCATTCTATTCCACCTAAAGTGCTATGTCCACGGCTCACACTCATGTATTGCGTGAAGATTAAAAAAGTTTGAGAACACCAAAAGTATGAAACAATTGCTTGGCTTGTCATCGGGGTTGTGCATGATTTAAATAGTTTGTGTGTTGAAGATAGAGCATAGCCAGACTATATGATTTTGTAGGGATAACTTTCTTTGGCCATGTTATTTTGAAAAGAGATAATTGCTTAGTTAGTATGCTTGAAGTATTATTATTTCTATGTCAATATTGAACTTTTGTCATGAATCTTTCGGATCTGAATATTCATACCACAATTAATAAGAATTACATTGAAATTATGCCAAGTAGCATTCCACATCAAAAATTCTGTTTTTATCATTTACCTACTCGAGGACGAGCATGAATTAAGTTTGGGGATGCTTGATACGTCTCCAACGTATCTATAATTTTTGATTGTTCCAAGCTATATTATATTCTTTTTTGGACATTATTGGGCTTTATTATACACTTTTATATTATTTTTGGGACTAACCTATTAACCGGAGGCCCAACCGGAATTGCTATTTTTTGCCTATTTTAGGGTTTCACAGAAAAAGAATATCAAACGGTGTCCAAACGGAATGAAACCTTCGGGAACATGATTTTCGGAACGAACATGATCCAAAGGACTTGGACCCTATGTCAAGCAATCAACGAGGAAGGCACGACATAGGGGGGCGCGCCTACCCCCCAGGAGCGCCCTCCACCCACATGGTCCCCCTGTTGCTCCACCCACGTACTCCTTCCTCCTATATATATCTACGTACCCCCAAACTACCAGATACGGAGCCAAAACCCTAATTCCACCGCTGTAACTTTCTGTATCCATGAGATCCCATCTTGGGGCCTTTTCCGAAGCTCCGCCGGAGGGGGCATCGATCACGGAGGGCTTCTACATCAACACCATAGCCTCTCCGATGAAGTATGAGTAGTTTACTTCAGACCTATGGGTCCATAGTTATTAGCTAGATGGCTTCTTCTCTCTTTTTGGATCTCAATACAAAGTTCTCCCCCTCTCTTGTGGAGATCTATTCGGTGTAATCTTCTTTTGTGGTGTGTTTGTTGTGACCGATGAATTATGGGTTTATGATCAAGTTTATCTATGAACAATATTTGAATCTTCTCTGAATTCTTTTATGTATGATTGGTTATCTTTGCAAGTCTCTTTGAATTATCAGTTTGGTTCGGCCTACTAGGTTGATCTTTCTTGCAATGGGAGAAGTGCTTAGCTTTGGGTTCAATCATGCGGTGTCCTTTCCCAGTGACAGTAGGGGCAGCAAGGCACGTATTGCATTGTTGCCATCGAGGATAACAAGATGGGGTTTATATCATATTGCATGAGTTTATCCCTCTACATCATGTCATCTTGCTTAAAGCGTTACTCTGTTCTCTTGAACTTAATACTCTAGATGCATGCTGGATAGCGTTCAATGTGTGGAGTAATAGTAGTAGATGCAGGCAGGAGTCGGTCTACTTGTCTCGGACGTGATACCTATATACATGATCATACCTAGATATTCTCATAACTATACTCAATTTTGTCAATTGCTCAACAATAATTTGTTCACTAACCATAAATACTTATGCTCTCGAGAGAAGCCACTAGTGAAACTTATGGCCCCGGGGTCTATCTTCCATAATATTAATCTTCCAATACTTAGTTATTTCCTTTGCCATTTATTTTACTTGCATCTTTTATTTCTCTTTATCATAAAAATACCAAAAATATTATCTTATCATATCTATCAGATCTCACTCTCGTAAGTGACCATGTAGGGATTGACAACCCCTTATCGCGTTGGTTGCGAGGATTTATTTGTTTGTGTAGGTGCGAGGGACTTGTGCGTGGTCTCCTACTGGATTGATACCCTGGTTCTCAAAAACTGAGGGAAATACTTACGCTACTTTGCTGCATCACCCTTTCCTCTTCAAGGGAATACCAACGCGAGTGCTCAAGAGGTAGCAACTGACACTTGTGCTTCAAAGTAGCACCATGATCTTCATGATAAAGAGTCTCTTATTTTGTCACTTTCATATACTAGTGGGAATTTTCATTATAGAACTTAGCTTGTATATTCCAACAATGGGCTTCCTCAAAATGCCCTAGGTCTTCGTGAGCAAGCAAGTTGGATGCACACCCACTTAGTTTCTTTTGTTGAGCTTTCATACATTTATAGCTCTAGTGCATCCGTTGCATGGCAATCCCTACTCCTCTCATTGACATCAATTGATGGGCATCTCTATAGCCCATTGATTAGCCATGTCGATGTGAGACTTTCTCCTTTTTTGTCTTCTCCACACAACCTCCATCATCATATTCTATTCCACCTATAGTGCTATGTCCATGGCTCGCACTCATGTATTGCGTGAAAGTTGAAAAAGTTTGAGAATACTAAAGTATGAAACAATTGCTTGGCTTGTCATCGGGGTTGTGCATGATGGGAGGATTTTGTGTGACGAAAATGAAGCATGGCCAAACTATATGGTTTTGTAGGGATGAGCTTTCTTTGGCTATGTTATTTTGAGAAGACATAATTGCTTGGTTAGTATGCTTGAAGTATTATTATTTTTATATCGATATTAAACTTTTGTCTTGAATCTTTCGGATTTGAATATTCATGCCACAGTAAAGAAAATTACACTGAAAATTATGTTAGGAAACATTCCACATCAAAAATTCTGTTTTTATCATTTACCTACTCGAGGACGAGCATGAATTAAGCTTGGGGATGCTGATACGTCTCCAACGTATCTATAATTTTTGATTGTTGCATGCTATTATATTATCTGTTTTGGATGTTTAACAGGAGGCCTAGTGCCAGTTTCTGTTTTTTTGCCTATTTCAGTGTTTCGTAGAAAAGGAATATCAAACAGAATCCAAACGGAACGAAACCTTCAGGAGGATCTTTCTTGCAATAAACGCAATCCAGGAGACTTGGAATGGAAGTCAGAGACGCAACGAGGCGGCCACGAGGCAGGAGGGTGCGCACAGGGGGGTAGGCGCGCCCCCACCCTCATGGGCCCCTCGTAGCTCCACCGATGTACTTCTTTCACCTGTATATACTCTTATACCCTAAAAACATCCAGGGGAGCCACAAAACCACTTTTCCACCACCGCAACCTTCTGTACCCATGAGATCCCATCTGGGGACCTTTTCTGGCGATCTGCCGGAGGGGGAATCGATCATGAAGGGCTTCTACATCAACACCATAGCCTCTCCGATGATGTGTGAGTAGTTTACCACAGACCTTCAGGTCCATAGTTATTAGCTAGATGGATTCTTCTCTCTTTGGTTCTCAATGCAAAGTTCTCAACGATGTTCTTGTAGATCTATTCGATGTAATATTCTTTTGCGGTGTGTTTGCTGAGATCCGAGGGATTGTGGATTTATGATCAAGTTTATATATAAACAATATTTGGTTCTTCTCTGAATTCTTATATGCATAATTTGATATCTTTGCAAGTCTCTTCGAATTATCGGTTTACTTTGGCCTACTAGACTGATCTTTCTTGCAATGGGAGAAGTGCTTAGCTTTGGGTTCAATCTTGTAGTGTCCTTTCCCAGTGACAGTAGGGCCAGCAAGGCACATATTGTATTGTTGCCATCGAGGATAAAAAGATGGGGTTTATATCATATTGCTTGAGTTCATCCCTCTACATCATGTCATCTTGCCTAAAGCATTACTCTGTTCTTATGAACTTAATACTCTAGATGCATGCTGGATAGCGGTCGATGTGTGGAGTAATAGTAGTAGATGCAGAATCGTTTCGGTCTACATAACACAGACGTGATGCCTATATTTCATAATCATTGCCTAGATATTCTCATAACTATGCGCTTTTTCTATCAATTGCTCGGCAGTAATTTGTTCACCCACCGTAATACATGTTATCATGAGAGAAGCCACTAGTGAAACCTATGGCCCCCAGGTCTATTTTATATCATATAAGTTTCCGATCTACAATTCTAGTTTACTATTTATTTTATCTTGCAATCTTTACTTTTCAATCTATACAACAAAAATACCAAAAACATTTATTTTATTATCTTTATCAGATCTCACTTTTGCAAGTGGCCGTGAAGGGATTGACAACCCCTTTATCGCCTTGGTTGCAAGGTTCTTGATTGTTTGTGTAGGTACTAGGCGACTTGCGTGTAATCTCCTACTGGATTGATACTTTGGTTCTCAAAAACTGAGGGAAATACTTACGCTACTTTGCTGCATCACCCTTTCCTCGCCAAGGGAAAACCAATGCATGCTCAAGAGGTAGCAGAGCAGCACATTCAACGGGTAAACCGAGCATGCTTAACCGACATAGCTAGCAAATGGCAAGGTGCTCCTCCAAGATCTGGGGGTCGGCACGAATGGCAGCCATTGTGACCTCATCCGCGCGTGCGGCCGCGATTTGCTTCTCCGCTGCGAAATGCTCCTTGAGCTTCTGGATATACTACGTGCACCATGGCTTAGGGCGGCGCTTATTTGGTGGAGGGGTCGGTGATTTGGGTGGAAGGTGTCGCGTTGGCGGTCGGTGCATGTGGAATGTGGAAGGAGGAGGAGGATGGGGGTCTGGTGTGGATTACCTGCCTGGATAGACGAGGCCGAGCAGCGTGAAGGAGGGTCGCCGGTGAGGAGGCGGTGTGATACGTCTCCAACGTATCTATAATTTATGAAGTACTCATATTGTTTTATTATCATTCTTGGATGTTTTACAATCAGTTTATAGCAACTTTATATCATTTTTGGGACTAACCTATTGACCCAGTGCCCAGTGCCAGTTGCTGTTTTTTGCTTGTTTTTTACATCACACGAAATTGATATCAAACAGAGTCCAAACACTGCGAAACTTTTTGTGGATTTTTTATGGACCAGAGGACCAACAGTGGGCCAATGAAGCACCTGGGGGGTGCCCCGAGGGGGGCACAACCCACCAGGGCGTGCCTAGGGGCCCAGGTGGGTTGTGCCCACCTAGGTGGCCTCCCACGCCCCTTCTTTGCACTATAAATTCCCAAATATTCCGAAACCCTTCGAGGTTAACCTAGATCAGAAGTTCCACCGCTGCAAGGCTTCGTAGCCACCAAAAACCAATCTAGACCCATCCCGGCACTCCGCCAGAGAGGGGAATCATTTCCGGCGGCCATCTTCATCATCCCGACGGCAACCACGACGAGGAGGGAGCAGTCCACCGTCGGGGATGAGGGTTTGTACCAGTAGCTATGTGATTAATCTCTCTCTTTGATCTATATCATGGGCTTTGTTAATATAGTCGGATCATATGATGTTTCTCCCTCTATACCCTTGTTGTGATGAATTGAATCTTTACCCTTTGAAGTTTTATCCTGTCAGATTGAATATTTAGATATGAGAACACATGATGTATGTCTTGCGGTATGAATACTTGAGGTGACAATGGGGTATTATATTGATCCACTTGATATGTGTTTTGGCATTCAACTCGTGGATTCCCACGATGACATTGGGATAATCTATGCATAGGGGTTGATGCATGTTTTTATTATGATTTCTCCGATAGAAACTTTGGGGTCTCCTTGTAGTTATTTGTGTTGTATTGAGTATTGTGAATATGAATTTGCTTTGGTGTTATTTTAGTACGAACTCTAGGATAGATCAAATGGAAAGAATAGCTTTGTGTTATTTTAGTACGAACTCTTGAATAGATCGAACGGAAAGAATAGCTTTGAGGTGGTTTCGTACCCTACAAACAATTTCTATCTTTTGTTCTCCGCTATTAGGAACTCAGGAGTGATTCTTTATTGCATTTTGAGGGATAATCATATGATCCAACTATGTTAGCAGTGTTGGGAGATTGCACTAGTGAAAGTACGGACCCTAGGCCTCATTTTTAAGCATTGCAATACCGTTTTGTGCCTGTTTACTATTTTCTACCTTGCTGTTTTTATTTATTTAGATTATAAAAATATATGTCTACCATCAATATTACATTTTATCACCATCTCTTCGCCGAACTAGTGCACCTATACAATTTGCCATTGTATTGGGTGTGTTAGGGACAGAAGAGATTTCTTGTATTTGATTGCATGGTCATTTGAGAGAGACCATCTTCATCCAACCCCTCTCACGGATTGATAAACCTTAGGTCATCCACTTGAGTGAAAATTGCTACTGTCCTACAAAACTCTGCGCTTGAAAGCCCAACACGGGTCTACAAGAATAAAGTTGCATAGTAGACATCAAGCTCTTTTCTAGCGCTGTTGCCGAGGAGGTGAGTGCTTGAAGGTATATATTTAGATCTTGCAATTAAATCTTTTAGTTTCTTGTTTTATCACTAGTTTGGTTTTATGATAGAAAACTATATAAAAATGGAATTTAGGTTGCATCGTATTATTGGTCATCTTTATAATATCTTTCTTGAAAATGATGGTTCGGAAAATTGTGCTCAATTGTTAGAAGAAGAAGCCAATAAAATGCTTGGCACAAAATATTTGAATGATGAGCATGATTGCAATGTTGTTAGTGTGAATTCTTTGAATATCCAAAATGCTAATGATGATTGCACAAGTCATGACAAAAATGTTTCTTATAAGCATGTCACTTTTTGCGGAGTGAATTGGGAGTGACTTTGACACCAAAAAGGGAAGATAGATTTTGTAAGAAGCATAAATATTTAGAAACGAAAAAGTTGCAAGAGAGGCTAGATGATTGTGCTGAAAGATGTAATTTTTTTGCCATCCTTGTGAACTTTGCAATGAACATGGTCATTTAAATCTCCAATGCAAATTATTTCATGATCAAATCATGTCCAAAAATTGTGATAACTTGATTACCCTTGAGCATCATAAAGAGCTTAGTCTTCTTTTGGGGTATGAAGAAATGAAACGTATAGCTAAGGGTTTTCCAAATCGCGAGAGATTTCTTGATTTTGATCTAGAATAAATTTATATGTTTTGTGCGGTAAATTGCATTGAGAATCCTTATATTTCCTACTATCTAAAGACAAGAAAACAAATAGAATATGAAGAGAGTACTAATGAAAGGGAAAATATTTCACAATACCCTCCTAGTGTTTATTATGATGAATCAGGTAACGAGGAGGAGCTTCCTATCCAATCAATCTCTTCAATAAGAAGCTTGAAAGAATTAATTAAACCCACACATGATGTGGTGAAGAAGAAGAAGAAAAGAAGAAAGAATAAAGGTAAAAAGGTATCTCTCCCAAATAATGTTGCTCCTATCACCATTGTGCCTCATGAAAGTGAATCAAATATATTGATGGAGGATGATGATGTTGAGTATGATTTTGTGATACCTACCACTTGTTGTAATGATTATGATTGGGAAGGCAACAATGTTCCTTATGATCCTGAAAATCTTTTTAGCACTTGCTTGGAAGAATATGATAATAATGTTTGCTATATAATTGGTGCCATTCATGCTATTGATAAGAATGAATGTGATCATATGCAAAACCACAAGCTTGGGGATGCTATGTTTAATTAGTATGATATGTTTGAAGATTTATTTGCTGGAAATAATGATTGTAATAAGCTTGGGGATGCTTTGCTTAATGAATATGATCCTTTGACTCCTTCTACTTTCGATAAGAGAATTTATTATGATGATATCATGCCTCCTATTTATGATGATTACATTGATGAAAGTGGGTTTGGAAGAGTGTCAACTCTAGGTAGTAGTGATCCCACTATTTTGGAGGATGTTGAATATTATTAAAATATTGATGAAAGTGGATTTGGAGAGGTCGTGACTTTATTTAGTGATACATCCACTCTTTTGGAAGAGGTTTCAATTGACTATGACAATAAAGTTGCTATCTATGATGATTATTATGATGACATGTATGCCATAAAGAGTAATAAATCTTCTATGCTTGTGCATCATGAAAAGAGTGGTGTATGTGATAGTTATATTATTGAATCCATTCATGATGTTTTTGAAAATTATTATGAGGAAGGAACTTATGCTCTTACATATCTCAAGAATATCAAGTTTCTTCTCTATGTGTTGATTGTTTTGATGTTGCACTTGTTTTGCCTTCCTATGCTAGTTGATTCTTGTTCCCATAAGTTGTTTGCTCACAAAATCCCTATGCATAGGAAGTGGGTTAGACCTAAATGTGCTAGTCATATGCTTCATGATGCTCTCTTTGACAGTACCAAAATGAAATGGTTTTCTCTTTATCATACTAACCTATCTCATGAAGTTCCGTTAAGTTTTGTGTGATTGAAGTTTTCAAGCTTTGGGTGAGATGTCAAGATGAGGAGAATAAGGAGTGACAAGACCCTAATATTGGGGATGCCCAAAGCACCCCAAGGTAATATTCAAGGAATATCCAAGCAACTAAGCTTGGGGATGCCCCGGAAGGCATCCCCTCTTTCCTCTCCAACATTATAGGTAACCTCACTTGAGGCTATATTTTTATTCATCACATGATATGAGTTTTGCTTGGAGCATCATTCTATTTTGTTTTTATTTTAATGATGTTATTTAGAATAATGTTTTGCATCTTTATTTTCTATAAAAATGTCAAGGATAGCCTTTACCATGCTTATTTTGCAAGTCTACATGATGCTGTTTCAAAACAGAAAATTTATCGATGTTGCAAAAAGTCAGAATGTGATAAAATGCTGAAACTTTTTGAAAAATAAGCTCTAATAAATTTTCTACAATGGGGTAATTTTCATAATTTTTGGAGTTGAATAAGTATTGATACTCTTGCACTCTTTACAGACTATACTGTTTTGGCAGATTGCTGTTATGTTTGCATTGTTTGCATATGTTTGCTTGTTCAATGATTCTATTTGAGGATAGGAGTATTAAATATGAAGAGACATTTAGTATGCAATGTTGAATAATAATTTTAGTGATTTACTACAGTAAATAATGATAAGGCTTTTGCATTGGTTTATACTAACATATCTCACGAGTTCTTGTTGAGTTTTGTGTGGATGAAGTTTTTAAGATTTAGGGAAACCGTGATATAAAAAGAATTAAGGAGACACAAAATCTCAAGCTTGGGGATGCCCAAGGCATCCCAAGATAATATTTCAAAAAGTCTCAAGCATCTAAGCTTGGGGATGCCCCGGTAGGCATCCCACCTTTCTTCTTCAACAATTATCGGTTAGCATCAGTTGAGCCTAAGTTTTTGCTTCTTCACATGATGTGTGCTATTCTTGGAATTGAATTTTTTTGTTTTTGCTTGCTGTTTTAATAAGATACTTAGATCTGAAATTTTTTAAATAAAATAGAGTCCTCAAATATTTGCCAGGGAGGCTAGGTAAGCGGCATTCACATCCCGTCAACAAAGCTCTTTTCTATGGAATTGCTCTAGTGCTTCACTTAATTATATCTTTTTGAGCACGGTGTGCTTTACTATTTTTGAAGAAATTCTCTCTTGCTTCACTTAAATTAATTTGAGAGAAAGAAATGCCATGCTCATGATCTTCACTTATATATTTTTGGAGTAGCTTGTCATTTACTCTTGTGCTTGACTTATATCCTATCAGTAAATTGTTGAATAAATTGGATGTCAAGAAGTTGAAATCATATCATGCCTAGTGGTAGCTTCACATTGGTTTTAGAAAGTGAAATATTTTGAGGCTTGAAAATCGTAATATTGGTCACACAAGCAATTCATGAATAATTAGTATAAGGAAGAGAACTTTCACGTGCAAATACACTATCATGCAAATCTTTTGTGATTGTGAGCCCCCATCAAAATATTATATGCCAAAATTCTTGACATTAGACAAGGAAGACAACGTAATGGTTTGTGTTTGTTCATATTCACATAGAAGTTATATTGTCATAGATCCTTCAACATGTGGTGCTAGCCCCCCATCTTTGCTAGCCAAAAATTCCGCACCAAGTAGAGATACTACTTGTGCATCCAAAAACCCTTAAACCCAAATCTTATTTTCAAGAGTCCACCATACCTACCTAAGGATTGAGCAAGATCCTTGAAGTAAGTTGTCATCGGTGCAATAAGGCAATAAAAATTGCTTCTAAAAGTGTGAGATCATTTAGTGTAAGAGAAAATTGAGCGTTGTACGAACTTGTGATGGCAAAGAATAAAAGCGACAGACTGCATAATAAAGGTTTCTATCATAAGGGGCAATATAACATGACGTTCTTTTGCATTAAGGGGTTGAGCATACAAACAAATAAGCACATGGCAACCTCTGCTTCCCTCTGCGATGGGCCTATCTTTTACTTTTCAGTATTTACTTTTATGCAAAGGGTCAAAGTTTTTCTCTCTATTCCTTTTTATTTTTCTCCTTTGGAAAGTATCATGTGGTGAGGAAAGATCTAGGCACATATATCTAGTTGGATATGGGTAGCATGAGTTATTATTGGTGACATCACCCTTGAGGTGAATATGTTGGGAGGCGAAATTACAAGCCCCTATCTTTCTATGTGTCCGGTTGAAAGTTTTTCCTCATGTGTATGCGGTGAGTGTTAGCAATCATAGAAGACTATAAGATGGTTGAGTATGCGGAGCTCTTACTTAAACTTCGTTGAATAAGTTGAATTGCATTTGCTTGGTGACTAAGAACATAGGTTGTTGAGTTTCAAGAGAGTTCATTGTTTGAACCTTAACATGTGAGTTGGTTGCTACTTTAACATGAGAAATTTTATGAGAAAGAATTGCTGTTATAATGCTAGGAAAAGTGATTGAAATTGTCATTGATCAAACTTGTGAACTTTGCTAGCATTCACACTTCATAAATTATTTCTTTTATAATTTACCTACTTGAGGACGAATAGGAATTAAGCTTGGGGATGCTGATACATCTCCAATGTATCTATAATTTCTGAAGTATTCATGTTGTTTTATTCTCATTCTTGGATGTTTTACAATCATTTTATAACAACTTTATATCATTTTTTGGGACTAACCTATTGACCCAGTGCCCAGTGTCAGTTGCTATTTTGTGCTTGTTTTTTACATCACATGAAATCATTATCAAACGGTGTCCAAACACTGCAAAACTTTTTGTGGATTTTTTATGGACCAGAAACCAACAGTGGGCCAAAGAAGCACCTTGAGGGGTGCCCCGAGGGGGGCACAACCCACCAGGGCGCGCCTGGGGCCCAGGCACGCCCAGGTGGGTGGTGCCCACCTCGGTGGCCTCCCACACCACTTCTTTGCACTATAAATTCCCAAATATTCCGAATCCCTTCAGGGTTAACCTAGATCAGAAGTTCCACCACCGCAAGGCTTTGTAGCCACCGAAAACCAATCTAGACCCGTTTCGGCACTCCACCGGAGGGGGGAATCATCTCCGGTGGCCATCTTCATCATCCCGACGGCCACCACAATGAGGAAGGAGTAGTCCACCCTCGGGGCTGAGGGTTTGTACCAGTAGCTACGTGATTAATCTCTCTCTCTCTCTCTCTCGTGATCTATATCATGGGCTTTGTTAATATAGTCGGATCATATGATGTTTATCCCCTCTATACCCTTGTTGTGATGAATTGAATCTTTACACTTTGAAGTTTTGTCTTGTCGGATTGAATATTCAGATATGAGAACACATGATGTATGTCTTGCGGTATGAATACTTGAGGTGACAATGGGGCATCATATTGATTCACTTGATATGTGTTTTGGCATTCAACTCGCGGATTCCCGTGGTGACATTAGGATAATCTATGCATAGGGGTTGATGCACGTTTTTATTATCTTTTCTCCGATAGAAACTTTGGGGTCTCCTTGTAGTTCTTTGGGTTGGATTGAGTATTATGAATATGAATTTGCTTTGGTTTTATTTTAATACAAAATCTAGGATAGATCGAACGGAAAGAATAGCTTTGTGTTATTTTAGTACGAACTCTTGAATAGATCGAATGGAAAGAATAGCTTTGAGGTGGTTTCGTACCCTACAAACAATTTCTATCTTTTGTTCTCCACTATTAGGAACTCAGGAGTGATTCTTTATTGCACTTTGATGGATAATCATATGGTCCAACTATGTTAGCACTGTTGGGAGATTTTACTAGTGAAAGTACGGACCCTAGGCCTCATTTTTAAGCATTGCAATACCGTTTTTGTGCCCGCTTACTATTTGCTACCTTGCTGTTTTTATTTTTTCAGATTATAAAAATATATTTCTACCATCAATATTACACTTTTATCACCATCTCTTCGCCGAACTAGTGCACCTAGAAAATTTGCCATTGTATTGGGTGTGTTGGGGACACAAGAGATTTCTTGTAGTTGATTGCAGGGTCGTTTGAGAGAGACCATCTTCATCCTACACCTCTCACGTATTGATAAACCTTAGGTCATCCACTTGAGGGAAAATTGCTACTGTCCTACAGAACTCTGCGCTTGGAGGCCCAACACGTGTCTACAAGAATAAAGTTGCATAGTAGACATCACGACGCTGCAAGCAAGGAGTGAAGGTTTCAACTTGGAGAGGAAGGCGGAAACAGGGGAAATGTGGCTTTTGGTAAGGGGGAGGGGGCGGGGAGGTAGATATTTCCGCACAAGCCAAAAATTTGGAATCGCTTCAGCAAAAAAACTGGCGCGCAAAGTGTGTCAGACACGGTCCCTTATTTAGAACTGTGTACGATATGTGAACATCACAAATGATTCAGATAGCTTAACCCGTGTGTGATGAGTTTTAACGTCAAAAATTTTGGTTCGAATTTCCCTGGTTACAGTGGTCATCCACGTCATTGCATAATTTGGGTACACAAAGGAGACTACATCACACCCACACTGCTTAATCGAGCAAGTTCGGCAATTAAACAGAGCTAGCTGACCTAAACATTACTATAATAAATTAAAGACTGACACTCTTAATTAAACAAAACAGAGAGTACAACTATGGCTGGTGCTCATCGATCTCCGCCGCCTCCTCCATGTCCAGCTCGCGCCTGACGGTCTCCTGGGGAAGGGGCTCCATGGCATCCATCACACCATACTCGGCAAGCATCTCTCCATCCGCGTCCGCCATCTCTTTGGAAAAGGCCGCCATGAGCTGGGCATGGGCGGCCGCGATCTGGGCTTGGATGGGCTCCGTCATCGCAAGGTATGCGGCGGAGTAACAGACGGCTGCTCAAACACTCTCGACGATTGCCAACTCTTTGGCCGTGGGTTGCCGACCATTGTCGGAGAAGCTTCGTTCGATTTGTGCGGTGACCACCACGAGCTGGGCATGGGCGGCCTCGACATGGTCGTGGGTGGCCTCCATCAGGGCTAAGGCCACTACTGCAGAACAAACAACTGATGTGCCGCTCTCGCCAGTTGCTATCCCCGAGGCAGACGTTGTTGCCGCAACCTAAGAAGCAATAGCGGCCGTTTGGGCTGCCTTGGCGGCCCGGTCGCAGATTGCGGGCATGCTCATGCACCTTGTTAGCACGTGCATGGAGGCTGCAGCCGCATTCTCGCCAAAGTGGGCCACCGAAGTTGCCCTCACGACGCGGGTCCACGTCCCCATCTTTCATCAGCGACAATTGAACAGTGAAATGATATTTGGGGAGCGAGCTAGTGTGCTTGACACACTGACTATGGACTGTAGTCGATGCACCTTCTCGCGTAAGCCATAGGCCTACTATACACCGACAGTGCTCTAGGATATTTTGTACTACATCTCACACGGTTGGTGATAATAAACTATGTGGGATCTACTTGATTTGTCATCTTGATTTGAATTACATAATGGGGTCACAACAGCAATGGATGGTGTTTGAATTGCTAGACCCTTTATCTGTAGTGAACATGCAACTATATGTGTGTCATAAGAATTGGAATTATTTAGGGTTCGTTTGGACATTTTATACTTTAAATTAGTTTTCTAGCCATTTCCGGCGCACAATTCAAAATTAAACTACATGCACATGCTCCGATGCACCAACATGGGTTGTAAAATCATATATGTGTCCATAGGTTTATGCTTATGTCACATGCAAGAAATGGGGATGAATTTCAAACACCACGGCACCATGGCTCTCCGGCAAACGTCGACGTACTTTGCTTTTGTAATTTTAGTAAATCCAAAAGTTGTTCGAAATTCATGAAACTTGGCATGCTATCATGGAGCGGCATCAACATGTCGTGGTAAATTATTTGTCCCATTTGGGGCAGGTTTGGATATAAGCTTCTCATAAACCAGAGCTTCTCACAACAAGTGTGATTGTTTCGGTAGGGAACATTTCACCTTTCTGGACGAAACAATATCCGTTGCCTCTTATTGATTTCAATTTTTTTCCTAGTGTCAACATAGAACAACAGGAGTGTTGTGTCAATTTTTGGGATTTTTCGGGGTTCGCTTGGACAGTTTTATACATTAACTAAGTTTTCTATGCATTCATGGGCATAATTCAAATTTGAACTACAGGCACATGTTCTAATGCATATAAATTGGTTGAAAATTCAAATCTATGTCCTTGGTTGCATGCTTAGGTCCCATGCAAGAAATGGGAATGAATGTTAAACACCCTGCCACCGTCACTAGGCTGCAAAAATTGAGATACCTGGTTTTTTAAATTCTAGTAAATCCAAAAGCTCGTCTAAAATTCATGAAACTTGGCGTGCTGTCATAGAGTGGCATGAACATGCCATGGTAATTTTTTGTCCCATTTGGGGCAGGTTTGGGGACATGCTTCTCACAAACCAGAGCTTCTCACAACAAGCCAGATGATTCCGGTAGGGAACATCCCACCTTTGGGGACGAAACAATATCAATTGCCTCCTATTGCTTTCAAAAAAATTCTCGTGTCAACATAGAACAACAGGAGTGTTGTGTCAATTTTTGGAATTTTTTGGGTTTGTTTGGACATTTTTATGCATTAACTGAGTTTTCAATGTATTCAATTGCATAATTCAAATTTGAACTACATGCACATGCTCTAATGCATATAAATTGGTTAAAAATTAAAATTTGTGTCCTTGGTTGCATGCTTAGTTCCCATGCAAGAAATGGGAATGAATGTCAAACACCCTACCACCGTCACTCGGCCGCAAACATTGAGACACCTGGTTTTTAAATTCTAGTAAATCCAAAACTCATCTGAAATTCATGAAACTTGGCATGCTATCATGGAGCGGCATCAACATGTCGTGGTAAATTTTTTGTCCCATTTGGGGTAGGTTTGGGTATATGCTTCTCACAAACCAGAGCTTCTCACAACAAGCATGATGGTTTCGGTAGGGAACGTCCCACCTTTGGGGACGCAACGATATCCATTGACTCTTATTGCTTTCAAAAATTTTCTCGTGTCAACATAGAACGACAGGAGTGGTGTGTCAATATTTGGGATTTTACGGGGTTCGTTTGGACATTTCTATGCATTAACTGAGTTTTCAATGCATTCATGTTCATAATTCAAATTTTAACTACATGCACATGCTCAAATGCATATAAATTGGTTGAAAATTCAAATCAGTGTCCTTGGTTGCATGCTTAGGTCCCATGCAAGAAATGAGAATGAATGTCAAACACCCTGCTACCGTCACTCGACCGCAAACATTGAGATACCTGGTATTTAAATTCTAGTAAATCCAAAACTCGTCTGAAGTTCATGAAACTTGGCGTGCTATCATGGAGCGACATTAACATGTCATGGTAAAAAATTTGTCCCTTTTGGGGCAGGTTTGGGCATATGCTTCTCACAAACCAGAGCTTCTCACAACAAGCATGATGGTTTCAGTAGGGAACATCCCACCTTTGGGGACTAAACGATACCCATTGCCTCTTATTGCTTTCAAATTTTTTTTCGTGTCAACATAGAACAACAGGAGTGTTGTGTCAATTTTTCGGATTTTTCGGGGTTCGTTTGTACATTTTTGCATTAACTGAGTTTTCAATGCATTCATGTGCATAATTCAAATTTGAACTACATGCACATGCTCTAATGCATATAAATTGGTTGAAAATTCAAATTTGTGTCCTTGGTTCCATGCTTAGGTCCCATGCAATAAATGGGAATGAATGTCAAACACCCTGCTACCGTCACTCGCCACAAACATCAAGATACCTAGTTTTTAAATTCTAGTAAATCTAAAAGCTCGTCTAAAACTCATGAAACTTGGTGTGCTATCATGGAGCGACATGAATATGCCGTGGTAATTTTTTTGTCCCATTTGGGGCAGGTTTGGGGATATGCTTCTCACAAACCAGAACTTCTCACAACAAGCATGATGATTTCGGTAGGGAACGTCCCACCTTTGGGGACGAAAGATATCCATAGCCTCTTATTATTTAAAAAAAATCTCGTGTCAACATAGAACAACAGGAGTGTTGTGTCTATTTTTGGGATTTTTGGGGTTCGTTTGGACATTTTGATGCATTAATTGAGTTTTCAATGCATTTATGTGCATAATTCAAATTTGAACTACATGCACATGCTCTGGTGCATATAAATTGGTTGAAAAATCAAATCTTTGTCCTTGGGTGCATGCTTAGGTCCCATGCAAGAAATGGGAATGAATTTCAAACGCCAGGGCACCGTTGATTGCCGGCAAAACATTGAGATACTTTGTTTTTAAATTCTAGTAAATCGAAAACTCATATGAAGTTCATGAAACTTGGCATTCTATCATGGAATGGCACGTGACATGCTGTGGTATTTTTCGTGTCCATTTTGAGAGAAGGCGCACTCGAATAACAACCAACAAAGGCATTTTGAAAAGGATAGCTGCCACTTTAAATCTCAAACGTTTGTATAATTCAAATCGTGTGTGTTCTGTTAACCATTCATGTGACGCCACATGTCTTGGTTTTAATGGCTATAGGAGGTGCCGTGCAGCCAGCTGCTTGACTGAACAGGAGGCGTGTGATTGCTCTCTGACTATAGCGCCAAAAAAGCTCCTGTTTGCTAGGACTACGTCGGTATTTCCCCAAAGAGGAAGGGATGATGCGGCACAGCGATGGTAGGTATTTCCCTCAAAGAAGAAACCAAGGTTATCAAACTGGTAGGAGAACCAAGCAACACAACGTAAACAGCACCTGCACACAAATAACAACATCTCGCAACCCGATGTGTTAAAGGGGTTGTCAATCCCTTTCAGGTAACGATGCCAGAAAATTGTAGTCGACTGAAATAATATATCACAAATAAAATAAAGTGCAACAAAGTATTTTGTATTTTTGGTTTAATAGATCTGAATAAAAATGCAAAGGAAAAGTAGACCGCAAGCAAATATATGAGGAAGAAGACCCGGGGGCCGTAGGTTTCACTAGTGGCTTCTCTCGAGAAAGATAGCAAAAGGTGGGTAAACAAATTACTGTTGGGCAATTGATAGAACCTCAAACAATTATGACAATATCCAGGGAATGATCATTACATAGGCATCACGTCCAAGATTAGTAGACCGACTCCTGCCCGCATCTACTACTATTACTCCACACATCGACCACTATTCAACATGCATCTAGTGTATTAAGTTCATGGGAAAATGGATTAATGCAATAAGAATGATGACATGATGTAGACAAGATCAGTTTATCTATTGCATAGATATAGATCCCATCTTTTTATCCTTAGTAGCAATGATACATACGTGTCGGTTCCCTTTCCGTCACTAGGATCGAGCATCATAAGATCGGACCCACTACCGGGCACCTCTTCCCATTGCAAGATAAATAGATCAAGTTGGCCAAACAAAACCCAAATATTAAAGAATAAATACGAGGATATAAGAGATCATGCATATAAGAGATCAAAGAAACTCACATAACTTTCATGGATATAAAAAGATATGATTGATCATAAACTCAAAGTTCATCAGATACCAACAAACACATCACAAAAAGAGTTACATCATATGGATCTCCAAGAGACCTTTGTATTGAGAATCAAGAGAGAGAGAGAGAGATGAAGCCATCTAGCTACTAACTACAGACCTGAAGGTCTACAAAGAACTACTCACGCATAAACGGAGAGGTACCAATGGAGGTGATGAACCCCATCCGAGATGGTGTCTAGATTGGATCTGGTGGTTCTGGACTCTGTGGCGGCTAGATGAATATTTCATCGGCTCCCCTAGGGTTTCTGGAATATTCGGGTATTTATAGAGCAAAGAGGCGGTCCGGGGGGCACCCGAGGTGGGCAAAACCCACCAGGGCGCGCCTGGGCCTCCTAGCGCGCCCTGGTGGGTTGTCTGCTACCTCTTGAGCACTTGCGTTGGTTTTCCCTTGAAGAGGAAAGGGTGATGCAGCAGAGTAACGTAAGTATTTCCCTCAGTTTTTGAGAACCAAGGTATCAATCCAGTAGGAGGCTACGCGCGAGTCCCTCACACCTGCACAAAACAAATAAATCCTCGCAACCAACGTGATAAGGGGTTGTCAATCCCTACACGGTTACTTACGAGAGTGAGATCTGATAGATATGATAAGATAATATTTTTTTGGTATTTTTATGATAAAGATGCAAAGTAAAATAAAAGGCAATGAAAATAACAAAGTATTGGAAGATTAATATGATGAAGATAGACCCAGGGGCCATAGGTTTCACTAGTGGCTCCTCTCGAGAGCATAAGTATTTTACGGTGGATGAACAAATTACTGTTGAGCAATTGACAGAATTGAGCATAGTTATGAGAATATCTAGGTATGATCATGTATATAGGCATCACACCCGAGACAAGTAGACCGACTCCTGCCTGCATCTACTACTATTACTCCACACATCGACCACTATCCAGCATGCATCTAGAGTATTAAGTTCATAAGAACAGAGTAACGCCTTAAGCAAGATGACATGATGTAGAGGGATAAACTCATGCAATATGATGAAAACCCCATCTTATTATCCTCGATGGCAACAATACAATACGTGCCTTGCTGCCCCTACTGTCACTGGGAAAGGACACCGCAAGATTGAACCCAAAGCAAAGCACTTCTCCATTGCAAGAAAGATCAATCTAGTAGGCCAAACTAAACTGATAATTCAAAGAGACTTGCAAAGATAACCAATCATACATAAAAGAATTCAGAGGAGATTCAAATATTGTTCATAGATAAACTTGACCATAAACCCACAATTCATCGGTCTCAACAAACACACCGCAAAAGGAAGATTACATCGAATAGATCTCCACAAGAGAGGGGGAGAACTTTGTATTGAGATCCAAAAAGAGAGAAGAAGCCATGTAGCTAATAACTATGGACCCGTAGGTCTGAGGTAAACTACTCACACTTCATTGGAGAGGCTATGGTGTTGATGTAGAAGCCCTCCGTGATCGATGCCCCCTCCGGCGGAGCTCCAGAACAGGGCCCAAGATGGGATCTCGTGGATACAGAAAGTTACGGTGGTGGAATTAGGGTTTTGGCTCCGTATCTGATCGTTTGGGGCTACGTAGGTATATATAGGAGAAAGAAGTATGTCGGTGGAGCAACAGGGGGCACATGAGGGTGGAGGGCGCGCCTGGGGGGGGGGGTAGGCGCACCCCCTACCTCGAGGCCTCCCTGTTGGTTGCTTGACGTAGGGTCCAAGTCTCCTGGGTCTTTTTCGGTGAGAAAATCACGTTCCCAAAAGTTTCATTCCATTTGGACTTCGTTTGATATTCCTTTTCTTCGAAACCCTAAAATAGGCAAAAAAAACATCAATTCTGGGTTGGGCCTCCGGTTAATAGATTAGTCCCAAAAATAATATAAAAGTGGATAATAAAGCCCAATAATGTCCAAAACAGTAGATAATATAGCATGGAGCAATCAAAAAATATAGATACGTTGGAGATGTATCAAGCATCCCCAAGCTTAATTCCTGCTCGTCCTCGAGTAGGTAAATGATAAAAACATAATTTTTGATGTGGAATGCTACTTGGCATAAGTTCAATGTAATTCTTCTTATTTGT
Organism: Triticum dicoccoides; assembly: GCF_002162155.2. Taxonomy (NCBI): domain Eukaryota; kingdom Viridiplantae; phylum Streptophyta; class Magnoliopsida; order Poales; family Poaceae; genus Triticum; species Triticum dicoccoides. Next base: position 435,393,382 of record NC_041386.1, read on the forward strand.
GGTATGAATATTCAGATCCGAAAGATTCAAGACAAAAGTTCAATATTGACGTAGAAATAATAATACCTCAAGCATACTAACTAGGGAATTATGTCTTCTCAAAATAACATGGCCAAAGAAAGTTATCCCTACAAAATCATTTAGTCTGGCTATGCTCTATCTTCACCACACAAAGTATTTAAATGCACAACCCCCGATGACAAGCCAAGCAATTGTTTCATACTTTTGACATTCTCAAACTTTTTCAATCTTCATGCAGTACATGAGCGTGAGCCATGGATATAGAACTATAGGTGGAATAGAATAGTGGTTGTGGAGAAGACAAAAAGGGAGAAGATAGTCTCACATGAACTAGGCGTATCAACCGGCTATGGAGATGCCCATTAATAGATATTAATGTGAGTGAGTAGGGATTGCCATGCAACGGATGCACTAGAGCTATAAGTATATGAAAGCTCAAAAAGAACTAAGTGGGTGTGCATCCAACTCGCTTGCTCACGAAGACCTAGGGAAATTTGAGGAAGCCCATCATTGGAATATACAAGCCAAGTTCTATAATGATAAATTCCCACTAGTATATGAAAGTGACAACATAGGAGACTCTCTATCATGAAGATCATGGTGCTACTTTGAAGCACAAGTGTGGTAAAAGGATAGTAGCATTGTCCCTTCTCTCCTTTTCTCTCATTTTTTGGGCCTTTTCTCCTTTTTTTATGGCCTCCTTTATTTTATTTTATTTTTATTTTTCGTTCGAAGTCTCATCCCGACTTGTGGGGGAATCATAGTCTCCATCATCCTTTCCTCACCGGGACAATGCTCTAATAATGATGATCATCACACTTTTATTTTCTTACAACTCAACAATTACAACTCGATACTTAGAACAAAATATGACTATGTTAATGCCTTCAGCGGTGTACCGAGATATGTAATGAATCAAGAGTGCCATGTATGAAAGAATTATGAACGATGGCTTTGCCATGAATACAATGTAAACTACACGATCATGCAAAGCAATATGACAATGATGAAGTGTGTCATAATAACGGAAGGTGGAAATTTGCATGGAAATATATCTCGGAATGGCTATGGAAATGCCATAATAGGTAGGTATGGTGGCTGTTTTGAGGAAGTTATATGGTGGGTGTATGATACCAGCGAAAGGTGCGCGGTATTAGAGAGGCTAGCAATGGTGGAAGGGTGAGAGTGCATATGATCCATGGACTCAACATTAGTCATAAAGAACTCATATACTTATTGCAAAAATCTACAAGTTATCAAAGCAAAGTATTACGTGCATGCTCCTAGGGTGATAGATAGGTAGGAAAATACCATTGCTCGTCCCCGACCGCCACTCATAAGGAAGACAATCAATAAATAAATCATGCTCCGACTTCATCACATAACGGTTCACCATACGTGCATGATACGGGAATCACAAACTTTAACACAAGTATTTCTCAAATTCACAACTACTCAACTAGCACATCTTTAATATCACCATCTCCATATCTCAAAACAATTATCAAGCATCAAACTTCTCATAGTATTCAACACACTCCTAAGAGAATTTTATTATTAACCTTGTACACTTAGCATATTAGGATTATTTAAGCAAATTACCATGCTATTTAAGACTCTCAAAATAATCTAAGTGAAGATGAGAGATCAATATTTTCTATAAAACAAATCCACCACCATGCTCTAAAAGATATAAGTGAAGCACTAGAGCAAAACTACATAACTCAAAAGATATAAGTGAAGCACATAGAGTATTCTAACAATTTCCGAATCATGTGTGTCTCTCTCCAAATGTGTGTACAGCAAGTATAATTGTGGTAAACTAACAAATAAAGACTCAAATAATATAAGACGCTCCAAGCAAAACACATATCATGTGGTGAATAAAAATATATCTCCAAGTAAAGTTACCAATAGAAGTAGACGAAAGAGGGGATGCCTTCCGGGGCATCCCCAGGCTTTGGCTTTTATGTGTCCTTAGATTATCTTTGGGGTGCCATGGGCATCCCCAAGCTTAGGCTCTTGCCACTCCTTGTTCCATAATCCATCAAATCTTTACCCAAAACTTGAAAACTTCCCAACACAAAACTTAAATTAGAAAATCTCGTGAGCTCCGTTAGCGAAAGAAAACAAAAGACCACTTCAAGGTACTGTAATGAACTCATTATTTATTTATATTGGTGTTAAACCTAATGTATTACAACTTCTCTATGGTTTATAAACTATTTTACTAGCCATAGATTCATCAAAATAAGCAAACAACACACGAAAAAAAGAATCTGTCAAAAACAGAACAGTCTGTAGTAATCTGTAGCTAGCGCAAGATCTGGAACCCCAAAAATTATAAAATAAATTGCTGGACGTGAGAAATTTATATATTAATCATCGGAAAATATAATTAACTAAATAGCACTTTCCAAATAAAAATGACAGCAGTTCTCGTGAGCGCTAAAGTTTCTGTTTTTTGCAGCAAGATTAACAAGACTTTCCCCAAGTCTTCCCAACGGTTCTACTTGGCACAAACAGTAATTAAACACAAAAAACACAACCAAAAAAGAGGCTAGATAAATTATTTATTACTAAACAGGAGCAAAAAGTAAGGAATAAAAATAAAATTGGGTTGCCTCCCAACAAGCGCTATCGTTTAACGCCCCTAGCTAGGTATAAAAAGCAAGGATAGATCTAGGTATTGCCATAATAGTAAGATAGGTCATTAAAAATCATTTCATATTCTCTATGTTCGGCAGCCAGTTTTCTTTGTTGCAAGCAAAAGTAATCAAAAGGGCTAAATTTAATGGGACAAAAGTCCCTAAGATCAACCTTGGGAGGTATAGGTTCCTCCTTTGGTCCTTCGTATTGCACAACCAATTCATCATTATAAGCATCCTTTTGACAGAACTTTGTGAGCCTATATTCAAGAGAATATCCTAGTTCATTATTTCGAATGGCCAAATCATAATTAAGTTCAGAAATTCTATCAACTAAAACATTGGTAGGAACCCTTTTTCTAAGATTTTCATTGAAAGCAACATAGTCTAGAGACTGAAAACGCATTATTTCTTCTTGATCAAAAAGGATAGCCTCTATGGGAGGACAGCAAGCGTCCACCCTATAATGCGCAAAGATTTCTTTGGCCTCTTTTATTATGAATCTAAACTCATGAGCCAAAAAGATAGTAACGACACACTTAATAGAAGAATGCTCAATATTAGAAAATTCTAGGAAAATCCTTTGTATGCAAGGATGCATGTGCATGAATTGTCTTTCAAGTTCAACTACAAGCATGGCAATAGCGTCCGCAAGACTACTAGTTCTATGAAGGATAGAACTACCCATAGAAGGTAAAGCACCGGCACAAGTAAAGAAATCTTGAATAACTCCTTTTCCAATAATATTGCCACTACCAACACGGAATTTTTTTGTATGTAAGATGGGGGGTTCTTTAGCAGGAGCATCAGAATTTTTCATGATATTATTATTGTCCATATCGACAATAATTTCCCCAATTTCAGGCATAACGGCAGAAGATGCAAAGGGAAAAAAGAGGCAAATAGAGAAAGAGAGGGAGGATAGAGAGAGAGAGGGCGAATAAAACGGCAACAATGAAGTGGGGGAGAGGAAAACGAGAGGCAAATGGCAAATAATGTAATGTGGGAGATAAGGGTTTGTGATGGGTACTTGGTATGTTGACTTTTGCGTAGACCTCCCCAGCAACGGTGCCAGAAATCCTTCTTGCTACCTCTTGAGCACTTGCGTTGGTTTTCCCTTGAAGAGGAAAGGGTGATGCAGCAGAGTAGCGTAAGTATTTCCCTCAGTTTTTGAGAACCAAGGTATCAATACAGTAGGAGGCTATGTGCGAGTCCCTCGCACCAGCACAAAACAAATAAATCCTCGCAACCAACGCGATAAGGGGTTGTCAATCCCTACACGGTCACTTACGAGAGTGAGATCTGATAGATATGATAAGATAATATTTTTTGGTATTTTTATGATAAACATGCAAAGTAAAATAAAAGGCAATGGAAATAACAAAGTATTGGAAGATTAATATGATGAAGATAGACCCAGGGGCCATAGGTTTCACTAGTGGCTTCTCTCGAGAGCATAAGTATTTTACGGTGGATGAGCGAATTATTGTTGAGCAATTGATAGAATTGAGCATAGTTATGAGAATATCTAGGTATGATCATGTATATAGGCATCACATCCGAGACAAGTAGACCGACTCCTGCCTGCATCTGCTACTATTACTCCACACATCGACCGCTATCCAGCATGAATCTAGAGTATTAAGTTCATAAGAACAGAGTAACGCCTTAAGCAAGATGACATGATGTAGAGGGATAAACTCATGCAATGAAAACCCCATCTTGTTATCCTCGATGGCAATAATACAATACATGCCTTGCTGCCCCTACTGTCACTAGGAAAGGACACCGCAAGATTGAACCCAAAGCTAAGCACTTCTCCCATTGCAAGAAAGATCAATCTAGTAGGCCAAACCAAACTGATAATTCGAAGAGACTTGCAAAGATAACCAATCATACATAAAAGAATTCAGAGGAGATTCAAATATTGTTCATAGATAAACTTTATCATAAACCCACAATTCATCGGTCTCAACAAACACACCGCAAAAAGAATATTACATTGAATAGATCTCCACAAGAGAGGGGGAGAACTTTGTATTGAGATCCAAAAAGAGAGAAGAAGCCATCTAGCTAATAACTATGTACCCGTAGGTCTGAGGTAAACTACTCACAATTCATTGGAGAGGCTATGGTGTTGATGTAGAAGCCCTCCATGATCGATGCCCCCTCCGGCGGAGCTTCGGAACAGGGCCCAAGATGGGATCTCGTGGATACAGAAAGTTACGGTGGTGGAATTAGGGTTTTGGCTCCATATGTGATCGTTTGGGGGTACGTAGATATATATATGAGAAAGAAGTACGTCGGTGGAGCAACAGGGGGCCCACGAGGGTGGAGGGCGTGCCTGGGGGGGTGGTTGGCGCTCCCCCCTACCTCGTGGCCTCCCTGTTGGTTGCTTGACGTAGGGTCCAAGTCTCCTGGGTCTTGTTCGGTGAGAAAATCACGTTCCCGAATGTTTCATTCCGTTTGGACTCCATTTGATATTCCTTTTGTTCGAAACCCTAAAATAGGCAAAAAAACAACAATTCTGGGCTGGGCCTCCGGTTAATTGGTTAGTCCCAAAAATAATATAAAAGTGGATAATAAAGCCCAATAATGTCCAAAACAGTAGATACTATAGCATGGGGCAATCAAAAATTATAGATACGTTGGAGATGTATCATTGTCCCCTCCACGGGACTCCCCTGAGGTGCTACCAAGGCCCATCATGTTCCTTCTGGTCCATAAAAAATCTCTGTAAACTTTCGTGGCATTTGGAGTCCGTCTGATATTGATTTTCTGCGATGTAAAAAACACAGAAAAAACAGGAACTGGCACTTGGCACTATGTCAACAGGTTAGTACCAAAAATTGTATAAAATGAAATGATTATAAAACATCCAAGATTGATAATATAACAGCATGGAACAATCAAAAATTATATATACATTGGAGACGTATCAGCATCCCCAAGCTTAACTGCTACTCGTCCTCGAGTAGGTAAGTGATAAAAACAGAATTTTTGATGTGGAGTGTTGTTTGACATGTCATATCATATTCTTTTCTTTATAGCATGGACATTTTATGTGATTCAAAGCAATAGTCTAGTGTTGACATAATAATTTAGATACTCAAGCATACGAACAAGCAACCATGTCTTTCAAAATATCAATGCTAAAATAAGTTATCCCTACAAAATCATAGTCTTGTCACGCTCTATCTTCTTAACACAAAGTATTTATCATGCACAACCCCGATGACAAGCTGAGCAATTGGTTCGTACTTTTTAACGTGCTTCAATTTTTTCAACTCTTACGCAATACATGAGCGCAAGCCATGGATATAACACTACGGGTGGAATAGAGTATGATGATAGGGGTAAATATAGAGAAGACAAAAAGGTAAGAAAGTCTCACATCGATGCGGTGGAGATGTCCATCAATCGATATCAACGTGAGGAGTAGGGATTGCCACACAACGAATGCACTAAGAGCTATAAGTGTATGAAAGCTCAATATGAAAACTAAGTGTCGGTGTACTAGAATAGGGGTACCCTAGTACCCCGAACTTGCGCACGGGCAGTTGCAGCACCCCGCGACAAGGCTTGCCGGGCGAACGCCAAGATCCTCCGTGGTTCCCTTGGAGCCATTCAAGAACAAAGTATTTAAGCTCACGAGACAAGGCCCCGGCAAGAGGAGCTTGCCGGGAAGGCCAACCAAGGCACTCCAAGGAACTTGCCGCGACGCGCCACCCGCTCCGGCAAGGCAACAAGGCCCCGGCAAGAGGAGCTTGCCGGGAAGACCAACCAAGGTACCTCGAGGCCCGATGAGCGACAAGCTTCCGGACCCGACAAGATAACAGCAGCGGCAAGGCGCTTCCCGCGGCAGGCGGCCACTCTGTGCCCACGCTCCAGCGCATCCACCAACGTGTCGCTCTGGGGGCCTCTCCAGGCGCGCGTGGCGGGAGGTTGTGCAGCCAGCGGTGCGCAGTGGCATGCGAAGCTGACAAGATCGCCATCGTGGCGAACGGTGGCGCCCCTAACGGTCCTTTTCTGCACTATTTGGGCGACTCAGACGGGCATTTAATGCCCTTGTCCCCTGCCGTCAGGGTTAGGTAGGGTGCACTGTACAAATAACTGTACCAACCACCTCACTTTTTACATTTGTACCCTTCTCTGCATTGCCACCTGTCGGTGACCCCTTTAGCGTATAAAAGGAGGCCCATGCGCAACGTAGAGGGGGTTGGACTGGTTCGGAACCCAGAAAAACACTACACTCTCTCTCTGGAGCAAGAACACAAGATAATCAAACAAGCAGCAGTAGGAGTGTTATCTCTCCGGAGAGCTCAGAAGCTGGGTAAACTGCTCGTGTGCTTCGCCTCGATCTGCTCTTGGTGTGATCTCCGCCCCCCGCCGAACCGAAAGGGGCTCGGTCCGCCGGCCCCATATATGTTCGTGGATCAGTTTCCCCGACATCTTTGGCGCGCCGGGTAGGGAGGGCGTCGAGATTGTGTGAACCTGATCCGGCGTTCACACGAGCTAGATCTTCATTCCCTTCATCAACATGCCACCGAAGAAGAAGACTTCGGCGGCAGCCGCTCCGTCCACGTCACTTCCGCCACCGTTGGAGCAAACAGGTGGTGGAATGGACACCGGCGGAAGAATGGACGTCGACGAGGAAGCTTATGATGCTGCCAGGTCCAAGGACAAGGCTGCACAAACCTCGGCGACTGTACATGTTCCGCGCCACTCTCAAGAGGCGCAAGACCAACAGCGTCATGACACTCGCAGTGCCATACGCATGATAGGCCAAGACCAAGCTGGTGGATCTCGGGGTGCTCAAGACCAGCATGCACGCCAGCGTGCTGGCACGAGCGGGGCACGGTCGCCTGGACGGGATACTACTCCTTCTAACATCTTTAGAAGTCCGAGCACGTCCCGCTCCTCGCGCCGTCCACCACTGCCACCCACCACTCCAGCAGAAGCTTTGGCGCGAGCTCAACTGCTCCTAGATTACCCTCCGACGTCGGACAAGATCGACGAATGGAGGGCCACCATTCAGAGTCTCATCGGCTACGCCAACGGCGACACTCCATGGCGGTCGAGCGCGTCGCCGCCGCGGCAGGGTTGCCGGGCACGAGCCGGTGGCGACGAAACGGGTGGAGGTGCAACTACCATGCGTTCACCACCCCGAAGGCCAAGATCGCCGACTCGCCGGATCCACCTCGACAGCGACTCCACCGCATCGTTGGATCCATGAGCTCGTCGCGATCAGCGCCAAGTTCTTCATGATCGACAACAAGAAGACGCTCAAACTCGCATCGAGCGCCGAAGAGAAGCGTGACGTCAATCCCACAAGCGCGTTGGGCCCTCTGTTGACATGCATGCGCCAGGGGAACCAGGCGATCTGCCGTACGCGGTAGGTTGCCCTGCGTTCACTCGTGAGCTGCGGCAAGTCCAGTGGCCCAGCACGAAGAACTTCAAGCCAGACGTACCGGAGAAGTACGACGGCAAGACGCATCCGTCGGAGTTCCTCAGCATCTACACCATTGCGGTGCGGGCTGCCGGGGGACGGGATGACAAGATCCTTGCCAACTACTTCCCGCTGGTGCTCAAGCCCAACGTCAGATCCTGGCTCGTGCACTTGCCGGACAACTCCATATCCTCTTGGGCTGATCTGTGCCATCAGTTTGTCGGCACCTTCACAGGCGGACACAAGCCTCATGGCCAGGAGAGTGATCTTCATCTGCTCGCCCAGAAGGAAGGAGAGCCCCTGCGCAAGTACATTCAGAGATTCAGCAGTGTGCAGCACAACATCCCAGACGTCCACCCTGCCGCGGTGATCAGCGCGTTCCATCAGAACGTGCGAAACCGCAGGATGCGGGAGGAAATGGCGATGTGCAAGATCAGGGACGTCAGTGAGTTATATGCACTGGCCGACACGTGTGCACGTGCTGAGGAAGGGAGGAGACTCCCCGGAGAGAATGTAGGAGCGGGAGGATCTGACAGTGAAGATGCTGCCCCGGCAAGGAAAAACCGGCGGCGGAACAACAGGAAGAGGAAAGGCAAAGAGGTGCTAGTTGTTGAGCAGTCCGGCAACGGTGGTGGCGCCAAGAAAGCCAAAGCTGGTGACTCCGGCAAGGAGGTTGCCGCGGAGGTGGCGGTCGCCGACAAGCAGGACGGCACCAACAAGCAGTATTGCAAGATCCACCGCACCAAGGGCCATGATCTCCAGAGTTGCAAGAAAGTCGAGCAGCTTGTTGAGCAACAGAAAGCTGAATACGAGCGGCGCGACAAGGAGAAGGCCCAGGAAGGTGCTGGGGGATCCGGCAAGAAACGTCCCGGCCGAGGAGGACGCCGCGGCAAGGCCAAGCAGCGGCAAGGAGACAGACCTCCTCACGGCCGCGACAAGGATGAAGATGACGACGACGATGAAGACATGGATGATGAGGAGACTGATGAGTAGGAGTTCCAGAAAGCCACAGAGGTCCTGTGCGTTGACGGTGGTGCTTCTCTGCATACCTCACATCGTCAGATCAAGTAGTGGGTGCGGGAAGTTAATGCAGCAGAACCACCCGTCGAGTCACGCAAGCCTCTGAAATGGTCCAGCACGCCTATCATCTTTGATATTGAGGACCACCCTGATCGCATAACTGCGGTCGGGTGCTTGCCGATGTTGGTTTCACCAACAATCCGCAACCTCAAGGTCACTAAGATGCTAGTTGACGGCGGGGCCGGCTTGAACCTGATCTCCTCCGCGGTGCTCCAGAAACTCCAGATCCCTGACAGCGAGCTCGAAGAGACCGGTACATTTCAAGGAATCAACCCGGGAAGGAGCAAGCCGAAGGGAAAGATCACGTTGCCGGTAACATTTGGCAGCGAGCTGAACTTCAGGACTGAGCGGGTCACGTTTGATGTTGCTGACTTTCCATTACCTTACAATGGAATCCTTGGCCGTCCGGCACTCGCCAAATTCATGGCAGCCTCTCACTATGCGTACAACATACTGAAAATGCCAGGCCCGATAAGTGTCATCTCTGTCCCTGGCGACAAGAAGGATGCTCTTATCTGTGCCGACAAGATCTACCGAGAAGCAGCAGCCGCAGCAGGACGCAAGACACTTGCTGCTGAAGCTCCCGGGGGAAGAAGAAGACCAAGTCCGGCAAGAGCTCTGATGCCCACTCCGGCAAGCGCACCTCTTCGGAGTGCTGCGCTACCGTCGAGGACGCACCATCGAGCTCCACCGGCAAGTGTAAGAAGGCAATGGCAGCTCCACCTGAGACCAAGAAGGTGTCCGCCAAGGAGGACGGCACTGGTGGTACCTTCACCATCAGCGCCACTCTTGACCCCAAATAGGAAAGCGCGCTTGTTGCTTTCCTGCGGGCGAATGTCGACGTGTTTGCGTGGCAACCGTCTGATATCCCCGGTGTTCCCACGAAAGTAATTGAGCACCACCTTGCCGTTTGTCCTCATGTGTGGCCCGTCAAGCAGAAAGTCAGGAAACAGGCAGTGGAGCGCCAAGAATTCATCGCAGAAGAAATCAAGAAGTTGGAAGCAGCAGGCCTTGTCAGAGGAGTGCTCCATCCCACGTGGTTGGCCAATCCTGTTGTCGTGCGCAAGGCCAACGGGAAATGGAGGCTTTGTATTGACTTCACTGATGTTAATAAAGCTTGTCCCAAAGGCCCATTTCCCTTGCCGCGCATTGACCAGATTGTTGACTCCACAGCCGGATGTGATTTGCTTTCATTTCTTGATGCATACTCAGGATACCATCAGATCTTCATGGCAGAAGAGGATGAAGAGAAAACCGCATTTATCACCCCGTGTGGCACGTACTGCTTCGTACAGATGCCTTTCGGTTTGAAGAATGCTGGTTCAACATTCGCAAGGGTAGTCCACCACGCTTTTGAGCCGTAGATGCACAGAAATGTGGAAGCCTACATGGATGACATAGTGGTCAAGAGCAAGAACAGGGCGACCCTGATTCAAGATTTAGACGAGACATTTGCAAATCTGCGCAAGATCAACCTCAAGCTTAACCCCGAGAAGTGCGTGTTTGGAGTCCCTTCCGGCAAGCTTCTCGGGTTCTTTGTGTCTCAGCGGGGAATTGAAGCCAATCCCGACAAGATCAAGGCCATTGAGCAGATCGAAGCACCAAAGCGCGTCAAGGATGTACGAAGGCTTGCCGGTTGCGTGGCTGCTCTCAGCAGGTTTATCTCTAGATCTGCTGAGCACGCCCTGCCATTTTTCAAAATTTTGAAAAAGGCAGGTCCAATAAAATGGACTCCGAAGGCGGAGGCTGCGCTGCAGGACTTAAAGAGATACCTATCCTCCACTCCAACACTTGTCGCACCTAAGCCGCAAGAGAAGTTGCTACTGTATATAGCGGCAACCAATCAAGTGGTTAGTGCTGCGTTAGTGGCGGAGAGGAAGGCAGATGATGAGCCAGCAACCACGGTAGATGCATCCAGCGACAAGTAGGGGGCTTCGCCGACAAGCTCTGGTCCCGACAGAGATGGATCTGCGCAGGAGCATGATAAGATGCAGAAGAGAATGGTGCAGCGTCTAGTTTACTTTGTCAGTTCCCTTCTACAGGGGGCTATATCAAGGTACTCTGGTGTGCAGAAGTTGCTTTTCGGCCTCCTCATGGCCTCGAGAAAGCTGCGCCATTACTTCCAAGCACATGAGATCACAGTCGTCACTCGCTTTCCGCTGAAGAGGATACTGCAAAATCCAGAAGCGACAGGCAGGATTGTCGAGTGGGCGCTGTAACTGTCAAGCTTTGGCCTCAAGTTTGAGAGCACTTCAACTATCCAAAGCAGAGCATTGGCAGAGTTCATAGCAGAATGGACGCCAATACTAGATGAAGAAATTCCAGAGACGAGCATCCGCGTCAAAGAGGCAAGCAAAGAGTGGCGGATGTACTTTGATGGTGCCTTCTCGCTGCAAGGCGCCGGTGCGGGCGTGCTGCTTGTCGCGCCCACCGGAGAGCACCTCAAGTACGTAGTCCAGATGCACTTTCCCAAGGAGCAAGCAACCAATAATACTGCAGAGTATGAAGGATTGCTTGCCGGTCTCAGAATCGCAGCAGACCTTGGGATCAAGAAGCTCATTGTCAGGGGTGACTCACAGCTTGTCGTCCGCCAAGTGAACAAGAACTACCATAGTCCATTGATGGAAGCATATGTTGATGAAGTGAGGAAGCTAGAAGAGCACTTTGACGGCCTACAGATGGAGCATATCCCAAGAGCTCAGAATGACATTGCTGATGGCCTGTCAAAGTGCGCCGCACTAAAGTTACCTGTGGAACCAGGGATCTTTGTGCTCAAGTTGACTCAACCATCCGTAACACCATCAACTGGACAAACCAAGAAGAGGAAGTTGGTTTCTGGTGACTACTTTCCGGCAGAGCTCCCCGAAGCCGCCGCCAAGAAAGTCCCCAAGATCAACACCGAGGATGCTGAGGGGCAGTCTGCTCCGGCAAGCCTTATGGTTTGTTCCGCTGAAGCAGACGCTCCCGACAAGTTTTGCTCCGGCAAGCTTGCCGGGGAACATCAAGCTCCGGCAGGGCCGCAAGTCCTTGCCGTAGAAGCGGATGTTCCCGCAGCAGCAGATGTGCCTTTAGTCCTTGTTGTCGAGCCACAAGCTCCAGCATGGGCACAGCAGATTGTCCATTTCCTTCAGACAGGAGAACTTCCCGAAGAGCAAGAAGAAGCGGAAAAAGTAGCCTGGCAGTCAAGTATGTACCAGTTTGTCGATAGCATACTGTACAGAAGAAGACTCAATAGTGTGAAATTGAAGTGTATTTGCCGGGAAGATGGACAAAAGCTGTTGGCAGAGATACATGGAGGCATATGTGGCCACCACATTGGCGCAAGAGCACTTGCCGGCAAAGCTTTCCGGCAAGGTTTCTTTTGGCCGACAGCCCTCCAGGATGCAACTACACAAGTAACCAAGTGTGAAGCGTGCCAGTTCCACTCCAAACAGATACACCAGCCAGCTCAAGCTCTTCAGACGATCCCTTTATCCTGGCCATTTTCTGTCTGGGGGCTCGATATCCTTGGCCCTTTCCCCCGAGCTGTCGGGGGCTTTGAGTACTTGTACGTCGCAATCGACAAGTTCACAAAGTGGCCGGAAGTGCAGCCAGTGAGGAAGGTGACAGCACAGTCAGTAGTCAAGTTCTTCAGGTCAATTGTTTGCCGTTTCGGGATCCCTAACAGGATCATCACCGACAACGGCACGCAATTCACGAGCCGCACCTTCATGCAGTATGTCCAAGACCTTGGCGCCAAGGTCTGCTTCGCTTCTGTTTCTCATCTGAGAAGCAACGGTCAAGCAGAGAGGGCAAATGCTGAAGTGCTGCGCGGACTCAAGACCAGAACTTTCGACAGGCTGCGCAAGTGCGGAAGAAACTGGATCGAGGAGCTGCCGGTGGTTCTTTGGTCGATCAGAACGACGCCAAATCGAGCCACTGGCCAGACGCCTTTCGCTCTAGTCTATGGAGCAGAGGCAGTTCTCCCCACGAAACTCGTATACGGATCACCTCGAGTGCTCGCTTATGATGAGCTTGAGCAAGAACAGCTGCGACAAGATGACGCGCTGCTCCTTGAGGAAGATCGTCTTCAGGCTGCTGTACGAGCTGCTCGATACCAGCAAGCTTTGCGCCGCTACCATAGCCGCAAAGTTAAGGCAGGAAGCTTCGAGGAAGGCGACCTTGTTCTTCGGCGCGTTCAGTCCGCCAAGAATTCCAACAAGTTGACGCCGAAGTGGGAAGGCCCTTATCGGGTGAAACGAGTCACTAGGCCCGGGGCTGTCCACCTTGAGACCGAAGATGGCATTCCGGTGAGCAACTCCTAGAACATAGAACATCTTCGTAAGTTTTTCCCGTAGGGCGCGGTTGCCGGAACCCGTTCCAGCAACCACCTTTTGTACAAGTCTTGCCGCTGTTACATGTAATCCTTTGTACAAAGCCGGGCGCAGATCCCATGCATAAATAAAACCCCATGTGCTCCGCACAACTTGTCCATTTCATGCATTAGTTTCTTTCTTGCATGCTTTATCTAACACTTTGTGCAGCACCTACATCCGGTAAGCAATAACGAGCCGAAGGGCTCCATATCATTATTTTCTCTTCTTTCTTTTTTTCAACAAAGGAAAAGAAGGTTCCCTCGCACACAAGTTTGCCGGGGGGGAAGGAGAAGATTGTGGTATGGACCAGGCGTCGTTCAAGCAAAGTTTTGCCTTGCCGGGAAGCAAATGACAGAAAAGCTAAGTTGCCAAAGTTTGAGCAATTAGTTTTTAAATTTTTGAGTTATCTTCCTCGAACGACCCTGCTTTGTATGAAAAACCTGTGCGCGGAGGAACCAACTCGTGGCTAGTTGCGCCCTTACTTTGTTTCGAGTCCGCTCAACAACTTAAGTGTGCTGCATCTAGTCGCGACAAGGTTTCTTGTTGGAAGCAGCGCCGCCAGCAGGCTGCTGACGTTCCGCACTCAGCGCTCGCGGCTCGGGTGCCTGCGCCGACAAGTTCCCTAGAAGCGTAGGGAAAAACATACAAAGGAAGGAATCTAGTAGAGGAAATAACATAGCAATTGATAACAGAAATAAAGTTATATTACAAGATAACTTGTCGCAGCTCTAACAGACGTTTTCATAACATGATTAGCAGCGACAAGGGAAAAGAAGAAATGGGCGGCCTAGTCTACGCGATCGCCCTCAACCCTCTTGATCTCGCTCACCTTGTCCACAATGGGTGCGACAAGGGCCTTGAGTGTGTCCCGATCGGCGTCTGGCGGCAAGGACTTGAGGACGTTGGTGAAGCTGAGGCCTGGGTTGCGGAAGGCCACCTTCATGAGCACCTTCTGGAGAACCCCGGCGCAGATTCTGCGCGACTCGTCGGCCAGTTGCTTTGGGATCCTCTCCCGGAGCCGCTGGAGTGCCGTCGCCACGCCCTTGAAGAACAGGCTGAGCTTGGCGCTGGGTTGGAGATTCTCGTCGGAGGGATACCCAAAGTCCTCCATCCCCAGCTGCGCCAGCTCCTCGTCGATGACTGCGGCAATATTCACCAGACCCTCGGTCCAGTGCTCCACAGTATCTCTGAATGAGTTCTGGGTAACTGCGATGCTCTCCAGCAGCGCCTTGTCAGCCTTGACCTTCTCCGACAAGGTCTTCTCCCGCTCCTTGGCGTCGCCCAGCGTCTACGTCAGCGTGGCCAGCTTCAACTCCAGGTCTGCATTGGAATCCTTGGCGGCGCTGAGCTCCTTGCCCCTCTCAGCGAGAAGACCTTGCAGCTCACCGTGGGCGGCAGCATCCTTCTCACGCTCATGCTTGAGCGCGGCAAGCTCCTCGCCGCTCTTCCTGATGTTGGCCTCCAGCTGCGCCACCTTCTCCTCCAGCTCTTTCTTGGCGGCCTCTGCGATTGCGGCAGCGTCCTTTGCTTCCTTGAGCGCCCCGCCAAGTGCTTGCTCGCGCTCGGCGAGCTCCTCCTCGTAGCTGTCGAGGTTGGCCTTCCGCTGCACCAATTCGCCTTCTCACACGGACTGCTTCTCGGCGGCCAGCCTTTGTTCCTCCTCAGCTTCGGCCTTCTCGAGAAGGAAGGCCGTGCGCTCCTCGGTGAGTCGCTCCCGCTCCTATGCCAGGGACCGGAGAGCTTCTTGATTGTGGCCCCGGAGCTCCTCCGCGCGCTTCTCCATATCAACTCCCGCCTTCGCGACAAGCGCTTCCTGGGAAGCCAGCTTGGCTTGCCGTGCGCGGTAGAGTGACAGCAGCTGCTCCTCCTCAGGCTCGCCACTGCTGCTGCTGGGCGCGTCGACCAACGACAGTCCAGCGGAGGCGAGCACCTCCTCATCGAAAGTTTCCCCCTCGACCGGCGCCCTGGAGCTCGACGCCCAGGGTAGCTTGATGAAGATATAGTCGCCGGCCTTCAAGTAGGCGCCGGGCTGGGGCTCCTCGGAGCCCGACTCCGCAGCAGCGGCAGAGGGATCGGCGGTCGGCGCAGCGCCTGGCGCTCCTGCGGCCTCAGGGTCGTCAGTGCGATCGCCCGACCCCTCGCCGGCTTCTGCGGCGGCAGCCTTGGCGGCCTCCTTGCCGGCGGTCTCGTCAGCACCGGCCCCTTATTCGTTGGCGACGACATCGTTAGTGCTGCCATGCGCACCTTCCTTGCCGGCGCCCTCTGTCTCCATTGGCTCAGTAGCAGATGGGTCTGAAGAACGAAGAAGGGAGAAAAATCAATCAAAAATCCAAGAGAAGAAAATCAGAAGAAGAAGAACCCAAGGGAAAGTTTTTGGACAAGTGAATTACCTGTGCCAAGATCTGCAGTTGCGGTCTCGGCCGCCGCAGGATCGACGGTGCTGTCCCTTGCTGGAGAACTACCCCTTGCCGGAGAGTTCTCCCTTGCCGGAGAGCGCTCCCTTGCCGGGGACTCCTCCCTTGGCGGCGTAGTCGAAGCAGATGGCACTTCGGGACCAGCTTCCGGGCGCTCCTGATATGGCTGCTCTGCTCCTACACAAATCAACAAGCAAGATATCAACAAAGGAAAAAGCACTCATGCGCGCCTGACAGCAGAAAGCTAACTATGAACTTATGCTGGGGGCTGCGCTGGGGGCTGCTTTGAGGAGTGGTTGCCGGGTCCGTCAAGGTGGTCTCGGACCCACCCCCTGCTGACATGGTGGGGTCATCTTCGATGACAATCACCGCGGCCTTGGCCCTCTTCGCCGCTCTCTGGGCCAGCGTCCTGAAAAGAAAGGAGTTCAGATTGAAGCAAGTCAGATACAAGATAAAAACAGCAAGATTGAAGAACTACAAGAGCACCAAAGAAACTTACTCTTCTTCCTCCTCGTCGGAGCTGAGCGCGGAAAGATCGAAGTCCGGCTCCCCTCCGATGCGGCGAGGCGGAGGAGTAGGATCCCTTGCCCGCTTGGCGGGGGCGGTGGCGGTGGCCCGGGAAGATCCCGCTCCAGTTGCCGCTGCGGCAACATTGCTTGCCGCGGTAGAGCGTGTCGCACGGCTCGGCGGCTGTTGACCCGGCTGCCGCCCCGCTACGTCCGCGGCCCTGTGAAGACGCCTTCTTGGCAGGGCCGGGGGCTCCGCCTGCGGCAAGCTTTCTGAAGGCTCGGGCTCTTCCTCGCCGGCCTCGCTCGGCTCAGCTTCAGAGCAGGCAGGCTCTTCCTCGCCAATGAACTCCGCGCGCTCGGCGAGGTTTGCTACCTCTGCCGCCTCCGCCTCCTCCATAGTGAACCCAAACGCGCCCGCAGCAGCTGCGGCCGCAACCTCTTCCGCCCTAGTGGCGACGCACTGCAGCTCCTCGTCGGTGGTGTCACGGGTGAGGCTCTTCTGCTCGTCAGCGCAGACCGGCACTTCTTCCAAGTTGCCGAAGAACGCTTGCACGACGTCATCCGCAGGCTCTTGCCAAGTTGGAACGATTCCGTGTGAATCGCACAATGGCATCATGGCACGGATCCGGTCAAGCGAAGAATTATTGCACAATGGAACGACGCCCCTCGCCAGCGTGAATGGGTGCTGGGGATCGCGTTTGAACAACTCCAGGAGCATTGCATCCAGCTCCAAGACGGTGAAGTTGTAGTTGAGGGCCGGACGCAGCCTCATGATGTCCGCCGAGTTCTTGAATTCCCAGACGGGCCTCCCCCTCTCCTGCAGGGGGCGATGCGGCGGCGGAGGAAATCTGCGCCTACAGCGCCTACAGTGAGCCCGGCAAGCCTGAGGCGAAGGATCCTAGTAATGGCGATCTTCAGCCTCTCGTCTTCCGGGGCCACGTTGCTCCAGTCATTGCCGCGCACTATTGGAGCTTGGCGCACGGCGGTGAAGGGCTGCGGATTCTCCTCGACGATCCAGAACCACTCCGCTCTCCCCTCCTCCCACTTGCTGCGGAGCTCACCCTCCAAGTACGCCTCCTTGCCGACTCTCAAGATCCAGGCGATCCCTCCGGCAAGCGGCTCTCCTCTCTCTACCCGAGGCATGAAGAAGTGGCGGAAAAGGGCAACATTGGGGTGGACTCCGACAAAGTTTTCGCACAAATGTGCGAAAACTGCCATGGTCAGAACGGCGTTGGGGGTGAAATCAAGGAGGCGGAGGCCGTAGGTGTTCATGATATCGCAGAAGAACTCCGAGAAGGGCGGGCAGAGCCCGCAATAGAAGAACAGCACGAAGAATGGGTACCCGTTTGGAGCCAGTTCCGGAGCAGCGGCCGGGAGTACCCTCGTGCGTGGATGCGCCCGCGTCTCAGTCGCCCAAAAGAGGTAGGAGTACTCCCTCAGCTCCTTCGCGCCGAGCTGGGGGGAGAAGATCGCCCGCTCCTTCCGCAGCGCCGCGAGCCGCTGCGCCTCGGCCGACCTCACGCCCTTCCCCTTGTCGGCTTTCGGAGCCATGGCGGAGGTGGTGGGGGAGGTCGTCGGTGTTGGTGATGCTGGTGGCAATGGGGGGCGGAGCGCTGCTCTCTCGGCTTCGAGAAGAAGGGGGAGCGGCGGAGGTTCGTGAAGATAGAGTAGTAGCGACCAGCGAGGGGGAACGAACTGCCCCTGTTTCCTCTGCTTATAAAGAGGGACGGGGCGGACGTTTCGCCCTTCCGAATAAAGAACCACCCACGATCTCTCCCACGACACCGCATTCAACGCGTGCTTTTAGGGGAGAGCGCGGTGGATACGGAGCGAGATTCGGTGTGGCCCAGTCCGCGTGTGCCCGTGCCCTGTCTTGGGCCTGGCCCAACAGTGCTCGGCACCGTGTCTGGCCCAGGCCCGGGGGCTCCTGTTGGTGTACTAGAATAGGGGTACCCTAGTACCCCGAACTTGTGCACGGGCAGTTGCAGCACCCCGCGGCAAGGCTTGCCGGGCGAACGCCAAGATCCTCCGTGGTTCCCTTGGAGCCATTCAAGAACAAAGTATTTAAGCTCAGGAGACAAGGCCCCGGCAAGAGGAGCTTGCCGGGAAGGTCAACCAAGGCACTCCAAGGAACTTGCCGCGACGCGCCACCCGCTTCGGCAAGGCAACAAGGCCCCGGCAAGAGGAGCTTGCCGGGAAGACCAACCAAGGTACCTCGAGGCCCGGTGAGCGACAAGCTTCCGGACCCGACAAGATAACAGCAGCAGCAAGGCGCTTGCCGCGGCAGGCGGCCACTCTGTGCCCACGCTCCAGCGCATCCACCAACGTGTCGCTCTGGGGGCCTCTCCAGGCGCGCGTGGAGGGAGGCTGTGCAGCCAGCGGTGCGCAGTGGCATGCGAAGCTGACAAGATCGCCATCGTGGCGAACGGTGGCGCCCCTAACGGTCCTTTTCTGCACTTTTTGGGCGACTGAGATGGGCATTTAATGCCCTTGTCCCCTACCGTCAGGGTTAGGTAGGGTGCACTGTACAAATAATTGTACCAACCACCTCACTTTTTACATTTGTACCCTTCTCTGCGTTGCCACCTGTCGGTGACCCCTTTAGCGTATAAAAGGAGGCCCATGCGCAACGTAGAGGGGGTTGGACTGGTTCGGAACCCAGAAAAACACTACGCTCTCTCTCTGGAGCAAGAACACAAGATAATCAAACAAGCAGCAGTAGGAGTGTTATCTCTCCGGAGAGCTCCGAAGCTGGGTAAACTGCTCGTGTGCTTCGCCTCGATCTGCTCTTCGTGTGATCTCCGCCCCCCCCGCCGAACCGAAAGGGGCTTGGTCCGCCGGCTGCATAGATGTTCGTGGATCAGTTTCCCCGACACTAAGTGGGTGTGCATCTAATCCTACGATGAAAAATTCCCACTAGTATATGAAAGTGACAACATAGGAGACTCTCCATATGAAAAACATGGTGCTACTTTGAAGCACAAGTGTGGTAAAGGATACTGGCAATGCCCCTTCTCTTTTTTTTTATTTTTTTTCTTTTTCTTTCTTTCTTTCTTTCTTTCTTTTCTTTTCTCTTTTTTCCTTTTTTTCTTTCTCTCATTGTCCGGAGTCTCATCCCGACTTGTGGGGGAATCATAGTCTCCATCATCCTTTCCTCACTGGGGCACTGCTCTAAAAATGAATAAGGATGATGATCACACTTCTATTTACTTATAACTCAAAAGAAATAAAAATTACAACTTGATACCTATGACAAAATATGACTCTATATGAATGCCTCTGGCATGTACCAGGATGTGCAATGATCTAGCGTAACATGTATGAAAAATGATGAACGGTGGCTGAGCCACAAACACTATGTCAGCTATATGATCATGCAACTCTACTGCAGGATACTGCTAACGCGACACTATGATCAGAGACCCTTCGACGAAACTGTGTGCAATGCCATAATCACAAACGGTGGTGTAAAAAACCGTCAAAAAGGTGCAAAACATTTGCGATGGCGAAGCCATCAAACACGGTTCAGATTTTAGTTCCATGTATGATGCAGGACACATGGTTGATCCATTCAAACTATCTGCGATGAGGCAGAAAAACAAAAATGGGTAGCCATAACAATGTGTGTGTGATGCTGGACACACGGTTAATCCATTCAAACTGTTTGCGATGAGGTAGAACAACAGAAACAGGCAGCCATATCAATGTGTGTGCGATATACGACATATGGTTAACTTGGACGAACTGTTTTCGATTAGGGAACACAATAGGAACGGTTCAACTTAACAAGATGTGTGTGATATGTGGCATACAGTTCACATGGATGAACTGTTTGTGATGAGCCAAAAGAACACAAACGAGTCGTGTAAACAAGATGTGCGTGATACATGGCAGACAACCGACTCGGATGAACTGTTTGCGATGAGAAATTACAACACAGACGGTCAATGCAGTTACTTCGTGTGTGATTCTATGTGTACAAAAAACTTTGAAAAATGCAAACTAGTTGCTTGCGGTGGCGGAGTATCACACACGATGCGTCTGCGAGTACTCGTGTGCGATGATTAGTATGTTACACATACGTTTCCTTATGTTAACATGTGTGTGAATTTTCAATATGGACAGTTAATATGCAAATGCCTTCTGGTCATCGGGCACACGCTTAAACTCAATGAACTGTGTACGATACTAATACTTTCCATGGAAATTTATGAACTTGGGTAACAACATTTGAGTAACTTATATATAGTGGTTACATTATTCGACAAAAGGAGGATCTTCGTAACACGGTTTCGACAACCATATGGTCCATATCTACATACTTAACATAGCAACTATCACATTTTAAGAGGCTAAGGGCCAACAACCATATGGTCCATATCTACATACATAACATATATAGTAACAACTAGCGCATTTAAGAGGCTGAGGGCCAACAACCACAACTATCCACTGGAAGCAGCTTGATCACGGTGACTCGACATCTCTTCAATGAAAAGGAAGAGCCCTCCTGTGCCTTGGTAGATCATGAGTAGAACAGTGTCTCCAATTTTCCAATATGGATGCATTGCCACGAGAAGCGAGAACTTGTTAATTTGAATGGTTCCATTTCTACGGGAAATGCAGTACCTTGCAATCACTTTGGCATTATTAGCAAGCACAAGTGTAATTCAACCACGACGGGAAATTGATCGAGGAACTGCTACAGGGGGTAATTTCTGTTCACATGTAGAATAAAAAACAATTGTAACATATCGTTGAAGATATATATAGTTTATGAGCATCAACATTAAAATAATACTTTTTACCAGCGTTTTGTGCACACAATTGGTCTTGTTCAGTGCGTGCACCATAGGTCTAATTAATCCCATTGAAAATCCAGCGTTCGTATGCTGTGCTATCTCTGTCAGATTATCAACAAAGTTTATGACATGCTTCAACTCCTTCCAATGAAATTTGGTACGCTTAGTAACATATAGGTCATTCACTATGCATCCAACATATCCTGCTTAAAAGGTGGAAAGGTATTATTTATCTAGAACATGGTAGAAGAATATATAGTGCGCATAAATTGGTAAATAGAATTTGTTACTGCCTAGGAACGGAGTCAGAATATGATATCACAATTGGTTGCTTAAATAGTGATCAATTGGTTGCTTAAATAGTAATATGAGAGCAAGGAGAAAGTTGAAAGGACACTAACCTCGATCAGACTTTGATCGGCTGATGACGTTGGGGAAGTAAACATCCATGTTAATTAGACCAGGCTGTGGTGCACGCACTAGAATTTTATTGTCAGCTTTCAGTTCATAACACTTAGACATTTTTCTTCAAAGGTCCGCATTAAAATATGAGTGACCATCTTTATCAAGTTTTACGCTAACCATCATTGTAAATCCATGCTGCGTTGTCAATATGACATCCTAGGAGTCATCAGCAAAGTAAAGCCCAAGATTTCCTTCTACTCCCGTTCTTGCAAAGCAAGGGATGTACTACTTGAAATGAAAATTATGATCGTAAATTAGATATATTGAAATAACAGACCAAGATGCAAATATGGGAGTAACTGATAGAATAGATCCATATATATATATATGAAAGCAAAGTACAAAAATATAGAATTAAAAATAGATAATGAACAAAGATTTGATGCAAATATATAGATAATGTAGCAACAGACGGTATATGTTCACAAATTTAGGCCATGCTAACCATGGTAGGTTGAGATTGAACATACCGCGCGCTCCCTGAAGTCATCCGGAATAGTGAGATAGAACTTCTTCTCCGACTGGCCATGACCACAGTTGCCCGATTTGTGCTCGCACTGTGGACACATGAATGAACACCCACGAATCAGCTAGAAGAAAAATGATTCCAGGGCGATTTTCGCCGGTTGATTAACAGTGACGGACGGACTGCGATAAGAGATGAGTGAATATTTCGCTAATTAAGTAGATTACCTTCTCCATGAGAAAAATCCCTGGCCCAATCCCGCAGAAAACCCCAGTCGACCAGAGTCTTGAATGTCGATGCAGATAGGCGGCAGAAAGCGGTGGGGGCGAAACCCGGTGCCGTTTGGAGCGCGACCTACACCCGCCGCCAACAGCCATCGAGCTTAGGGTGCACAGTTGCGGAGGAGTCCGCGGCGAGTGAGTGGGGACGAAGTGGGCGAGTTTTTTTCCTTTTGCATGTGTGAGTGAACACAAACGGTTCACAGAGCCGATGGAGATGAATCGTGTGCGATAGTAAATCACCGAGATTGAATGGGAATCCAAATTTCCTTTGTCCTTCATCCATGAGTTTTTTCTATGATGAACATAAACCCTACTAATCACCGTGTTAAATTTGACACTTTTCCGGGTTTATTTACAATATTTAGGGGATTATGTGCATTTTGTAGGCATTAACGCACGTAATTCAATTTCAAATAATCGGTGCATGAAAGGGTGCACACGAACGGTCTGGAAAAACCATACTCGTGGTATTCAGTAATTTCTCAAGCCTTTTAGAAGGAATGGGCAGATATTTGAATGGAATGTGTGGCAATAGTCAACCACAAACGCGTCATTTACTAGGTTATAAACTATAGAACAGTGAAATATGTGCTTAAAAAACATGATGGCTGGCACGGTGCCATGGTATGGCCTCACCGTGCCCTGGTTAAAAGCTGATGTCGGTGTTCTGGGAACGGGGGTCCCCAGACTTGCCTGCCTGCGGCCTGGCTCAAAGGGGGGCCCAGCGCGGCCCATCTTCACCAACACAAACCCAAGACCCTCATGAGGGGCCAAGCCTCGCGGGGTGGACGATGTAGAGCTTCCTCCGGCGCGGCCTCGTCAGGCTGGCTCACGAGGAGGTGGAGAGATCAAGGCGGGGTACCTCACGAGGTGCCCGTGACGCAAGCCATGACGACCAGGGGCGCCAGGCGGGTGCCAGCCCGCGCAACGTCCTCCCTTCCCCTTTGGTGCAAAGGGGGCAAGCGCAGCCGCGGAGTACCGAGGCATCAGGCAAAGGTTGCCATTTCGGTGCAACGAGACCAAGACCAGGAGGACTACGAGACGGAGGTCACCGTGGAGCCCAAGACGGCGTCATCACCAGAGCTTTGCGCAGGGGAAGACTACTTTTGTCAGGATAGTTGATTCTAGCTGTCCCCCCTTTAAATTAGCCCGCCATTGTTGGCTCCCTTCCCGCTCGATATTTGGGAAGAGGACCAGGGCCTCTATAAATAGGACCAGCCACCCGCAGAGCAAAGGGAGGCTGGGGAAAAAGAGCTGGCCAGAGAGTTGGAAAGATAGAGAAGATCAGGTAGAGAGAGAGAGGGGTGACTGAGCTCCTCCCAGCAGTTCATCGCCCCAGCCAAGAGTAGACCCTCGCGAGGCTGTTCTTCCTTGTATTGTTCATCATCATCAGCCCAAGAAGCAATCCACCACACCACAAACTGGAGTAGGTTATTACACCACAACGGTGGCCCGAACCAGTATAAACCATGTGTCTCTTGTGTTGTTCTTTCCTTAGTTTTAGATCCTAGTAAGGCGGAGTAGTGCAGGTAGGTAGGAGGCGAAATCTCTGCATGCACCCCAGTGTTCGAACCTCAAGGGTCTGCCAGAACCCGAAATTCGACATTTGGCGCGCCAGGTAGGGGTGCGCCGGGATTCGTCTCCCACCACCCCGTTCTCCTCCGACCATCACGCCCATGTCTGACGCTCGTCGGGCCCGCGTCGAGTGTCGGGCCACGCTCGCTCCCGCGTCGCCCAGACGGCCCCTGTCGGCGGGCGTCCTCGCCGTTCCCCGTCACCTGCTGTCGACGCCGCCACCGGCCCGGCGGGGGACGAGCAGCGAGCATCGTCCCAGCATCCGCCCCTGCGGCAAGACGGCCGCACAGCAACTCCCTCGCTCACCCCAGCTGGTTCTTCGTCCCGTGCGCTCCGCGCGCCCATGTAGCCCTGCAACCTCTCCCCCACCCATCACGCTGCACCAACACCCCCGGTCGTCGCGTCCCTCTTGGGCGGCTCGCAGGCGCCGCCTACAAGTCACCACGTTAAGCCGTTCATCCGCCGGGTCAGCGCCGCTTCCACGCGGCAGGGGGCTCCCCTGGACCGGGCGGCGCTCGAGACCGGCCTGACCTTCAGCTCGGAGGACCACCCCTCCAACTCGTCCTGCTCGGGTGCGCTCCCCATGCTGTGCACCCCCACCATCTGCCAGGTGGCCGTCGCCAGAACCCTCATTGATGGCGGCGCGGGCCTCAGCATGCTCTCGGTCGAGGCCTTCAACCTCCTCTGCATACCCCTGGAAGGGCTGCAACCCAGCCGACCCTTCTCAGGCGTTGGGGGCAAGTCGTCCAGCTCCTTGGGACAGATCCGGCTCCCAGTAACCTTCGGCACCTACAACAACTTCCGCACGGAGCTGGTCGACTTCGACATCGCCCCCATCGGCCTCCCCTACAACGCCATCCTCGGCTACCCAGCGCTGGCCCAGTTCATGGCCGCGACGCACCCGGCGTACAACCTGATGAAGATGCCCGGGAGTAGCGGTGTCCTCACTGTGCACGGGGACACCGGGGACGCGCTGCGGGTGCTCAAGCTCACCTTCAAGACGGCGGCGTCGGCACAGCCCGCCAACTTGGAGACCCCCGGGCCCAAGGGGGCTGCACCCGCCAAGAAGAAACAGTTGTTCACCTAAGACAAGGCAGAAACCAAGCAGATACCCGTCGATGAGGATGGATCCACCAACGCCACTTTCACCATAGGCGCCCACCTCAAACCCGAGCAGGAGAAGGCCCTGGTCGGGTTCCTGCATGCAAACAAGAAGGTATTCGCTTGGGAGCCTGACCAGTTGGCAGGGATCCCTAGGAGTGTAATCGAGCATCACCTCAACGTGTGCCCCAACGTGCGCCCTGTGAAGCAGAAGGCCAGGCGGCAGTCCACAGAAAAGCAGGCCTTCATCGTCCAAGAGACCCGCAAATAGGAAGCCGCTGGGGTCATTCACGAGGTCCGATACCCGGATTGGTTGGCCAACCCTGTCGTTATGCCAAAGAAGGGAGGGAAGGAGCGCATGTGTGTCGACTTCACCAACCTCAACAAAGCATGCCCGCAAGATCCGTTCCCGCTCCCCCGCATCGACCAGATCGTCGATTCCACTGTGGAATGCGACCTGTTATGCTTCTTGGATGCCTTCTCTGGGTATCACCAGATCAAGATGGCGGTAGAAGACGTCGAGAAGACAGCCTTCCTAACCCCGTGTGGGGTGTACTGCTACACATGCATGCCATTCGGGCTGCGTAACGCAGGGGCGACCTTTCAGCGGCTGATGCACATCACCTTGGGCCCGCAGCTCGGGAAGAATGTTGAAGCTTACGTCGATGACATTGTGGTAAAGTCTCGGGAGGCCAGGACCTTGATACAAGACTTGGAGGAAACCTTCGCGAGCCTCAACGCAGTGAACCTATGGCTCAACCCAGAGAAGTGTGTGTTCGGAGTCCCCTCGGGCAAGCTCTTGGGTTTCCTCGTGTCCCACCGAGGCATCGAGGCTAACCTGGAGAAGGTCAAGGCGGTGGAAGACATGAGCCCGCCAAAGACCCTCAGAGAAATGCAGAAGCTCACGGGGCGCGTGACCGCGCTAGGGCGCGTCATCTCCAAGTTGGGGGAACGAGCACTGCCCTTCTTCCAGCTAATGAAGAAAAAGGGGCCCTTCGAGTGGACTGAAGAGGCCGACAAGGCATTCCAGGATCTCAAGAGATACCTGACCAGCCCGGTCATGGTGGCTCCGCGCCCTCAAGATTCCCTGGTGCTTTACCTCGCCACCACTCCCTACTCCGCCAGCGCAGCCTTGGTGGCAGTCAGAGAGGAGCATCGAATCAAAACCGCGGCAGCAGCCCGGGACAAGGCAGAACAGGGACAAGGAAGGCCTACAGAAACCGCCACCGCGGCTGAGGAGGATCAGCCGCCACAGAGGGGCGCACCAGAGGCGGAAGAGGCCCCTCTTCCAGATGGCCAGTCTCAGGAGGCCTCATTGCCTCAAGAGGCGCCACGGGCTCCGAAGGGAGACACCAGCACTAACGCACTCCACCTTGTTGAGCACCCAGTGTACTTCATCAGAACGGTGCTGCGGGATGCAAGGGCACGGTACCCCATGCCTCAGAAACTCCTCCTTGCGCTACTGATGGCCTCGCGCAAGCTGGGGCACTATTTTTAGGGTCACCCCATCAAGGTCGTCTCGTCATACCCCCTGGAGAGAGTACTCAGGAGCCCTAATTCAGCTGGAAGGGTAGCTGAGTGGAACATAGAACTGCAAGTGTTTCAGCTCGAATTCAGCACGACCAGAGTCATCAAGGGAGCAGCATTGGCGGATTTTGTGGTAGAATGGACGGAGGCGCCAGGCCTCAAGGCCAACGAGGATCGGTCCCTGTCCCCGGGAAGCAAGGTGCCAGAAGGCTGGGTCATGTACTTCGATGGGGCGTTCTCCAGGCATGGCGCTGGGGCTGGGGCGGTGCTTATATCGCCCGCTCAGGACAAGCTCTATTACGCCGTGCAGCTCTGTTTCCACCAAGGTGAAAAGGTCTCCAACAACATAGCAGAGTATGAAGGTTTAATAGCGGGCTTGAAGGCCGCGGCTGCCCTGGGGGTGAAACGCCTCACCATCAAGGGCGATTCGCAGCTCCTTGTCAATTTCTCCAACAAGGTGTACGAGCCGAAGGATGAGCACATGGAAGCCTACCTAGCGGAGGTCCGCAATATGGAGAAGCAGTTCTGGGGGTTGGAGTTGCAGCATGTGCCCCGTGGCACCAATCAGGAGGCCGACGACATCGCCAAACGGGCGTCCAGGCGGTTACCTCAGGAGCCTGGCGTTTTCGAGGAGCGGCTCTTCAAGCCATCAGCCCTACCGTCATTATCAAACATGGCTTCGCCCCCGGGAGGAGCTCCCCCAGCCACCTGCCTCAGGGGCCCTGGCCTGTGGCCCGGCCTCAGGAGCACGTCTGCTCCTGACGATGGAACCTCAGGAGGGATGTCAGATCACGGAACTCCGGAGTTACCTAATGCAAGGGACCCTGCCAGAGAAGGAGGAGGAAGCAGAGCGAGTGGCACGCCAAGCCACGGCATACTGCATCAAGGATGGAGAGCTCTACCGGAAGCGGCCAAACAATGTATCCCTGCGCTGCATCTCCAGGGAGCAAGGGAAGGAACTGCTGGAAGATATACACGGCGGAGATTGTGGACATCATTCATCATCACAGACCCTCGTCGGCAAGACGTTCCGCAGTGGGTTTTATTGGCCCACCACGCTCAATGACGTTGTCGAACTAGTGAAAGCTTGTGAGGCCTTCCAGTTCTACGCCAAGCAGATCCATCAGCCAGCAGGAGGCTTGCAGACTATACCCCTTTCGTGGCCATTCGTAGTCTGGGGGCTGGACATCTTGGGCCCGTTTCCTCGGGCGCCCGGGGGCTACCGCTACCTCTACGTCGCCGTGGACAAGTTCACCAAGTCGGCTGAAGTAGAGGCTGTCCACACCATTCCCGCGGGTTCTGCGGTTAAGTTCATCAAGGGCATCGTGAGCCGGTTCGGGGTGCCGAATCGCATCATCACAGACAACGGTTCGCAGTTTACCAATAACATCTTCAAAACATACTGTGCTAACCTTGGAACATAGATATGCTACGCTTCGGTGGCGCACCCCCGAAGCAACGGCCAGGCCGAGCGAGCCAACGCGGAGGTCCTGAGGGGCCTCAAGACCAGGACGTTCAAGAAGAAGCTGGAGGCCCACGGCAGAGGTTGGTACGACGAGCTTCAGTCTGTGTTGTGGTCCATCCGCACAACCGTGACCAAGCCGACTGGAGAGACCCCGTTCTTCCTGGTCTACGGAGCCGAAGCGGTCCTCCCTCACGAGGTCAGACGTCGCTCCGCGCGGGTCTTGGCGTTTGATGAGGCGCAGCAGGACGCCATGCGGGGGATGGACCTCGTGCTGGGGGAGGAACGTCGCCGAGAAGCCGCGCTACGAGCGGCGAGATACCAATAAGCACTGCGGCGATATCACTGCCACAACATCCGCCCTAGAACTCTCAAGGTAGGAGACCTCGTGCTCAGGTGGGTTCTCTCCAGGGAGGGGCTGCACAAGCTCTCTCCCATGTGGGAGGGCCCGTTCAAAGTTGTTCATGTTTCCAGGCCCGGCTCCGCGCGCTTGGAGACTCAGGAGGGGGTGCCAGTCCAGAATGCATGGAACATCCAGCACCTCCGGAGGTTCTACCCCTAAAAAGGCCCGGAGCCTGTGGAGAAGGTGAATGCCTGTGAAGCTATCACGTTTTGGAAAAGGCCCAGAGCCTGTGAAGAAGGCGAATGCATGTGAATCTATCGCGTTTTGGAAAAGGCCAAGAGCCTGTGAAGAAGGCGAATGCCTATGAAGCTATCGCGTTTTGGAAAAGGCCCAGAGCCTGTGAAGAAGGCGAATGCCTGTGAAGCTATCGCGTTTTGGAAAAGGCCCAGAGCCTGTGAAGAAGGCAAATGCCTATGAAGCTATCGCATTTTGGAAAAGGCCAAGAGCCTGTGAAGCTATCGCGTTTTGGAAAAGGCCCGGAGCCTGTGAAGAAGGCGAATGCCTATGAAGCTATCGCGTTTTGGAAAATGCCCAGAGCCTGTGAAGAAGGCGAATGCCTGTGAAGCTATCGCGTTTTGGAAAAGGCCCGGAGCCTGTGAAGAAGGCCAACGCCTGTGAAGCTCGCCGCCCGTGACACTCTCACGTAATAATGAGTTAGGGCTGTACACGCCCCGGAGTCTCAGGAGCACCAGCCTCAGGCCCTGGGGCTCCCTCCCACGCCCAGTGGAAGCACTTAGCTCCGTGCTGGTGAGAAGACGTCGAAGACTAGATTAGGTGCCGGACGCGGCTTTTCATTTGCTTTCCGCAGTTGGCTTGTTCCTTCTCATTCGAAGTTTTATTGAAGTTGTTGCCATCTTTGGCTTGTGGTTCTTCGACTTTTCACTCTCCTGCCTCGACTTCTCTTGTGCAAGGCCTCGTGAGGAGGGCAGCTGAGCGCCCTCACGAGTGTTCCTATCTTAGTCATTCAAAGAATTTGCGGCCTGGGCCCCTTACAGGAGCACCCCTCCAGTCTGTGCCCCACGGGCACCGCGACACAAACAAAGGGCCTGGGTCGGTCGCCCCCCCACGGCCGAGGCCGGGAACTATCCACGCTCGGGCATGCAGCCGGAAGGTACGGTAACGAAAGCAAAACGATGATTAACAGCAATAACCCAAACATGCCCCCGCGGGGCTCCACACTATTGTCTTTGTTACGTAGGAAAAAGGAAAAGAAAGAACAAACCCGGTGCGGCTCGCCTCACACCGGCCCGCAGGGAAGGCCCGAGCTGCCTCCGGAGCTCAGGTGGACTCCCTCTCGCGCTTCATCGGGGAGCGACGGTGGGCGGACACGTTGCGACCCCCCAAGCAGATACGACGGCGTGGAGGCTGACCGCGGCCACCGCTAGAGGAGTCGCCGCCCGAAGAAGAACCGGAGAAGCTTGAGGAACCTTGAGCGCCGCCGGCCGCGCGAGCGCTGCCCTCTCCATCATCGCCGGAGCTGGGTTCCCAGCCGCGGTCGTCACCCTCGGGGCAGCACCCTGCGCGGCGACCATCTTCCCCAAACACCCTCACGAAGAGGGTGGCATCGCCGTCGAACTTGAAGTGTAGGGTGCACCGACGGCTCAGGCCACGCGCGCGGGCAAACGTCTGCCAACCGCGGGCCAGGAACAGGCTCCCGGTCGCGGAGACCTCCAGTGAGACCCATGAGGCCCGGCTGCAGCAGCCGTCGGCCTGGAGCCAGAGGCCGCCCGGGGCGCCGGCCGAGAGCTCGCCAAGGAGGAAGCGAGGAAGTGGAAGCTGGGTGCTGGTCGGCCCCGCCGACCACACGACGAACTCCGGCAGCACTTCAGCAGCGCGAAAGCGCGGCCTAGGGGGACGCACAGCCGGAGCGCGCCCCCTGGCCGCAGCAATCCGCCTGTCGCTGTGCTGAAGATCGCCTCCACGTCCGCGGGGATCCACCGTGGTGGCCACAGGATGTTTACAAGGGCGCCCTCGGCGCGCTTGGGTGGGGTAGAGGCAAGCTCAACCTGGTGAGCCTTCCCCTTCTCTGCGGCTGAGAACCTCCTTGACGGGGCCATGAAGAAAAGGAAGAGCAAGGAGGGATGAACTGGAAGGGCGCGCGCCGGTCCATACTTATAACTGGCGATGGCCAACCAACGGCCCCCATGATCGCATGTAATTATGACCCGCTTTGCATGCAGGGACTTGTCCAATCCGTGCAGTTGCCAAGGCACCATGGGGAAGTGGACACACCCACGTCCAATCAACCGCCACGCGGCGCCCAAGGCCGCAGGCTGTTAGGGCCCGCGGCGCTTCGCTCTTGCCCTTCCGCCTCCTTGCACGGCCAAGTCCGGGCGCGCCTTGGCCCCAGGGGCTACTGTCGGTGTTCTAGGAACGGGGGTCCCCAGACTTGCCTGCCTGCGGCCTGCGGCGTGGCTCAAAGGGGGGCCCAGCGCGGCCCATCTTCACCAACACAAACCCAAGACCCTCGCGAGGGGCCAAGCCTCGCGGGGCGGACGACGCGGAGCTTCCTCGGGCGCGGCCTCGTCAGGATGGCTCACGAGGAGGCGGAGAGATCAAGGCGGGGTAACTCACGAGGTGCCCGTGACACAAGCCATGACGACCGGGGGCGCCAGGCGGGTGCCAGCCCGCGCAGCGTCCTCCCTTCCCCTTTGGTGCAAAGGGGGCAAGCGCAGCCGCGGAGTACCGAGGCATCAAGCAAAGGTTGCCATTTCGGTGCAACGAGACCAAGACCAGGAGGACTACGAGACGGAGGTCACCATGGAGCCCAAGACGGCGTCATCACTAGAGCTTTGCGCAGGCGAAGACTACTTTTGTCAGGATAGTTGATTCTAGCTGTCCCCCCTTTAAATTAGCCCGCCATTGTTGTCTCCCTTCCCGCTCGATATTTGGGAAGAGGACCAGGGCCTCTATAAATAGGACCAGCCACCCACAGAGCAAAGGAAGGCTGGGGAAAAAGAGCTGGCCAGAGAGTTGGAAAGATAGAGAAGATCAGGTAGAGAGAGAGAGAGGGGTGACTGAGCTCCTCCCAGCAGTTCATCGCCCCAAGAGCAGACCGTCGCGAGGCTGTTCTTCCTTATATTATTCATCATCATCAGCCCAAGAGGCAATCCACCACACCACAAACTGGAGTAGGGTATTACACCACAATGGTGGCCCGAACTAGTGTAAACCCTATGTCTCTTGTGTTGTTCTTTCCTTAGTTTTAGATCCTAGTAAGGCAGAGGAGTGCAGGTAGGTAGGATGCGAAATCTCCACGCGCACCCCAGTGTTCGAACCTCAAGGGTCTGCTGGAACCCAAAATCCGACAGCTGAGAAGGTTTGATTTATGTCGTCATGCAGACCCTTCATAAATCGAACCATTACAAAGGAAGTTCAATGCTTTCGAGAGGGAAATCACCAAGATTGAAGGGGAATCCAAATTTCCGTCATAGTTTGTCATTCAGTTTTTTCCAACGATCAAGATACCACCTCAAATGCAACGTGTTCAAATTTGACATTTTCCGAACTCATTTACCATATTTAGGGGATTATGTTCATTTTCTAAGCATTAATTATGCACATAATTCAAATTCGAACAACCGGTACATGAAAAGGTGCACAAGAATGGTATGGTATGGAAAACCATGCTCGTCCTATTTAGTACATGCTCATGCCTTTTACAAGGAATGGGCAGATATTTCAAGGAAATGTGTGGCAATAGTCAACCATAAACGCGTCATTCACTAGGTTAACAACTATACAAAAATGAAGTACATGCTTGGAAAAACATGACGCTTGGTGTGGTGCCATGGTATGAGCTCATCGTGCCCTGGTAAAAATGTTGTCATGCACGCCTTTCATAAAACGAACCATCACCGAGGAAGTTTCATGGTTTCGACGGGGAAATCACCAAGATTGAAGGGGGATCCAAATTTCCTTTGTCCTTAGTCTACGAGTTTTTTCGATGATGAACATACAACCTGCAAATCACCATGTTCAAATTTGGCACTTTTCCGGGTTCATTTGCCATATTTAGGGAATTATGTGCATTTCCTGGGCATTAATGCACATAATTCAAGTTCAAACAATTGGTGCATGAAAGGGTCCACAAGCATGGCTTGGAAAACCATGCATGCTCGTGCTATTTAGTAAATTCTCATGTCTTTTACAATGAATAATGGATAGATATTTTGATGAAATGTCTGGCAATAGTCAACCACAAATGTTTGTTTCTTGGGTTTTCAACTATATACAAAATGAAATAAATTCTTAAAAAAATATGATGCCTGACATGGTGCCATGGTATGACCTCACCATGCCCTGGTAAAAATCTGAGAAGGTTTGGCTTATGTGTCGTCATGCACGCCCTTCATAAATCGAACCATCATCGAGGAAGTTCCATGCTTTCGAGAGGGAAATCCCCAAGATTGAAGGGGAATACAAATTTCCATCCTAGTTTGTCATTCAGTTTTTTTCCAACGATCAACATACCACCTCAAATGCAACATGTTCAAATTTGACATTTTCTCGGGTTCATTTACCATATTTAGGGGATTATGTGCATTTTCTAGACATTAATGGACATAATTCAAATTCGAAAAATCAATGCATGAAAAAGGTGCACAAGAACAGTCTGGAAAACCATGCTCATGTTGTTTAGTACATTCTCATGCCTTTTACAAGGAATGGGCAGATATTTCAAGGAAATGTGTGGCAATAGTCAACCAAACATGTCGTTTACTTGGTTAACAACTATACAAAAAATGAACCACATGGTTGGAAAACATGACGCCTGGCATGGTACCATTGTATGGCCTCACCATGCCTTGGTAAAAATTGGAGAATGTTTTCCTTATGTCGTGATGTGCGCCTTTCATAAATCGAACCATCACCGAGGAAGTTTCATGGTTTCGAGGGGGAAATCACCAAGATTGAAGGTGGGGTCCAATTTTCCTTTGTCCACGAGTTTTTTTCTACGATGAACATACAACCTGCAAATCACCGTGTTCAAATTTGGCACTTTTCTGGGTTCATTTGCCATATTTAGGGGATTATGTGCATTTCCTAGGCATTAATGCACATAATTCAAGTTCAAACAATCGATGGATGAAAGGGTCCACAAAGAACGGTCTAGAAAACCATGCTTGTGCCATTTAGTAAATTCTCATGCCTTTTACAAGGAATGGACAGATATTTCAATGAAATGTGTGGCAATAGTCAACCACAAATGTTTGTTTGTTGGGTTTTCAACTATAGAAAAAAATGAAATAAATGCTTTAAAAACATGATGCCTGGCATGGTGCCATGGTATGACCTCACCATGCCCTAGTTAAAATTTGAGAAGGTTTGGCTTATGTCGTCATGCACACCCTTCATAAATCGAACCATCACCGAGGAAGTTCCATGCTTTCGAGAGGGAAATCCCCAAGATTGAAGGGGAATCCAAATTTTCTTTGTTCTTTGCCCCGGAGCTTTTTTATATGACGAACATACACCCTGAAAATCACCTCGTTCAAATTTGGCATTTTTCTGGGCTCATTTACCGTATTTAGGGGATTATGTGCATTCTCTAGGCATTTAGCGCATATAAGTCCAATCTAGCTACAGGTCCACGGGTGTGATGTAAGGGACGTGGATTGCCGTTCGATCATGGCGCATCCTACGGTGCACACGCATGATCTGCGTGGCTGGGGTTCCGGCCAATCATAACGCAACACACAATAGGCTCAGTGCACACTGTTTCTGGAAGCGACAGAGATGAACCGTGTGCGATAATGAACGAGCAAAATTGTAAGGGAAGCCAAATTTCTGTTGTCATTTGTCGTTGAGCTCTTGAATACCACCGCACTATATGGCTGCCTGGCCCCTCCGTCCCAGAGCTCTCTCCAGGCATCATCCATGGCACCGCAATGCATAGTAACTGGTAAGGAAGCGATGGCATCCCGCCGCGACGCGTTCCTCACTGCCCGCAACCACACACATGGTAAAGAAGCGATGGCATCTTGCCGCGCCGAGTTCATCGCCGCCGGCGGCCGGACAGTTACATGGGCGGACTTTGAGGCTGCCATGGCTGAATGGGTGGTGGATTCAGAGGCGGCCAAAGCCGCACAAAAGGAGCGGAGAAGGCAGAAAGCAGTCAAGAAAAGAGAGTACCGCCGTCACAAGAAAAAAGAGGCCGCACGCCGTGGTGAGGAGAGCATGGCGGAGATTGAAGCACAGTGGGCTGCCACCTACAAGGCCGGGAAGGAGAACGCCGGCGTCTGGCCAGCAGGCCCTAATGGCAGCATGTGAGAAGTAGTTCAAGTTTGTAGTATTAGAGAAAATTACCAATAGTACTTTAAGTTTGTAGTATTACTCGTACAATGTCGGTAAGAGCATCCTTTGAGGGCTTTGAGCGTTGATTAGCATGTGTGCCCGTGTGCATTTTTTTGCGTTAATCATTAGAAGATCACAAAACACACGGTTTCTATGTCGTACCTGTCTGCGTTTTTTTGCGTTAATGACCCATAAGTCAGTTACTGGTGCGATGTTTCCTAATAAACCAGGCGTACCATTGATCGAAAATAATCAAGTACACATGTACATTTTTTTGGAGACGGGATCTGCCAACTTTCTTTTTTCTCGCACATGAGTATTTTACGCGCTTCGTCTGTGTTGTGTGCTTCCCCCGCCCAAGTTTCAGGTTTTGCACAGAATTTTTCATTAGGCGTGCGATTTCAGAATTTATTCCTCCAACCACACCCCCTTCCCCTCAGTATCCCCCCTCACTCGCACCTCCCCCTACCGGCATCTCAAACCGCCGCCGCCGCAACCACAGCTTCAACCACATCTATGTTCTGCTCGGATCCAGTCAGGTAACCCATCGATCTCTATCACGTCCCCAGTCTGATTGCTTAAATGGCGCCTGCGAAACATCCTCATGCCTCCAAATCCCCCCTACCAGGAGCTGATGGCGGTCCATGACACGATGGCCGCTGTGCGTGTTGACCCGGAGGAACACCTCGCCTCCGCCGCTGCCGCCGACATGGTGCAGGATCTGGCCCAGATGAAATCCCCCAGTGACTACCCCCCAGGACTTAACAGGTAAGACCTAACTAGCTAAATCATACCAATACCACTAGCAACAGCTATGATTTGTATGGTTGATGTATTAAGCATGTTTGTGCCTTGTTTATTTCAGTACTATACACTGTGTGATGTTCAAATATTACCGTGTCGAGCTCAATTTCACCAATACCAGCAACAAACTTACAATACATGACTCAGGATATCACTAGAGATGCTGCCCATTTGCTATTTTTAGTGGATGCTAACCCTGTTGTACTTAACATGCCTGTCCATGTACTTACACAGGGTCATAATGGCCGATGCTTTTGTTTGCCGTCGAGGTGAGCTGCATCCCATGTCTTACAGTATTTCACATAATTTGTGCAATTGCAGTTTAACTTCTACCATTTACTGGTTGCCTGTAGGTACACATGTTAGTGGCACTGATCCACGCTTCGACCCGGAGGAACAGCTTGCCTCCGCCATCGCTGACTTTGGACAAGCTCTGGCCAAGAAGAAGTGCCCAGCAACTACCTCTCAGGAGTTACCAAGTATGTAATCTCCAGTTCATCCTTACCAATACCAATTGCAATTAATGGCTATGTTCTGTATGGTCGATGTATTAAGCATGTTCTAGTAAACATGCCTAACACGTTTTTTCTACTTTCCCTACCTTTTTATAGACATGTGGGCCATTCTCTGCTCTGGTAGCACCTGCCTTGTGATGTTTAACTATGCCAATTGCATTTTTATTAGTACCGGTTTCAATGTCTATTTAGCCTGTTGCAATTAACAATTGAATCCATTTTTAAATAGTTATATTTCAATGGCTACAAACTTACAAAACATGACTTAGGATGTTGTTAAGCCTATTGCAACTAACCATTGTATCCATTTTTTAATCTGTCCATTTGCTACCATGCTACTCTCCGCAATGAAGATATACTAGAGATGCTGCCCATTTGCTATTTTTAGTGGATCCTAACCCTGTTGTACTTAACATGCTTGTCCATGTACTTACACAGGGTCATAACGGCCGGTGTTGTTGTTTGTCGTCGAGGTTAGCTGCATCCCATGTCTTACAGTATTTCACATCATTTGTGCAATTGCAGTTTAACTTCTACCATTTACTGGTTTCCTGTAGGTACACATGTCAGTGGCACTGATCCACGCTTCGACCCGGAGGAACAGCTCGCCTCTGCCACCGCGGACTTTGGGCGGGCTCTGGCCAAGATGAAGTGCCCCAACAACTACCTCTCAGGACTTACCAAGTATGTACCCACCAGTTCAATCTTACCAATACCAGTTGCAATTAATGGCTATGCTTTGTACGGTCGATGTATTGAGCATGTTGTAGTAAACATGCCTAACACGTTTTAGCTATTTCCCTACCTTTTTATAGACAACGGTGCCATTATCTACTCTGGGAGCACTTGCCCTGTGATGTTTAACTCTGCCAATTGCATTTTTATCAGTACCGGTTTCAATGGCGATTAAGCCTGTTGCAATTAACAGTTGTATCCATTTTTAAAGAGTTGTATTTCAATGGCTACAAACTTACAAAACATTAATTAGGATGTTGTTAAGCCTGTTGCAATTAACAACTGTATCCATTTTTTAATCCGTCCCTTTGCTACCGTGCCACTCTTTCAAAATGAAGATATCACTACAAATGCTGCCGTTTTATTACCATTTGCTATTTTTGGTGGATGTTAACCATGTTGTAGTTAACATTGGCTTTCCATGTACTTACACAAGGTTATAATGGGCGATGCTGTTGTTTGCCGTCAAGGTTAGCTGCATCCCGTGTCTTATACACCATCTATTCCTAAATATAAGTATTTTTAGAGATTCCAATATAGACTACATAAGGAGCAAAATGAGTGAATCAACATTATAAACTACACTGTATCTATAATTCTACATACATCCGCATGTAGTTCATATTGAAATCTCAAAAAAATACTTGTACTTAGGAACATAGGTAGTTGTATTTTACATCATTTGTGCAATCTCAGTTTAGCTTCCAACATTTACTGGTTGCTTGTAGGTACATATATGAGTGGTACTGATCCATGCTTCAATCCCTTTTGCGTATGGGGCAATGAGATATTCATGAACAAGCGTCAAGTGAGGATCTAAGAAAGATTGTTAGGCGAAAGAAACGGGTGATTGGAATTAAGCTCTTTATTTACACTTTGTCGAAGACAACAGTGAACTTTAGGATGGTAAGTAGTGTGTTGCCTTTTCCCCCTGCCCACAACAAGTTACTCTATTAGACCTCAATATCTGATATTTTCTCTTTTCAGTGGTTTCCGAAGCTATTTACTGATGATTACCTTGCAAACTACATGACCGGAGTGGAGGCAACTAAGATTAAAGTATATAATTCATGCTACCATGATAATGCTCTAGAAGCCTTCCTGAAGGCGGTGAAGGATGGGCGGGCGACCGTCAGAAGGGGTTGGACAAAAGTGGTTCGTGCCTATGGCATGCAGGAAGGCACATTATGGGCATTCCGCTTCTTCAACACCGTCGGCAGTCAAAATCATTTAGACTTGTCTCTTCACCTTTACTGCCTTTAAATACTATGGTTCATCATAGTTAATTGCTGCCTAATCCTGTAATTACTGAACATATTGTACTTGCAATTTTATTTATGGATTCATTGTTGAACCATTGTGCTGAGAATTTGAATTGCACGTTTCATATTTCAAAATTTCCAAGTATAATAATAAATTACAGGCAAAAATAAAAAGAGAACAGACGGTCATGGAACTTTGCAAACGGTTCTGGCAGTAAAACACTTGTGATGGATAGCCCAATGCCACATAGTGTTCTACATCAAATCGTGTGTGATGTAGTTAATGAAAGCAAATAGTTAACCAAGGCAGAGCATGTGTGATAGTTACACCTTTCACACACGAGCGTATACATAAAACTGTGTGGGATGTATATATGAACGGAAACGTTTCCCTGGATTGACTGTGTGGGATGTACATAAGAACGGAAACGTATTCCTTGGATTGAATGGATGTGATATACATACAAACGGAAATGTTTTTCTTGGATTCACCATGTGGGATGTACATACCTATGGAAATGATTTTCTCGGATTACCGTGTGGGATGTACATACCTACGGAAATGATTAGGTTTTGATGCCTCGCCCGATCGCACACGGCCCCAGCCTGGGTCCTAGGAGGGCCTATCCCCGACGATTTCCGGGTCATGTGGGAAGGACACCCTATCGCACACACTCACTTGGCAACGGTTCCAAATGCCGTCGCGGAAAGGGGTTAAAAACCGTTTGTTTAGGACCGACACGCACCAGTGCAAAGCAATATGACAATGAATGCTCAAGTCATCAAATAGACACGGTGGAAGTTGCATGGAAATATATCTCGGAATGGCCACGGAAAAGCCATAATAGGTAGGTATGGTGGTTGTTTTGGGGAAGATATAATGAGGCTTATGTGTGATAGAGCGTATCATATCACGGGGTTTGGATGCACCTGCGAAGTTTGCACCACATCTCAACGTGAGAAAGGGCAATGCACGGTAGCGTAGAGGCTCACAAATTGCAAAAAGGTAAGAGTGTGTATAATCCATGGACTCACATTAGTCATAAAGAACTCATATACTTATTGCAAAAGTTTATTAGCCCTCGAAGCAAAGTACTACTACGCATGCCCCTAGGGGGATAGATTGGTAGGAAAAGACCATTGCTCGTCTCGACCGCCACTCATAAGGAATACAATAAATATAAATCATGCTCTAACATCATAGCATAATGAGAGACTATACGTGCATGCTTCGGGAATCACAAACCTTAACACCAATATTCCTACTAGAGCATAATTACTCATCAACATAACTCACATATCACATCATCATATCTCAAAACTATTACTAAGAATCAAGTTTAGTTTGTCCAATGATCTTCATGACATTTTATTTTCTTTATCCTTCTTGGATATCTATCACTTTGGGAGTAATTTTCATGTGTTGGTTTTCATAAGCTCAAACAAATATAAGTGAAGATCATGAGCATAATATTTCTTTCTCTCAAAATAATTTAAGTGAAGCAAGAGAGAATTTCTTCAAAATTTTACTAACTCTCAAACAAATCAAGTGAAGCAAGAGAGCATTTCTTCAAAAAATACTAAGCACACCGTGCTCAAAAAGATATAAGTGAAGCACTAGAGCAAGTCCTAGCTCATAAAAGATTTAAGTGAAGCATCGAGAGCAATTCTAACAAGTCATGACATAATTTTGTCTATCTCAAATAGGTGTGTGACTGATGACTTAAAACAAAAAATAAAACAAGCAAATACACATATCATACAAGACGCTCCAAGCAAAACAAATATCATGTGACGAACAAAAATATAGTCTTGAGTAAAATACCGATAGTTGTTGGAAGAAAGCGGGGATGCCACTTGGGGGCATCCCCAAGCTTAGTTGGTTGCTCATTTTTTGGATAATATCTTGGGATGCCAGGGCATCCCCATGATTAGGCTCTTCCATCCTTCCTTCATCCATCGTAATATAACCCAAAACTTGAAAACTTCAATCACACAAAACTCAACAAAACCTTCGTGAGATCCATTA
Organism: Triticum dicoccoides; assembly: GCF_002162155.2. Classification (NCBI taxonomy): domain Eukaryota; kingdom Viridiplantae; phylum Streptophyta; class Magnoliopsida; order Poales; family Poaceae; genus Triticum; species Triticum dicoccoides. The sequence continues at coordinate 435,433,582 of NC_041386.1, forward strand.
GTATCAGAATAATAAACCACTACTATAAGTGTTGTATCAAACCAATTCATATTTTCTTTTTGTATTATATCTATTGTATTACAACTTTTGTATGGCAAAAACTCATCAAAGAAAACCATAGAGCCATCAAAATAAGCACACAACACAAAGAAAACAGAATTTGTCAAACAGAACAGTTTGTAGCAATCTGACTATTTCAGATACTTCTATAACTCCAAAAATTCTGAAACATTAGGACGAGATGAGAAATTCGTATATTGATCTACTACAAGTGGAAGGGGTATTTTATCGCTCTCTGGTAAAAAATGAAAATTAATTTCGTGAGCGTAGAAGTTTCTTTTTTTCCAGCAAGATCAAACAACTATCACCCAAGAAAATCCTAAAGTCTTTACTTGGCACAAACACTAATTAAAACATAAAAAACACAATCATAACAGTAGCATAATTGTGCAAACACACAAGAATAGGAAGCAAAAATCAAAAATAAATTTTATTCATTGGGTTGCCTCCCAACAAGCACTATAGTTTTATGCCCTTAGCTAGGCATAAAGCAAGGATCTAAGTTTTGTCGTCTTTGTTCAAGATCCATAAGATGCCCTCAAGATTGATTCATAGGGTGTCTTAACTCTAGTTCTAGGAAAGTGTTCCATACCCTTCCTCAAAGGAAATTGGAACTTAATATTGCCTTCTTTCATATCAATCACAGCACCGATAGTGCGTAAAAATGGTCTACCAAGAATAATTGGACAAGATGGATTGCAATCAATATCAAGAACAATAAAATCTATGGGCACATAATTCCTATTTGCAAGAATAAGAACATCATTAATTCTTCCCGTAGACTTTTTAATAGTAGAATCCACCAGGTGCAAATTTAAAGAGCATGATTCAAGATCGGTAGGACCAAGCACATCACATAAAGATTTCGGAATTGTAGAAACACTAGCACCCAAGTCACACAAAGCAAAACACTCATAATTTTTAATCTTGACTTTGATAGTAGGTTCCCATTCATCATGCAATTTTCTAGGAATTGGAACTTCTAATTCCATTTTTTCTTCAAGAGCTTTCATCATTGTCGTGGTTCTAAGCCTGACAGTGTTGTAGGGGGTACGTATGGAGAGGCAGGATCTTAGCTGTGGAGAAGTTGTAAGCACGCAAGGTTTACGAGTTCAGGCCCTTCTTGGAGGAAGTAATAGCCCTACGTCTCGAAGCCCGGAGGCAGTCGACTGGATTATGCGTGTATGAGTTACAAAGGTGGGAACCCTTGTCTCGGAGGGGGGTGGCTTATATAGAGTGCGCCAGGCCCCCGGCCAGCCCACGTTACCAAGGGTTCAATGTTCATTAAGGTGAGGCGTTACTGGTAATGCTAGTAATAAAGTGCTATGATGACCATAAAAAGCTATTTAATGACCGACCGTTAGCATGCGGAGTGACTTTAGGTCTCCTGGCCGTCGAGTGGTTGGATCTTGGTCGAGTGATTGCTTCTTGGTCGAGTGTCTTCGAGTCTGTTGAGTGTCTTCGAGTCTGTCGAGTGGAACACCTTCAAGTCAATTGAAAGGTGATTTCTTCTAGAGATGTCCTCGGGTAGGGTAGGTAGGACAGGTCCATGACCCTACCCTAGGTACATAGCTTCATCATTGGCCCCCGAATGGATCGAGGTTTGAGTGGGGAAGGATTTGAGAGCTTCTCCGACTCGTTTTTCATGTCGTGAGCATATCTAGTTTCAGATCAACGGGCCTGAGTGATGGCAGCAACTTCCTTTCCAGTTGCCTTGATCCATTCTTAATTCCTCGTCGAGTGGGCTTCTTTACTTGTAAGGCTCCGAGTGATGGTGTGGAGGAGGTCCTTGGTCTGACAAGTTATTTGCTGCCCGCGGATTTAGTGGGATCCGAATTTTGGGAAGCGCGCGGGATGGGGGAGGCCGCAGTAATCGAACGAGATAGAGCGGAGCCGCCTCGATCCCCGCGCCACCTTTTTCGCCACGTATCGCTCGTGCGGTCATTGCGGGATTTGACAGGGCCGCCTGGGCCTACCCGTCAGCCACTCGGGAGCGACCTGATATAAAGTGCCTGGACCGGAGTCCCCCGAGCAGTGCATCCCATTACCTCTTCTCTCCCTCACGTCCCTCCGCCGCGCTTGCTCACGCCCTAACACCACCGCACCGCACGCGCCTCGCCGGTGACAATGGGGAGGGAGAAGACAGCGGCTCTGGAGCGGGCCAAGAAGGCGACGGCGAAGTCGAAGGGGAAGGCGACCAGCCGGGGCGGATCTTCCTCGCGGTCTGGCCTGCCGAAGGGCTGGATCCAGGGCAACTGGATCCACTCGAGGATCTGCCAAGACGACCTCGACGACTTGGCCGAAGGGGGGCTGATCCCCTATGACGAGGCGCGGCTTCTGGGGAAGGAATCCGAGCCACAGCCTCGGGAGGGTGAGCGCGTTCTTCTTGCCACCCACGTCGACCGTGGGTTTTCCTTGCCTCCTCATCCTTTCTTCCGAGGGTTTCTGAACTTCTTTCGGGCTCAACTCCACCATTTTACCCCCAACTCAATCGTTTATCTTGCCGCATTCATTTCCTTGTGTGAGAACTTCTTGGGTTGTCGACCTCACTAGGGTCTTTTCAAGCATATCTTCACTTGTCGCTCCCAGACAGTGAAAAGGGCTAATCCGAGTGACGAGAGGACCCAAGTGATCCAGATGTGTGGGGGTCTTGGCATCCAGACGAGGGGAAAAAGCTCCTTTCCGGCCATGATTCTCCCTGATTCAGTTCGCGGATGGCAGTCGACTTGGTTCTACTTCAAAGACCAGTCGACGCCAGGGCAATCGACTGGCCTCCCTCCTTTTACCATGGACCGAGTGGAAAAACCCTCCCCTTTGAAGGTGCTCCCGGAGGAGAAGGAGCACGTGCAGGTGCTGGTCGACCGAGTGGTCCAGCTTATTTGCGACGGGGTCACTGGTATGGATCTCTTGGAGGTCTTCCTTCAGCGGCGCATCCAACCTCTCCAAGCCCGAGACCATCCGATGTGGATGTATTCGGGTCTTGAAGACTCCACTCGGATCCACACGGAGGAGGTCGACGACGACACGCTGGAGAAGTGGTTGTCTGGCATTACCGGGAATAAGGACAGTCCCAGGGGAGCCAGGAGAGTCCCTCCATTGGACCAGTCCCACGCACCCGAGCAGGTCTAATTCTGAGTTTTGCTTGTAATCTGAGTTCACTCGCGCAGCCGTCTGTATTGCATCGACTGACTTTGTTCTCCCTGCTTTCTTTCAGGCCATTATTGAAATGTATTCCATGCCCAACGGGGAGCAAGAGCAAGCTCTGGAAGGCAAGGCAAGTGGCGGCGAAAGCGGTGAGGGGGCTTCCGATGGTGAAGGGGACAGAGGGAGCGACGACTCAAGCGCTGGAGAAGAAGTCGAGTCGCCTCCTCGCAGGGAGAGGCGATCCAAGCTTGACCAAGAACGGCCGAGTGCTCGTGGCAAGGCAACTGCTCTGGCTGGTCAGTCTTCGAAGCGCCCTCGGATCTCTTCACCAACCCCGACTGGGAAGGCGCCAAAGCACCCCAAAGTTGCAGAGCCGAAGACTCGGAAGGCGCTGCCAAAGATCAAGATCGATATCCCTATCGCCTCCGCGTGAGTGTCTCTCCTTGTATTCACTCGATGCTCTGTGTTGTTTGTTTTTCTTGTTTTAACTAGACGAACTTTGGAATTGTTAGCGCTGCCACTTCCGGAACCTCAGCTTACAGGGATGATGATGAGGCGATGGAGGATGCGGTCACTTCTAATCCGGGTATGATTTCTGCCATACTATCTTTTTTTGGTTGATTCAACTGTATCGTGCATTACTGGGTGACGTGCTTTTGGCAATTTGAACCTTGCACATCTCCCAACATTATTGACCTCCCTAATGATGAAGGAGAGCCCGAGAGGCCTTTGACGAGGAAGAACAGGCGAGCTCCTGCAAGCGGGGCGCTACAGACGACACCGAGGGCGGAACCAGTTGTTCAGGACACTACCGACGTCAATCGGGGTCCTATTACCTTCGCTGAGCCGCTGTCGAGTGCTTTGCCTTCTTCATCAACTGCTCAGGCCCCTGTCGACCCGCCTTCAATTTTTGCGACCCATCGTGTCCCGGAGGACGAGGTGAATGCTGCTAGGGAAGCCATTTGTCAAGCGGGCATTATGATGGAGAAGATGAAGGCGGTGCGGGACGCCAGCCAAGCCGCCTATGATGCCAGCTCGGCCCTCCAGAGCAACGTTCAGGTTAGTTGGTTGCCGCTTGTTCTGTTAGGATATGCTACCTGAAGAGTCTTTCCAAAAATCTTTGCATCTGCACACCCAGTGGGTGTGTCGATTGAATTCTTGGACTAGTGGGGGCACGCTGAGTGCACCCACTGGGTGTAGTCCCCGAGACTACGGTGGACTGCTGGCAGTCGACTGTAGTCTTAGTATTTTGTCGAATGTATAGTTTGTCTCTTCCACTCGATCTGGTCGAGTGGGATCAGAACCGGTGGGGGCACGCTGAGTGCACCCACTGGGTGTAGTCCCCGAGACTACGGTGGACTACTGGCAGTCGACTGTAGTCTGAGTTCTTTCTCTCTTTTTTGGACTCGACTTTGGCAGGCCGGTCGAGTGGGGTCAAAACCGGTGGGGGCACACTAATTGCACCCACTGGGTGTAGTCCCCGAGGCTATAGTGGACTGCTGGCAGTCGACCGTAGTCTTAGTATTTATTGCCTTTGTTGTTTTTCGCTGTAAAATAACTTCTCCCCTTTGACTTCAGAAATCTTGCGATCTTGGAGCTCGCTTTGCTGACTTGGAGAAGCAGCAGATTCAACTGAACCTTGATCTGGAGCTGGCCAGGACAGAGCTGCAAAAGGCCAGTGACGGCGCCGCAGGTAAGACTATTTTGTCGACTGGTTAGTTTTAGGCTTGAGTACCCTTCTGCTATTTCCGAATCAATCATCATTTCTTTGCAGAAAAACTGAGAGAAGCTCTGGCGAAAAAGGATCAGGACTTGGCTGCTGCCCGTAAGGAGGCTGACGACAAGACCGCTCTGGCCGAACAGAAGCTGGCTTCGGTCGGCCAGTTAGAAGAAGAGAATACCAGGCTGAAGACCGCTCTGAATGAAGCCAACAGGGAGTGTACACGCTAGAAGAAGGATAACCTCAACCTGAACGAAAAGATGGAAGGCATTGCTCGCAGGAGGGACAATCTGGAGAGCTACTTGAGGAGCCTTGCCAAGAAGTTGTATATCAAGCTTGAAGGTGCACATTTAGTTCCGACTGATTTTTTTTGTGTCGACTCAGTGTATGAAAATTGACTTATCCTTGGATCGTGAATGCAGAGTTTTGCCAGAACTTTGAAGAGGATACTGGGCGGATTGAACCATGTTTGGATCCAATCAACTCTCCCGTGAAAGATGAAGCTACCATGAATTTGCTCCGACTGGAATCTCGCATTGACGGTGCCGTGGACTACATGGCTCGACTGAAGGTCGCCATGTCACGGATCGACCCGGCACTTTGGCTAGAGGCTACGCTCCAAAATGATCTCGAGTCTCTGATGATTAGTCTTAACGGAATCCCTGACCGAGTGCAGGAGTGGAAGAAGTCTTCTGCTTGGTGCGGCGCTGATGTGGCTCTATCTTTGGTTCGTGTCCACTGCAAGGAGGTGCAACAAGACAAGCTGGCAGCAATCAAGGTCGCCAACACCCAGAAGCATGACTTCCGAACCTTTATGGAGACTTTCATTGCTGCAGCCACTCGGATAGCCGACGGCGTTGACCTGGATGAGTTCGTCGAGCCTGCCAGCCCTCCTCCCGCGGAGTGAACAAACTCTTATGTCCCACCTTAAATTTGCCTCAGAATGCCGAGTGGTTTTTGTAACCGTTAAAAATTTTCGGGTCGCATGCCCGAGTACCTCGATCCGTGATCCAGAATCTTTAGGATTTTATCTGAACTTGGTTTACCGTTGAATATCTTTATGAATCTCCTGCTGAGTGAACCCAACATTTATTCGAGACAACTTTCTGTATTCGCAGCACAGCTCCGAAGGAGGGGGAAGTAGTCGACCCATGCCTTGTATTTGTGGCGAAGCTCCCCAGGGGCGGGCGGCGGTCGACCTACACCCTGTTACTGCAGAGTGGGACGGAGCGCACATTGTATTTGTGGCGAAGCTCTCCAGGAGAAGGGTGGGGGGGCAGTCGACCCGTACTTCATTACTGTAGAGCGGGATGAATCGCGTATTGTATTTGTGGCGAAGCTCTCTAGGAGAAGGTGGCAGTCGACCTGCCCCTCGTCGTCCTTGAGGATTGAGATGTGTTTGGGAGAACTTAGGCGAGTACTGGACTGCAGCTAAGCCCCCGAGTGGGAGGATTGCTCTCCACTCGGTAGGGTTTTTTCAAACTTAGGCGAGTGCCTGACTGCAGCTAAGTCTCTAGGTGGGAGAACTTAGGCGAGTACTGGACTGCAGCTAAGCCCCCGAGTGGGAGGATTGCTCTCCACTCGGTAGGGTATTTTCAAACTTAGGCGAGTGCCTGACTGCAGCTAAGTCTCTGAGTGGGAGAACTTAGGCGAGTATTGGACTGCAGCTAAGCCGCCGAATGGGAGGATTGCTCTCCACTCGGTAGGATTTTTTCAAACTTAGGCGAGTGCC
>NC_041386.1:435440334-435547647 GCF_002162155.2 Triticum dicoccoides
TAAGCCCTCGAGTGGGAGGATTGCTCTCCTCTCGGTAGGGTTTTTTCAAACTTAGGCGAGTGCCTGACTGCAGCTAAGTCTCTAGGTGGGAGAACTTAGGCGAGTACTGGACTGCAGCTAAGCCCCCGAGTGGGAGGATTGCTCTCCACTCGGTAGGATTTTTCAAACTTAGGCGAGTGCCTGACTGCAGCTAAGTCTCTGAGTGGGAGAACTTAGGTGAGTACTGGACTGCAGCTAAGCCCCCGAGTGGGAGGATTGCTCTCCAGTCGGTAGGATTTTTTCAAACTTAGGCGAGTGCCTGACTGCAGCTAAGTCTCTAAGTGGGAGAACTTAGGCGAGTACTAGACTGCAGCTAAGCCCCCGAGTGGGAGGATTGCGTACATCGCGTATATCCTGAGGAAGGAACTCCTGGATGACGAGGAAGAGGCTCGACAGATCGTCCGTTGATCCAAGGCCTTCACAGTCATAAAGGGACAGTTGTATAGAGAAAGCGCGACTGGAGCTGGCATGGAACCGACGTAATTCTTGCTGATAAATGGTCGATCGGATCATAGCCATTTCTCTTTCTTCTTCCAGGAGGTTGACTGTGTCTTGCCGGGCTTGTTCTGCTTCATCTTCGGTGTAAAGCTCGACTCGGGGTGCATTGTGAAGTAGATCACTCGGCAGGACTGCTTTCGCTCCGTAAACCAAAAAGAACGGGGTTCTTCCAGTTGACCTATTCGGGGTGGTCCTCAATCCCCACAGAACTGACGGAAGCTCGTCGACCCATGCACCTGCTGCGTGCTTGAGATCATGCATCAGCCGAGGTTTTAGTCCTTTGAGAATCAGACCATTTGCCCTTTCTGCTTGCCCATTCGACTGGGGGTGGGCGACCGATGCATAGTCAACTCGTGTGCCTTGAGAGGCGCAAAAAGCTTTGAACTTGTCTGAATCAAAGTTTGACCCATTGTCAATGATGATGCTATGCGGGACCCCATATCTGAATGTTAACTCCCTGACGAAACTGATGGCAGTGCAAGCATCAAGATTCTTGATAGGCTTGGCTTCAATCCATTTGGTAAACTTGTCGACTACCACAAGCACATGTGTGAAACTGCTCCTACCTGTTCTCAATGGACCAACCATATCCAACCCCCAAACAGCGAAGGGCCAGACGAGTGGAATGGTCTTCAGGGCTGATGCGGGTTTGTGCAACATGTTGGAGTAGAACTGGCACCCTTCACACTTGTCGACTATCTCTTTTGCCATTTCATTTTCTCTTGGCCAGTAAAAACCCGCTCGGTATGCTTTAGCCACAATGGTCCGAGAGGACGCATGGTGACCATAGGTCCCCGAGTGGATCTCATCAAGGATTATCTAACCTTCTTCTGGTGTTATACACTTCTGACCGACTCCAGTCGCGCTTTCTCTATACAACTGTCCCTTTATGACTATGAAGGCCTTGGATCGACGGACGATCTGTCGAGCCTCTTCCTCATCATCCGAGAGTTCCTTCCTTAGGATATACGCGATGTACGGTACCGTCTAGTTGGGGGTGATTGCCAAGACTTCCATGATTAGGTCGACCACCGCTGGAATTTCGACTTCAGTCGGATCCGTGGCACTCTTTGGCTGCGGGACTTCATTTGTAAAAGGATCTTCTTGGACTGACGGCGAGTGGATGTGTTCCAAAAACACATTGCTGGGGATGGCTTCTCTCTTGGAGCCTATCTTTGCCAAATCATCAGCTGCTTGATTTTTCAGTCGGGGGATGTGATGAAGCTCTAACCCCTCGAATTTCTTCTCTAACTTTCTTACTGCATTACAATAACCGGTGATAGCTGGACTTCTGACGTCCCACTCCTTCATCACCTGATTAACCACCAAATCTGAGTCACCATAGACCATGAGGCGACGAACGCCGAGTGAAATGGCCATGTGCAACCCATACAAAAGTGCTTCATATTCTGCTTCATTATTGGAGGAATCGAAGTGAATCTGGAGAACATATCTGAGCTTATCTCCTCGGGGGGAAACCAATACTACCCCAGCACCGGAACCATTCAACATCTTAGATCCATCGAAGAACATGGTCCAGTGCTCCGAGTGAACTTGAGTCAGAAGTTGCTGTTCAATCCACTCGGTGACGAAATCTGCAATTGCTTGGGACTTGATAGCTTTCTTTGCCTCAAACTTGATATCTAGGGGAAGGAGTTCAATCGCCCATTTGGCCACTCGACCAGTTGCATCTCTATTGTGCAAGATCTCTGACAATAGAGCATCACTGACGACTGTAATGGAATGATCAGAGAAGTAGTGGACAACTTTCTTTGTAGTCATGTAAATCCCATATACGAGCTTCTGATAATGAGGGTATCTTTGCTTCGATGGGGTCAAGACTTCAGAAATATAATATACTGGGCGCTGAACTTTGAAGGCCTTTCCTTCTTCTTCCCGCTCGACCGTAAGTACTGTACTGACAACTTGTCCTGTGTCAACTTCTCTTTCCGGTAATTCTTGGAATCACCAAAAACCACATCAAGGGCAATCTGGCCGAGTGATTCAGCCTTATTCCTAGGAATGACTCCATGGAAACTCATGTTGCTGGCGCTGAGTCTGGACATCAGAATACCCATCCCTTTCAATGTCTCTGCATACAATATGTTCAAACCACAGCCACCATCCATTAGGACTTTGGTCAGTCGAGTGCCTTCAACCACTAGGTCAACCACCAGAGCTTGCCTCCCAGGGGTGGCAATATGGGTTGGGTGATCGGACTGGTCGAACGTGATGGCAGTCTGGGACCATTTTAGATAACTTGGTGTCGCCGGAGAAACCATATTCACCTCTCGATTAATGACTTTCAGTCGACTTTTGCTCTCAGCATCAGCAAAAATCACCAAGGTGGAATTGACTTGAGGGTATCCGTCGTCACTGTCCTCTTTGTCCTCGACTTTGTCCGACTCCTTTTCCTTACCCTTGGGTTGCTTACCCTGGAACTGTTGGATCAAGAGTCGACAATGTCGTGTGGTATGTTTCGGGTAAATGAAATTACCCTCTTCATCTTTCTTCGTGTGGACGAGACATGGCAAGTCCAACACATCATTTCCGTCCTGGTCTTTAACCTTTTTGGGGTTCCAAGGCCCTTTAGGTTTCCCTTTAAACTTTCCCTGAGTTACGGCCAAGGCTTCCCCGGGAGCAGCTGGCTCGGCTTTCCACTTCTATTTCCGATTGGAATTCCCTCCGGTTTCTTGGGCGACTGACTTCAGCTTGCCACTCCGGAGTCGATCCTCATCTTCACCACTAGCGTACTTGGTGGCAATCTCCATCATCCGATTCAGGGACATCTCTCCGGTTCGACCAAATTTCAAGCTCTGTTCTCTCTACTTGACGCCCTCCTTGAAAGCACAAACCGCTTGGTGATCAGGCACATTCTCCACCGAGTGATGTAACGTGATCCACCTCTGGATGTAATCCCTCAAAGTTTCATTTGGTTTCTGTACACAAGACCGCAGTTCCGTCAGCCCTGCCGGTCGCTTGCATGTGCCTTCGAATGTGGTGATGAACACTCGAGAGAGATCCTCCCAAGTGTAAATGCTGCTAGACGCCAACTGGTTCAGCCACGCTCTGGCCGAGCCCTCTAACATGAGAGGCAGGTGCTTCATGGCCACTTCATCATTGCCGCCGCCGATCTGGACGGCCACTCGGTAATCTTGAAGCCAAGTATCGGGCTTGGACTCTCCAGTGAACTTACTGACTCCAGTCGCCAACCTGAAGTTGGGAGGAATCACAGCGGCCCTGATGGCTCGACTAAAGCACTCTGGCCCCGATACATGCACTCTGCTGTTGGTAGGGGCATCTCTGTCGTGACCTTCTCGGTGAGCCCTGTTCCCGTCGACCAAACCTTGGACGAGAATGGATCTCGCGTCAAAGCCTGGCCCTCTGGGGTCGACTAAAACCCTTCGCCCACCACTATGAGTGCGCCTGTCATCCTGCTGGCGAGGCACATACGACCCGCTCCTCGGGGGAGGCATGGGCACTCGACGCCGACCGTCACGACCGACTCGGTGTTCATACTGTTCATGGTTCCCATACTGGTCACGCCGGTCCCCACGTCCCTCACGCTTCGGGGGCGATCTCGGGCTGTGAGTCGACTGGACTGTGTCCGCGGCAACGGATCTGTTGTGAATCCTATTCCGCGAATGAGAAACAGCGGAATTCTGATCTCCTGCTGCCCGGAGCAACGCTCTGATCTGCAGCAAGCCTCTGCCAGCCTCCGACTGGGAAGGCTGAATCGACTCTGCTATGCGGGCTGCAGCTGCTAAATTCTGAATCGGAGTTCGATATACCTGCGGGGGCGGGAAAAGCTGACGTCGACTGGATTCGGGAACCCGTTGTTGTGCCCGCTCGTCGAGTGCTCGCTGGAGGTTTTCCAGTCGAGCACGCTTGGCCAAATTTGCCAGGCGCGCGTCCTCCAAGGCGCGAGCCTCGGGGGTTTCTCCAATGATAGGAGTGTGCAGTGCATCCATGTTCCGGCGGTGAAGTTCTTCCCTCTGCAGCGACGTGAGAGGCTCGGGAAGATATTCCTCATGGGGACGCGACGGGTCGCCTCCTCCCGTGCCTCCGTCGTTGCAGGGAAAACCGGGAGGACTGGGTGGTCCATTGGCCATCAGAACCTCCGCCGCCGAATCGCTGCTGCCGCACTCGGATGCGGTCTCTGCGGAGCCAGTCGATAGATCGAACAGGCCGTAGAGGGATTCGTTGGGCTCGATCCCCGTGACTTGAGGGATGGCCGACTGACGGGCCACCGTGTGTCTCACCCACTGCTGAAGTCTCGACCGACCGGAGCTCTTGCGCCGATGGGAAACGGGGAGGGAGGACAACACAGGAGCCGACCGGTAAGGGGTCGACGGTTTCCGCAGGAGAACACCGCGGACGCACGCGCGAAAGTGCGTTGCCCCGCGGACAGGGAGTGCGTCCACGTCGAGCGGAGCCTCTTGAAGCCAGGCGGAGTCGTGGGCGATGAACGTGAGCGCGCCGAGACGGATCTCGCGGCCCTCCACCAAAACTTCGTCGAAAACCATGATGATTCGGGTCGGAAAAGATCACAACTCCTCCAACAAAACGCTAAAACACCGGACCCACGGTGGGTGCCAACTGTCGTGGTTCTAAGCCTGACAGTGATGTAGGGGGGTACGTATGGAGAGGCAGGATCTTAGCTATGGAGAAGTTGTAAGCACGCAAGGTTTACGAGTTTAGGCCCTTCTCGGAGGAAGTAATAGCCCTACGTCTCGGAGCCCGGAGGCGGTCGACTGGATTATGCGTGTATGAGTTATAGAGGTGCAAACCCTTGTCTCGGAGGGGGGGGGGTGGCTTATATAGAGTGCGCCAGGCCCCCGGCCAGCCCACATTACCAAGGGTTCAATGTTCATTAAGGCGAGGCGTTACTGGTAACGTTAGTAATAAAGTGCTATGATGACCATAAAAAGCTATTTAATGACCGACCGTTAGCGTGCGGAGTGACTTTAGGTCTCCTGGCCGTCGAGTGGTTGGATCTTGGTCGAGTGATTGCTTCTTGGTCGAGTCTCTTCGAGTCTGTCGAGTGTCTTCGAGTCTGTCGAGTGGAACACCTTCAAGTCGATTGAAAGGTGATTTCTTCTAGAGATGTCCTTGGGTAGGGTAGGTAGGACAGGTCCATGACCCTACCCTAGGTACATAGCTTCATCAATCATAGCATCAACAATATGTTTAGTAAAAGCTTTATTTTGTTCATAGGCATGGGGTGAATTTATCATGGATTGCAACAAATAAATACAATCAATCGAAGAGAAACTATCATAGTTAAAGTCTTTGTAATCCAAAAGAGTGGGGACATCACTAGCTAAAGTTTTGACCTCTTCAAACCCACTTCCATCAATTTTTTAACAAGATTTTCACCCTCTAAGATATTGGGACACCTTATACCTAAATTTGACTCTTCTCCAGTCCATTTTTCATCAATATTAAGTTTACTAAACAAGGAATCAATAGAAGAAACACCAATCATTTTAAGATCTTCATCACTTTTGTGAAAGTAATCACTAGTAAACGCTTTTTCTAAGAATTCTCTTTTAGCTATAAGCATAGCGGTTCTTTTATTACTTTCATCCATAGAAACATATAGAGCTTTAATTGATTCATCTACTTTAGGCACAAAAAAATCATCTTGAGATTTTCCACATCATGAGCAATTCCATCAACACTTCTAGACAAATCATCAATCTTATTCAACTTTTATTCTATGGAAGTGTTGAAAACTTTTTGCGTGTTGATAAATTCTTTAATATTATTCTCAAGATCAGAGGTGTTCCCATTATTATTATAAGATTGATTTCCATAGGAATTACCATAATTATTAGAGGAATTACTAGGAAAAGGCCTAGGATTAAAATTACCTCTAAAAGCATTGTTGTTAAAATTATTTATAGAAATTAAATTCACATCAATGGCATCACTATTTTTCTCAATCAAAGTAGACAAGGGCATATCATTAAGATCAACAGGATCACTTCTACTAGCAACCAATTTCACAAGAGCATCAACTTTTTCACTCAAAGAAAAATTTCTTCAACCGAATAAACTTTTTTGCTAGTAGGAGCCCTTTCGGTATGCCATTGCGAATAATTTGCCATGATATTGTCAAGAAATTTGGTGGCTTCACCCAAAGTAATTTCCATAAAAGTACCACATGCGGCAGAATCTAAAAGATTACGAGAAACGAAATTCAACCCCGCATAAATTTTTTGTATGATCATCCAAAGATTTAACCCATTAGTTGGGAAATTCCTTAGCATCATTTTCATCAATTCCCAAGATTGGGAAACATGATCATGTTCAAGTTGCTTGAAATTCATGATCTGGGTTCTAAGGGAAATAATTTTTGCGGGAGGAAAATACTTAGTGATAAAAGCATCTTTACACTTATTCCAAGAATCGATACTATTGCGAGGCAAAGAAGAGAACCATTTTTTTGCAGAATCACGCAAAGAAAACGGAAATAATTTCATCTTGACCACATCATTCTCCACATCTTTTTTCTTTTGCATATCGCATAATTCCACGAAGGTACTAAGATGGGACGCGACATCCTCATTAGGAGTACGGGAAAATTGGTCTTCCATAATAAGATTCAGCAAAGCAGTATTAATATCACAAGTCTCCGCACTAGTGGCGGGAGGAGCAAGCGGAGTGCCGATAAAATGATTGTTGTTGGTATCTGAGAAATCACACAACTTAGTGTTCTCTTGAGTCATGATGACCACACAACAAGATTGCACTCAAAAACAGATCCAGCAAGAAAATGGCGAACGGAAAAGAGAGGCGAATAAAACAGCAAATTTTTGTGAAGTGGGGGAGAGGAAAACGAGAGGCAAATGGAAAGTAATGTAAATTGCAAGGAGATGAGATTTGTGATTAGGAACCTGGTTATGAAGAAGATCTTCCCCGGCAACGGTGCCAGAAATTCCTTTTGATTGCTCTCTGACTATAGCGCCAGAAAAGCTCTTTATGCTAGGACTACGTTGGTATTTCCCCAAAGATGAAGGGATGATGTAGCACAAACCAGTAGGAGAACCAAGCAACAAAATGTAAACAACACCTGCAAACAAATAACAACACCTCACAACCCGACGTGTTAAAGGGGTTGTCAATCCCTTTCGGGTAATGATGCCAGAAAATTGTAGTAGATTCAAATAATAGACGGCAAATAAAATAAAGTGCAACAAAGTATTTTTGTATTTTTGGTTTAATAGATCTGAAGAAAAATGCAAAGGAAAAGTAGATCGCAAGCAGATATATGAGGAAGAAGACCCGGGGGCCGTAGGTTTCACTTGTGGCTTCTCTCGAGAAAGATAGCAAACGGTGGGTAAACAAATTACTATTGTGCAATTGATAGAACCTCAAATAATTATGACGATATCCGTGCAATGATCATTACATAGGCATCACGTCCAAGATTAGTAGACCGACTCCTGCCTGCATCTACTACTATTACTCCACACATCGACCGCTATCCAGCATGCATCTAGTGTATTAAGTTCATGGAAAAACGGAGTAATGCAATAAGAACGATGACATGATGTAGACAAGATCCGTTTATCTACTGCATAGATATAGATCCCATCTTTTTATCCTTAGTAGCAACGATACATATGTGTCGGTTCCCTCTTTGTCACTAGGATCGAGCTCCATAAGATCGAACCCACTACCGGGCACCTCTTCCCATTGCAAGATAAATAGATCAAGTTGGCCAAACAAAACCCAAATATCGGAGAAGAAAATACGAGGCTATAAGAGATCATGCATATAAGAGATCAAAGAAACTCAAATAACTTCCATGTATATAAAAAGATATGACTGATCATAAACTCAAAGTTCATCAGATCCCAACAAACACACCGAAAAAAGAGTTACATAATATGGATCTCCAAGAGACCATTGTATTGAGAATCAAGAGAGAGATGAAGCCATCTAGATACTAACTACGGACCCGGAGGTCTACAAAGAACTACTCACGCATCATCAGAGAGGCACCAATGGAGGTGGTGAACCCCATCCGAGATGGTGTCTAGATTGGATCTGGTGGTTCTGGACTTTGCGGTGGCTGGATGAATATTTCATTGACTCCCCTAGGTTTTTCAGAATATTTGGGTATTTATAGAGCAAAGAGGTGATCTGGGGGCACCCGAGGTGGGCACAACCCACCAGGGTGCGCCTGGGCTTCCTGGCGCGCCCTGGTGGGTTGTCCCCTCCACGGGACTCCCCCAGGTGCTACCAGGGCCTAACATGTTCCTTCTGGTCCATAAAAATCTCCATAAAGATTCGTGCCATTTGGACTCCGTCTGATATTGATTTTCTATGATGTAAAAACAGGAACTGGCACTTGGCACTATGTCAATAGGTTAGTACCAAAAAATGATATAAAATGACTATAAAATGATTATAAAACATCCAAGATTGATAATATAACAACATGGAACAATCAAAAATTATAGATACAGTGGAGACGTACCAACGTGCGAGGGAAGTCCGATGCATAGGCTGACCGAGAGGTGTGCAAGCTGTCCTCCAATGCGCAGGCTCACCAGGAAGCGTGTGAGTTGTACACTGGGCCGGCTCACTGGGAAGCGAGCACTTTGACTTCCATGGCCGCCCGCCTTCCTTTCCATTAATGGCGCTCGAGCCGCTACTTAATATAGGCGGCCTTACTGCTCGCCTCCCCCTCCCTCCCGCAGACCTCCACCAACGCCATGGCGCAGAAGGATCATCTGCCGCTAGTCTTCAAGTTTGGTGAAGTCGACTTCGAGCCGGAGGAGATAGAAAATAAGGAGGAATAGGGCCTGATGGAATGGCCCAGAACGAGCTGGCCGCGGCGGTTGCTGCCCCCGCTCCCGTCCCAGCTCCCGTTCCCGCACCCACGCCAGTGACCATCCCCGTAGCATTGACTGGCTGGCCCACTGAGCACTATTGCAGAACTGGGAGCTACAGGCGTCAGCAAGGTCTCCGTGGACCCACTCGAGATCGTGTACATGCCAGCGCTAGCGCCCGTGCCCGTGCACGCCCCTCCACCCACCGCGGCGCCGTTCCTCGTGCATTTGGCTGCACCCGCTGCGCCCATGCCCGTGCGCGCGCCCCCCTGAGCCGCATGGGACGCTGCCATCGACCAGCTACCGTCCTCCCGCACCCTGCCCGTCGGTCGCGCAACGACTTGATGTTTGATTTAAAAGTGAAGAACATTCTGTGCTGCATTGAAGACTTCAACAACGGCGTCCCGGAGGACGATAATGACAACGATGGCGTGGCACACCGCTAGAAGCAGATGAGATAAGCTACAGGGAGGGAGGGGAAAATGCGATGCATGACTCGCTGGTCGTGAGGGTTTATATAGCAGGCCGGCAAGCATTGGGATTTTGGGGGATTTCACCGAGTTGGGTGGGAACCTTGCACGGGAACCTGCAAGGTTGCGCGGGAATAGGATCACCGACGATTCATTGGCGCCATCGTTTGTCCAAAAGAACGCCCCCGCGCGCTGCACAAGCTTGCGCTGTAACCCGTCTGTGGCTGCGGGGTGACAAGGCGTGCGAGAGGAGGACGAAAGGCCACGTACAAATACGGTTAATAAAAAAACGTTTGCAATTTAATTACCTACTATACCCCCATCCTGGTTTACAAGTATGATTTAACTAATAAAATATGAATGCATGTTGCCAAAGATTATATACTTGGATTCATATTTGAACATAGTTTCCAATTGTATAATTTTTATAACATGCATTAACATTTTGTTGGTTAAATTTGAGGGCAAAGTATGGCACAGAATATAAAGGGGACTATAGACCAAGACGGAGGTAGTAGCACACGGCCGCTCTCTACGCAGCGACACAACTGTCAGCCGGCTTGTAGGCGACCATTTCCTGCTTGTTCAACTGCTCTATGCGTGTGGTTGCTTGCGGTTCAGGCGACCGCAGCGCGCTCTGCTCTCGCGTCCCTCCGGGTGCTCCGCCCTCGTCCCTCCACGCCCGCTACCAGTGTTTGGGGCCGGCGCACGATCACACACGTTCGTGTGAATGCGGTTGCACCGGCCCGGCATGACATTGCAGTTATCCGCTGCAAAAACTGCCATGCGGACGCGTAGAGAATCCAGGCCGCCCGGCCCCCATTTATTCCTGCGGCCATTTACCTTCATCTCTCCCGTCACACGACACAATAAGTACACCCACGATGACACATATAGAGAGGACATCCAGCGATTCCAATGGCGATCCCTATGGCTCCAATGGCAGCGGCCGACGATGACAACGACGTGAGGGGGAAGGCCCTCTCAGTGGTGTACACGAACGATCCGGTCTTGGTGGAGAGCTCCATCCAAACTATGGAGCAGTTCCTTGCTGAGGACAAGTACCAAGTGGTCGGCTTCGACCTCGAGTACACCATCGGTTGTGCCGGGCATGATCAGAAGGTTGCCATTTCCCAGTTGTGCGTGCAACATGACGTCCTCGTCTACCACTACCACATGGCCACAAGGCCTTGCGAGCGTTTCTCCAGATTTATCAACAACTCCGACTACAATTTTGCTACGGTGGACACCACCAATGATCTAAAAGCGCTCAAGATTTCGGGCTTGAAATGCCCGAATCTTGTCAACATCCAGAACCACTACAAGGTTTGGGGTAGCGATAATAACAAACTGAACTCCCTGGTTGATCTTGCCTCGGCCATCATCGACCCCTACTGCATGAAGATGAAGAATGAGAGCAAGAAGGACAAGAACGCCTGGCACAGTGTGTGGCATGAGAGACTAGTTGAACAACATGTCAAGTACGCGGCCAAGGACGCGTACACAAGCTACGAGATGTACATGCAGATCGTTGACATGAGGAAGTGTCTTCTTCCTGCCCCAGACGAGGGATCGAGCCACAAAGCAGTGGCAGGAGTGTCACAAGAAATAGATGACTAGATGATCGTTTCTCCTACTTTAGAAAGCATGCAATTGTTTATTGAGGTGTGTGCCAATGATATGTATAGTCACTTATGTAATTGGATGTTTATTTCAGTTATATATATACATGTTATTCTTCTGTAGACAAAGCAAATCACATGGCTTATTAGCAGCAATCGTCTGTGTTATTATTGCTCTTCGCACACATTTTTGATTAGGGACCTGTTTGCTGCGTATCACACACATCTTGTTCAGTTGAACCATTTCCATTGTGTTGCCTAATCACACACAGTTCATCCGAGTGAGTTGTATGCTGTATATCGCACACACCTTCATCTCGCTACCTGTTTCTTTTGTTCCTCCTCATCGCAAACAGTTTATTGAACTGAACCGTATGCCCTACATCGTACACGGAACTAAAATCTGAACCGTGTTTGATGCATCCATCATCACAAACATTTTGCACCTTTTTGGCGGTTTTTTACACCATTGTTTGCGATTACGGTATCCCACACAGTTTCGTCAAAGGGTCTCACATTGTAGTGTCGCGTTTAGACCATCCTGCAGTAGTGGAGGTTTTCTATTATACTTTGAGAAATTAAACTCATGAGACTCATCACCAAAACTAACACCGACAGTTTGTTTATGACAATCTATTTTAGCATTAATAGTGTTCAGGAAAGGTCTACCGAAGATAATGGGGCAAAAGTCATCTTGTGGGGAACCAAGAACAAGAAAATCAGTTGGATATTTTATTTTCCCACACAAGACTTCAACATCTCTAACAATCCCAAGTGGTGTGATTGTGTCTCTATTAGCAACTTTAATAGTAACATCTATGTCCTCTATTTCAGTGGGTGGTATGTCATTCATAATTTGTTGGTACAAGGTGAAAGGAATAGCACTCACGCTAGCACCTAGGTCACATAAACCATGATAATAGTGATCTCCTATTTTGACTGAGACAACAGGCATGCCAACAATAGGTCTATGTTTATCTTTTTCATCGGGTTTAGCAATTCTAGCAGCTTCATCATAGAATTAAATAACATGTCCATCTATGTTTTCTACCAAGAGATCTTTAACCATAGTAACACTAGGTTCTACTTTGATTTGTTTAGCAGGTTTAGGTGCTCTAATATTAGTTTTATTGACCATGGTTGAAACCTTAGCATGTTCTTTTATCCTCAATATGAGCAGTAGGAACAACTGGATCAACATTGTAAATAATAGTTTCATCTTTAGCCACAACTGGTTCTTTAATTTCTTCTTTAATAGGTGGATGATACTTAAACCACTTCTCTCTAGGGAGTTCAACATGAGTAGAAAATGATTCACAAAAGGAGGCTACTATCTCAGAGTCAAGTCCATATTTAGTGCTAAACTTTTGAAAAGCATCGGTATTCATAAAAGGTTTAACACAATCAAACTTAAGCTTAATACCTGACTTTTTAACTTTGTCAAGTTCCCAATCTTCAGAGTTGTGTTTAATTCTTTCTAAAAGATCCCACCTGAATTCAATAGTGTTCTTCATAAAAGAACTAGTACAAGAAGTATGGAGCATGGATTGGTCATCATGAGAAAGCCGAGCATAAAAATTCCGAATGATAATTTCTCTTGAGAGCTCATGATTGGGGCATGAATATAACATTGACTTAAGCCTCCCCCAAGCTAGAGCGATACTTTCTCCTTCACGATGCCAAAAATTATATACTCCCTCCATTCCCTTATACAAGGCCACAAACTCATATTACAGGTACCAAGGTAAAATTTAATGACTTCTTTGGAAGCCAAATTTTCTTCTCGTTAACCGGGATCATTGATATGTCTGTATGCATGCAAGGAAGGAATGTGAAGGAAGTAGCACAGTGTCATTATGACTACATGCATATGCAAGTATTAAATAAGTTGCTAGTACGAGAAACCATCAATAATTTTTGCCTCGATTACTGTTAGTGGCCTTGCATAGATGCAAAATGTAATTTTCATAGTGGCCTTGTATAAGGGAATGGAGGGAGTATATAACACTACAAAAAAAGACATATCCGTGACATTTTGGGTCGAACGAAATTTTTTCCTATCATGCTTATGACACTTCTATGATGATAATTATGACAAAACCCGGTATCATCATAGATGTGGTGGGCTCCTACTTCTATGACAAAAAATCATGACAGAAAATGGGCTTTTCATCCTTGGCGGGCCGGAGACGCACCTGCATGACATTCTTTGGGCCGTCCATGATGGAGAAAATTATGGTAGAAGCAAGGGCGGGCAAAATATCGGGGAATTCCCGGTTATGGTGGGTGGTCGAGGCCGAGCGATGTAGTGTGGTCTGCGCATTTCTCTCATATGCGCGCGTGGTGCGAGCCATGTCGCTATAACTGAACTCGAGCGATCTCCTGCTGCTATGTACTGAAGACGATCGATCGATCCCTTTGCTCCTAACTGAACCCGACTGAGACTCCTACACTACTAACTGAACCTGATCGATCATTGTTGTTGCATGTTTACTGAAGCCGATTGAACCCCCGTGCGATACGTAGCTAGCCGGTTGGGTTGCCTCTGGATGAATAGTGCCTGTTGCTGCCACGCACGCGATACGTAGAACGAGTCGAGACATGGTGTGATTTGAGCTGGTTGGGTTGGCTTTAGATGAACAGTTCCTAGTGGGGGTTTGGTTGAACAGGACCTCGACCGTGTGTATAGGCAGTTGCCGCTTGATGAACATGACCCCGTGGTATATAGCTGGAAGAATAGGAGCCCAAGGAGGCCGCCACACACCCCAGCCGGTTGGGGGTGGATGCAGGACCCCATGGAGGCTGGTTGAACTGGAACCGGTGGAGGCAGGATGAATAGTAGCCCTTTGATCAATAGTGTCTGGTGGAGGCTGGAGACGGCGGATGAACAGTAGCAGGTGGTGGCTGGAGGAAGTCGACGGTGGATGAACAGTAGCCCGTGGAGTCCCGTTTTGCGGTACACCACACCCCTCCTGATAAATAGGACCCCGTTTCGACTGTAGGCGCTCCATCACAAGTTGGTTTCCTCTGTTTTGCAGTACGCCACACCCCTCCCAATAAATAGGACCTTGTTTCGATCGTAGGACGTCAAAGAGAAGTCTGTTTCCTCTGTTTTGCGGTACGTCAGACCCCTCCCGGTGAACAGGATCCCATTTTGACCGTAGGCGGTAGAACAGAAGGCCGTTTCCTCCGTTCTGCGGTACGCCAGGCCTCGTTTTGGTTGTTTCATCCAAGCCGATTGGCTCCCGATGAACATGACGCATTCTGACCCAGTGGCTGATACGTCTCCATCGTATCTATAATTTTTGATTGTTCCGTGCCAATATTATACAACTTTCATATACTTTTGGCAAGTTTTTATACTATTTTTTGGGACTACCATATTGATCCAGTGCCCAGTGCCAGTTCCTGTTTGTTGCATGTTTTATATTTCGCAGAAACCCCATATCAAATGGAATCCAAACGGGATAAAAATGGACTGAGAATATTTTTGGAATATTTGGAAAATATAGGAAGAAAAATCCACGCGAGACGGTTCCCGAGGGGGGCACGAGGCAGGGGGTGCGCCCCACCCCCCCTAGGCGCGCCCCTGACCCTTGTGGGCCCCTTGTAAGGCGGTTGCTGCTATTCTTTTGCCGCAAGAAAGCTAATTTTCAGGAAAAAAATCTCGGCGAAGGTTTCTGTCCAATCAGAGTTACGGATCTCCATATATATACGAAACGGTGAAAGGGCAGCCAGGCAGAACGCAGAAACAGAGAGAGACAGAGAGACAGATCCAATCTCGGAGGGGCTCTCACCCCTCCCATGCCATGGAGGCCAAGGACCAGAGGGGAAACCCTTCTCCCATCTAGGGAGGAGGTCAAGGAAGAAGAAGAAGGGGCCCCCTCTCCCCTTCTCTTCCGGTGGCACTGGAACGCTGCCGTGGCCATCATCATCATCACCACAATCTACACCAACACCTCCGCCATCTTCACCAACATCTCCATCACCTTCCCCCCTCTATCTACAGCGGTCCACTCTCCCGCAACGTGTTATACCCTCTACTTGAACATGGTGCTTTATGCTTCATATTATAATCCAATGATGTGTTGCCATCCTATGATGTCTGAGTAGATTTTCGTTGTCATATCGATGGTTGATGAATTGCTATGATTGATTTAATTTGCTTGTGGTTATGTTGTCCTTTGGTGTCCACCATATGAGCACGCACATGGATCACACCATAGGGTCAGTTGTATGTTGATAGGACTATGTATTAGAGGGCAAGAGTGACATAAGCTTCAACCTAGCATAGAAATTGATGCATACGGGATTGAAAGGGGACCAATATATCTTAATGCTATGGTTGGGTTTTACCTTAATGAACATTAGTAGTTGCGGATGCTTGCTAATAGTTCCAATCATAAGTGCATAGAATTCCAAGTCAGGGATGACATGCTAGTAGTGGCCTCTCCCACATAAAACTTGCTATCGGTCTATTAACGTAGTCAATTGCTTAGGGACAATTTCGCAACTCCTACCACCACTTTTCCACAATCGCTATACTAACTTTATTGCTTCTTTATCTAAATAGCCCCTAGATTTTATTTACTTGCTCTTTATTATCTTGCAAACCTATCCAAAAACACCTACAAAGTACTTCTAGTTTCATACTTGTTCTAGGTAAAGCGAACGTCAAGCGTGCGTAGAGTTGTATCGGTGGTCGATAGAACTTGAGGGAATATTTGTTCTACCTTTAGCTCCTCGTTAGATTTGACACTCTTACTTATAGAAAACTATTGCGATCCCCTATACTTGTGGGTTATCAAGAGTGGCTTCACTCCTGATGACCAGCACGCATTCCGTCCCACTCACTTGGTTCTCCGTGAAGACGATGTTGTTCCTCCATTCTGACCTAGCCGGTTAGCTGCCGATGAACAGGACGACGTCGCTGCCGTCCGTTGCCTCTCCATGTACATGAGCCCTGGCCGTACATATGCGCCAGTATGCGTTCGAGACCTTGTCCTTATGTACGTATGTATCTGTATTTAATTTCTTGCAGCGTGGCTGTACGTACGTGTACACGATATGTATAGACGGGACTGCGTGACATGCTATGTCCGCGCCTCTACTACGACACATGCATCTCCTTACTCGGACACGGTTCATCACTGCAGAGAGACCGATCGACCAGTATGTACGTACATGATCGTGACCAGACAGACAACCCGACGTACGGTTCGACCTGGTGGGTGCCAGCTGTCAGGGAGGATAAGGATGCACTTCCTTCCGTGCGAAGATATAGCTGGTGGGTCCTAGCTGTCAGGAGGAAGAATCATTTTTTTGCATGTAATACGGACGCACTTCCCTGCGTACGAAGATGTAGCTGGTGGGTCCCAGCTGTCAGGGGGAAAGATTTTTTTCGAGGCCCTTCTGATAGGTCCTGCTGTCAGGTGGAGGAATCATTATTTTGCACGTAATAAGGAGGCACTTCCTTGCTACGGCTGTGGACCCAGCTATCAGCCTCTCCACGTACAGTCCTCTTCCGATGGAAGGTGTTCCTTGACCACGTTGACTACGCCGTGCCGAGAGCACCAAGGCGGTGTACGACGGCGAGGCCTAAGATGGGAACGATCTAGAGTCATGGAACAAGGGCACTGGAGTCCCTGGTGGAGGGGAGTACGAGGGACTGGATAGACTGTCGGGTGAGGCGGCCTTCGCCGGAGAATAACACAAGGTGTGAGTGAGTACAGGTATGACCTGGCCACCGTTGGGACTAGAGTGGGGCGGTGAGGCCTGCATGGCAGCACAGCTGGCCACAGGAGGCAGATGCAGGCACTCCAGCTGGTGGTGGTTTTGGTGGCTGGAGCAAGAGAAACTAGATCAAAGATTGAAGAAGCAGGATCATCGTTGGATGTCAATCCAACAACTAGAGATGTCAGAATAATTTGTTGACTCTTTGTTTTAGACCATTAAATTGTTTTATTCACTAAATGGACAACACCTTGCGCAGGCTTCGTCTAGTGGGCCAACAAAGTCAGCTTCGAAAGCTATGGCGGAATGCAGCCCATTTATTTAGGTTTTACAGCCCATTTCATTTTGTTTGCCAATACATCTATTTCCTAGGCTTTGACTCAAAAAATAATCTATTTCCTGGGCTAGTTAAAAATAATAATAATAGAAGATTTACTATTTATGATAATTTTTTCTCAAAAAAACTATTTATGATAATTTACTGCACATTTGATTATTTATTTGAATACACCTATTTATTGAGCTGTGTCAAAAATAATATTGCGTACATGCATCGGATTTATCATTTCTGGTAATTTACAAGCCATTTGATTTTAGTAGAAATTGACCCATTTTCTGGGATGGGTGAAAAAATAATGATGGTCTCGACTGAGCATTTCGTATAAAAATAATATTGAGATACGAATATTATCAAAAAAATTAAGTTGCGCTCGGTAATCTTATTATATAAAAAATGAACTGGGTTGTGCATTTTATTTTATTAAAAGAAAGATAGGCTAGGTTGTGCTTATTTTAGGATATTGTGTACAACTGTTGGCCTAGTGGCATTGCTGATGTTCAAAAAAGGCGTGTGTAGTACAGTACAACTTTACATGGCTACTCAGCCCACATTCAACGATGTCGGAAAGGCCCAAACAAGCCTTCTGTACAACTTTTTGAAGTCACTGAGCTCAATTAATAACTTAGGAAAAAAGTTAGAATAAAGTGGAACCTAATTAAAAGCCGCAACAAGCGAACAAATAATTCAATGGGTCCCACTTGTGTGTGTGTGTGTGTGAGAGAGAGAGAGAGATAGAGAGAGACCCATCGATCGATGCTCGTAAATACATCTTTCAGCCATATGCATTGCTGACGCTCAGTAAAAACTTATATAGTTGACACAATCATATAGAACATCATAGCACACTCAACTTGCATACAAAAATTTCACGCAGGCGGCACAATCAGGGTGGAAGCAGTGGATCGCTATGGGTAGGGCTATTTTGAAACTAATGAACTTGTACATAACAATTCATCATCTTTATCAATGACGGGGAAATATCTTGAATGTTGTGCAAAGAAAACTGACAAACAACACAATAAGTTCTGCTAGCACATTAAGTTGACATACAACCCTTTCTAAAAAAGTCCAGGTACAAAAATAGATCAGTTCACAATCAAATGTACTGCCACATCAGTGCTTCATACCGATAGCTCGGATTTAACTAGTATCTGACAAGATTCAGTTGTTACCTTAAATTAGAGCACATCCAGGCAGCTAGCCTTGCCTCCTCTCCCAAAGAAGCAGTGGCATCTGCCGCATGATGGAGTAGGCCCTGTTCCATCCATCGTTCCGAGCAACACATGGAAAGTCTGACGTTGACTCATGTGATGGACGTCATCGACGGACCCTGGCACCAGCAGCGGCGGCAGGACTTCGATTGATGGATTGACCACTTCTTCGACATGCATGAACACTCGATACAGGTACATCCCTAACATGGTCCGCGACGGCCTTCGTGGCAATGAATAGTACAACCCCGATTCCTGCACCGGTATCTCGACACCAATCACCTTGGGTATGGTGGACAGCTTCTTCATCCATGCCATAACCATCAGAGCCTGGCTGTTTGGAGGAACAAACAAACTTACGAGCTCACCTCCAAGGCCATTGATAAGCTCATTCATGGACTCGCTGTTCCAAGCACATTGAGGCATGCCATGGAAGGTAAGCTTTGTTAAAAACTCAAGCTCAGAGGGCACCGAGCCCCATCCTGGGTGCCACCGATCAAAGCTCACCAGCGCGCCATCGCAGAACAAACGTCGGGAGGATTCTAACACATGACTGTCGTCGAAAGTTGTCCAGAACCTGACGAAGAAATCAGACGGTGGCGGACAGACTTCAATGAGCAAGTCACTTATTTGGATACCGTGCACAATGCCAAGAGCTTTGACAAGGTCGTCCGGTGATACGGGAGGCCCGCCACTGTTGATGGTTATCATCAGCACTTTGCCGTCAAACTGGTCATCAAGCGCCGCCATGCCACTATTGAGCGACAACACGCATCGCCCGAAGGCAGGACAGACCTCAGGATCTTCGGGTCGGAGATCCGCGTTGACCGGCGACATGATAGTGCGCTTGAGTACAGGGAGTATAGGAGGGGGATTTGGGGGAACTGGAGTAGGAATCGAGATTCGAGAGGTGGGGGAGGGGCAGGAGATTGGGGATGAAAAGGTAGCATGAATTTCGAAGACGCGCCAATATGCTCTCGGCACGCAAGCGCACGAAAACACCGGTGGCGCCCACATGTCAGCCTAGGAGTCCTTATTCTTTCTTTTTTTGAGAGCCCGGCCTTTTTTGGGATCTTTTGAGAGCCTGACCTGAGACTCATAATTGACATGTTTGGCATTGCATTACTACTCGGCCCATATTCAACGACGCCTCACTAGCCCAAACAAGTGTACATCGTCGAAAAGACACTAAGCTCATATTATAACTTCAAAAAAGGAGATATACTCTGAACACTGGAGAATGGTGATGCCCTCATTGAGCCCACTAGCAGTTCGAGAAAATAAACAGTTCGAAACAACAATATATACAACATGCAAACACCGACTAGTGACTACTACTGACATAAACAACAAGACATGATAGTTCATAAGAAGTCTTGCTACACCACCAAAATGCACCCAACTGCAGTGCTCAGATTCTCGTGATCCAAACGAGAATGACATTCTAAATAGAGGAAACTATTACATAGTAAGAGTGACATAGACGAGGATGACCAAATGACAAGGAATATGCATAAAAAAGAGAGAACTGCCCATCCAGAACAAGCAGCAAAGACAACAAGTCATTCGAAGTGGGAATATCCAACACCATCCTAATTTGCAGCCCCACTTTAGCGACCAGTGATCCGGAGACACCAGTACTCCACCCTTTCGATGCAACATCCCAATTACCTATCAACCTAAAGGCTTGAACCACATCACTGCCTGTCGGACTTGAGACATCCAAGGATCAAAGTTAATCTAGATGCCTTTGTCATTCTCACCTTCTTTTGGCTGCAGGCTATATTGTTGACAATCAGGAGAGTTTGCTCCCAAAGTCCTAGGGCTCGCCATGTAGACATAGTTTTCCATAGCAAAAAGAGCCTCTCTGCCATCAACGTCCTTGCCAACGGTGATCTCCTGGTTAATCGGATAATTGAGTCCAAGAAACAAAGAGTGTGAACCAAGGCTGTTTACCCGCCTCCAACTCAAAAATCCTGAGGCCCCAACAAGGTGGCATCCTGCTCATAGACAAGTCTGTGGTCAAGTCTATGGTCAAACAAGGCAATTAGCTTGAAGTCCGTGTAATCCGCATCTCGTGTGGGCACTTGACAGATTACAATCTTCTAAAAAACAAGGTCCGTCCAACTGACGTGGTAATCTAGATGACTTGGACCGCGATGGTAAAACCCTATATAATCCAACGGAGGAAGGATAATCTCATGGGAGGTCTGGAAGTTCACGAGCACCAACTTTTTCTCGTCTTCTCTAACGGCAGCCATCCAGTGGGAGTTCATGTCAAGGCATTACATACCTACCAAGAAGTTTCAGGTGATGGTGATCGGATCGAAGTCAAGGGAAATGATGTACGGTGACCCACTACATACCTGCAAAGAAGTTTCGGCTAATGGAAGTCGGATTGAAGTCGAGGGCCATCATGTACGCCTCTGTGTCATGGTGAGCAAATATCGCAAGACCAGAAAGTAGCAAGAAGGGTGTCTTGAAGAGCTTAGGCCTCGCTTCGACAATAGCCATGTGCATCTGCCTCGAGGATGCAGCCAGCCGCACGACGCTCAACATATACATACACGAACAACAAAGGTCGAGGATGTCACTTGGGAGAATGCTCCAATCATGGCTCATATGGATACTTTGCGGTTCGCGTTCGACCATGGTGGAGTTTGGAAGGTGGGGTTTTGGGGGCTTGATTTACGGGGGAGAAAGCTCTCGATGTTGGAGCGGCTAGCGAGGGAATAGTGGTACTGGGGGAGGCGAGTGTGACGCCCCGAGACCGACGCTCCAAACAGCTTCCATGTTTTTCGTTGTTGTCATGTGTTTCGATTCCTTTCTTGCATTCATCATGTCATCTCTTGAATTGCATCATGTCATCATGCACCCTTTTCAAAACTCAACTAAATAAATTGCAGGGATCTTTGATCCATTTAAATCGAGGGAAATGCACATGGTGATTTCTCTTTACAACATATATAAGTCTCCCAATATTATTAGGGAGCTATATTTAAAATATTCCATTAACTTTGGAATTAACCATAACACACTTGCATTTTAATCCCATGCATTTTCTGCTTCGAGTCGATCTCCAAACCTTGCCGATAATTGTTTCTCCATTTATTGAGGCTCCTCCTTAAATCTCTACATTTTTGGACATTCCAAACACCCACTTCCTATTCAAACCCATTTGAATGCATTTCAAGTGAGTTGCTTTCAAAGCCCTTCAACATCTCCCCTTACAATTTTTCTGGATCAAACTCATTCTTGCGAGTCCAAGGAAATAATCCCACGTCCAAACTCTCTTCCTAACCCTTTCTTCCTTTCTCTAAATCTATATTCTTCTTGAAAATTTTAAGAGAGGGGGAGCAGTCCATAATCGCAGCCTGCTTAAGGCCTGCCTGAGGCCTGACCTAGCCGGCCCAAGAGGCCTGCCCGATCTCCCCCTTATCCCCTTGCTTGCTGGCCTCCTCTCCCGATTGATCCCCATCTATCCCTGTGCGCCGCCACACATAGAGCCAACGCAAGGTGGAGCGCCCGCACTCGATCCCCATGGCGTGCCTCCCCTGCCAGCGCCACGGCATCTCCGCTCGCGCCGCCGCCTTGGTCCGCTGCAGCGCCCGACCTCCCTTTCTCCGCTCCGTTCTCACCTCCAGCCGCCTCCCATGGCGCCCTCACCCGCACCGCGAGACCTCCCCGTCGCCAGCACCGCTGCCCTGCCGCGTCTGAGTCTCCTTGTGCATCTCCCTGCTTTGTCCGGCCACCGCGCCGCCAAGCTCCTCCACCGCGCCTCGCCTTCGACCTTAGATTTCGCGTCCCATGGCCACGAGCGCCACCAGCAGCAGTTTCAGGCCGTCCCCGTCGCCAAGCCCCTCGCCGGACTCTCCTTCCTCCCGCGCGCCAACCTCTCTTGCAAGGCCGCCGCCGTCCAGCGCAACACCCGTAGGAGATGGCCAGGGCCTCGGTCCCCTGATCGTTCCTGAGCCCCTCGACGTTGTGCCGTCCACGCCATCCACAAGCAGCAGCGTACCACATCGCCCTTCATGTGCCTCCGCTTTCTGTTGATGCTAAGACTGTGGCTCTAAGACCGTATCTGATTCATCAAGTACCGTTGTCTCGGATTGCGCCAAGTACCACGATGCCCAGAGCCCTCGGATCCGTCAAGTTTGACTACAACATGTGTACAACTATGCGGACTCGCCAAGTACCACTTCCTGTCGGCAAGACCCGCAAGTCAAACCCTGAACGATCGACGACTCATGGACCATGTACAACTTCAGGTGCCGAACACCCGGGTAGCACAAATGCCAAGAACCCTAGAGACCACGTGGACATCAAGTTCCTCGCTTGACCCTGAACATCTACGGAAACTTGTGTGACTAAGAACGTGAACCACTACCATCAAACCCCGAAGGAGTCGGATTCGTCAAGTCCCCCGTCCAACCGGGAACCACTACTTCCGCTAACATCGAACTTGAAACGTCCGGAAACGCACGCTTCGAAGGTATAACCCCGAGATGACCGTACGAGTATGATTGCATGTGTTGTATGAGATGCACCCTTTGTCTGCACTGTGTCTGTAGTGTCTCTCGCTTCCATGTCATCGACTCATGGGGACCCCGAATCCGGGATCACCCCACTATTCATCGCATGACACGCTCCCGTCACACTTTTTTTTGCACTGACATCTCAATCGAGTTGCCGGAACCGGAATGTTGCCGTGGCACCATTTCCATTGTCGTTGCCGTGGCACCCTTTTTTTCCACCACGGTGACAAATGCTTCATATTATGTTCTTGTAACTTTTTCTTAAAAATTGCATAAACTTGCATATGTCATCCGCATCATAATAATAACATTTAAAATGTTTAAATTGTTGGTGCATTAAATAGCTAATGCATATGAGGATTTTCTGGAATTGTTGTTGTTTCCGGCCTCATTTGAACTTGCTTAAAGGTGTAGTTTTCTTATGCTTCATTTCTTTCCATGTTTAATAACATTTAAAGTTGTTGGGTACCTAAACAAGAGAGAACTAAATAATTGACGTGGTGTTTCGTCAATATGCAATGGAGTTGCATATTGAGCTCCACTTAATTTGTAGTATTGTTTGGGTGCTTTGCCATGCCATGCCTCTTTAAACCGGACATGCACCATACTTGATTGTGCATCATGCCATGTTATTCTTGGTTGTTTACTATGTTGCTTGCTTCTTTCCAGTGTTGCCTCTTCGGGTTAGTTCTGATAACGACGCGTTTATGAGGATCCTTTCGACTACGTCCGTTTGTCTTCTTCATGGACTCGTTCTTCTTCCTTGCGGGATCTCAGGAAAGATGACCATACCCTCGAAATCACTTCTATCTTTGCTTGCTAATTGATCGCTCTGTTGCTATGCCGCGATACCTACCACTTGCTATATCATGCCTCCCATTTTGCCATGTCAGCCGCTAACCCACCTTTCCTAGCAAACCGTTGATTGGCTATGTTACCGCTTTGCTCAGCCCCTCTTATAACATTGCTAGTTGCAGGTGAAGATGAAGTTTGTTCCATGTTTGAACATGGATTACTGTTGGGATATCATTATTATCTCTTATTTAATTAATGCATCTATATTCTTGGTAAAGGGTGGAAGGCTCGGCCATACGCCTGGTGTTTTGTTCCACTCTTGCCGCCCTAGTTTCCGTCATACCGGTGTTATGTTCCTTGATTTTGCGTTCCTTACGCGGTTGGGTGTTATGGGAACCCCTTGACAGTTCGCTTTGAATAAAACTCCTCCAGCAAGGCCCAACCTTGGTTTTACCATTTGCCACCTAAGCCTTTTTCCATCGGGTTTCCGGAGCCCGAGGGTCATCTTTATTTTAACCCCCCCGGGCCAGTGCTCCTCTGAGTGTTGGTCCAAACTATAGCCCCTTGCAGAGCCACCTCGGGGAAACTTGAGGTTGGTTTTAGCTGTACGGACTGCTCATCCAGTCTGCCCTGAGAACGAGATATGTGCAACTCCTATTAGGATTTGTCGTCACATTCGGGCGGCTTTGCTGGTCTTGTTTTACCATTGTCAAAATGTCTTGTAATCAGGATTCCGAGTCTGATTGGGTCTTCTTGGGAGAAGGAATATCCTTCGATAACCGTGAGAGCTTGTGATGGGCTAAGTTGGGACACCCCTGCAGGGTCTGAACTTTCGAAAGTCGTGCCCGCGGTTATGGGCAGATGGGAATTTGTTAATATCCAGTTGTAGAGAACTTGATACTTAACTTAATTAAAATGCATCAACTGCGTGTGTAGCCATGATGGTCTCTTCTCTGCGGAGTCCGAGAAGTGAACACGGGTCTTGGGTTATGGTTGTGCGTAAGTAGTTTCAGGATCACTTCTTGATCATTTCTAGCTTCACGACCATTGCGTTGCATCTCTTCTCGCTCTCATTTGCGTATGTTAGACACCATATATGCTTAGTGCTTGCTGCAGCTCCACCACATTACCCCTTTCCTACCCATAAGCTTAACTAGTCTTGATCTCACGGGTGTGAGATTGCTGAGTCCTCTTGACTCACAAATACTTCCAAACAGTTGCAGGTGCCGATGATACCAATGCAGGTGACGCAACTGAGCTCAAGTGGGAGCTCGATGAAGATCGTGTTCGTTGTGTTGTTTAATTTCCTATTGATCAGTTGTGGAGCCCAGTTGGGATGATCAGGGATCTATCATTTGGGGTGGTCTTTCATTATTTTGGTTCCATAGTCGGACCTTTGTTTGTACCTTGGATGATGTATGGATTATTATGTATTGTGTGAAGTGGCGATTGTAAGCCAACTCTTTATCCCTTTCTATTCAGTACATGGGATTGTGTGAAGATTACCCCTCTTGTGACAAACCTACCATGCGGCTATGCCTCTAAGTCGTGCCCCGACACATGGGAGATATAGCAGCATCGTGGGAGTTACAAGTTGGTATCAGAGCCTTCCCCGACTTAGGAGCCCCCTGCTTGACCGAATCACTAATGTTGTTGAGTCTAGAACAAAATGTTTTGAGTCTTAGGATTATATATATATCGGAGAGTAGGATTCTTTTTACTCCTCAGTCCCTTCATCGCTCTGGTGAGACCTCCTGACGTAGAGTTTTGACTCTTCTCTCCTCAAATTTCATGAATTTTTTTTAGGATCACGCGGGTATCTTGGAATCGTTCCAATGGTTTTGTGATGAGAACATTGTTCTTGGTGCCTCCTGACATTTAGGGGTTGTGGCAGGGTCTCGGGGAGTTGAGCCCCGAGGTGTTGTCGTCACAATTTTATCGCTGCAGTTCTGGAATACCTGAGTTTCGCCGACATCGAAAATATCTTTTATGCAGTTGTTGGTGAGATAACCTCGACGCCACCCAGTACTGGGGCGGGAGTTCGGGAGTATTGCCATAACTCGTATAACGGATGCTTTTCGAAGGTTGAGTTAAATGATTTTCGAAGTTTGTTTCCGGCTTATTCTGCAAGCCAATCCATTGTTTTGTTTTCAGTTGTCGTATTCGAGTTGCTTCAAAGTCAAGTGTAGATTCCATACCTTTCCTAAGCGGTGTTCTCATATTTCGGTGTGGATACTAATCCTTCTTGATCATCGATATTGTCATGTTAATCCTTTTCAACCGATGTCTTTCTCTTCAAGTGGATCCGATCATTTCAACATTCGCAAGATCACCTCTCAGTTTTCCCAACAGTGTTTGTTTTATCCGTCCCAAGTTGTCTTTGTTTTCCCGCCCTCCCACCCTTTTTCCTTCAAGGAATCAGATGTCGTAATCAAGTATCCTTTTATTGATGGGAAGTCGCTCCATTATTTCCCGTCAATGTTCTTATCCGGTGATTCTCATGAAGATACTAACGGAGCTTCAAGTTTATTATTCTTCATTCTTTTTTCTTCTCGGTGGTTTTAAGTCAAGCTTTGTCGATCATATCTTTTCCTTGTTTCAAATGCTTTGTCATGCCGGTGCACCTCTTAATCATCCACTTCTCGCTATTCAATTGTTCCGGAGTGCTCAAGATATCTCAAAGATTCGTGTTTCCACTATGCTTTCGTTTAAGCTCTTTCGAGGATGTTATCTCATTCAAGCCATTTAATTCAACCGGCACAATCTATCTTTTAAATCATTCAACGATGTATCTTTTGAGTGGGCCCTAACCCACAGGTCTTTTCCAGGATCTTACCTGACTCTTCTATTTTTTCCGGAGCTATTCTCAAATTCTCTCAAAGTTTGACATAAGAATGAATTGTCATCAGTCATATGTCTTTCTCCATTATCTGTCAAATTCTTTTCACCGTTGGCTCAACCTTTCTATTTGTCATCCCGGAGTATCTCAACAATTCATGGTGGTGTTTCTCGTCGTCATTCTCGGATTTGAAGACCGAAGAAGAGTTTCTCTTAAATCTTGCCCCATTCTCTTCAAGATTCATGGTTCAACCTTGATGCCATCCTCTCATAATTATTTTCCATTGTGAGAATTCTTTTCAACCATCCGGAGCATTTCAGGAACCTTTGTCAGTTTGATTCTCCGAAGGCTATCATTTCAGAAGATTTATTCATTCCAGCCTTCAGGTCTCGTTCTACAAATCTTACCGGTGCATCATTCAAGTTTTCTCTAATCAAATCATGATCTCTTCGTTCTCATGTATCTAAATTCCCTCAAGTATCTTCATTCATTCTCTAATTCTTCCCGGTGTTTCCTTATTTTTCTTTGTTCATTTTCAATTCTTACGGTGGTTTGGTTCAAGATTTCTCTTCCTTCATTATCGTATCAACTTTTTTGTTATTTCAAATCCTACCGACAATTCGTTGAAGACTTTCTCAAGTTGACGCTATGCCTATCTTAATCCTTCTACAAGAATAAGTAGTATTCCAAATCCGTTGCTCGTCATCAATTTAATTGGTGAAGGATAAACATACAGTTAATCTTATTCTTGTTTCCTTGAGGTGATTCAATTCTTTTCTTCTGGAGTTCGTTCATGATATCAATTTGTTGGTGCTAAGTTGTTCATCTTTTTTTTCCGAAGATCCAAGCTATTTCAATGATATCATTTCGAAGCTAAATCTAAATCATTGCAAGGCTTCACCTTGTGTTTTCAACTCTCTTTCCTTTTGATCATTCTTTCATTACCGAAGTTCTTCATGGAGTCTCAACATGGTGGTTTGTCAAGGTTTCTTTTAATTCTCGATTTGTTCTTCAAGATTTCTATCAGAGTTATGATATGCCAAGCTATACTCTAAAATAAACATGGTTCTCAACACATGTTTTGTTTTGAGGAGATCAAGCATTCTTTATCTTGCATTTGGAAGTGCAGTTCTTTCTACCTTATCATTTGAGGTGGTGGTATGTAATTCTTGATAATTTCCCTTTAGGTTTCATGATTCACATGTTTTCAAAGAGTGACATATTTAAATCCATCATTTTCTCTTCGCTCAAAGGGATCTTTTCAACCAATCAATCCTTTTGTCGGAGTTACCTTCGGTTAGTTTTCACCTAAAGCCTTCCCTAAGGAATGTTGCTTATTGTGGTGTCTATCAATGATCCATGTTTTTTTCTCCTATCCACTCGGCGAAAGGAGTTGTCATCTCGTTGTTGACCTCAATCCAATCTTTTCCTGTGAGTGGAAGGTTGTCACCTTATAATTTTGAGATGCATTCCATAAGCCCATATCAAGCTTATCCTTTCTTTGTTGATAATCCAACAACTCCGTTCTAGCATTTGTTGTAAGCGTGCTCTCTCAAGATCTTGTTTCCCTCCGTTCATTTCATTCCATTCTTTATTTCTTCCGGAGGCATTGTGATGTTGCTCTCTTCACTCATCATATCGAATTGTGAGGATCGTGTTTTTTTTCATGCATATCCATTTAACCGGAGTGTTGTGTCCTCTGCTCGAGTTCTTTTCAACTTATCAAGTCTTGCATCTCTTTTCAACCGGAGTGCTGTCCGAATTTGTTCTTCCTTGTTCCTCTTTTCTAACGGAGTGTTTTCAATTTCGATCATCTCCATTACATTCTTTTCTCGAAATTGTTCAACCTCTCAAGGTGTATGGTTTCACTCGTTTTTTCAAGAAGCAACTTAGTTTTACCTTTTCTCTTCCTCTTCCGTTTTTCTACGGTGCCATCCTAGATCTCGGGACGAGATACTCTCATAGTGGTGGAGTGTTGTGACGCCCCGAGACCGACGCTCCAAACGGCTTCCATGTTTTTCGTTGTTGTCATGTGTTTTGATTGCTTTGTTGCATTCATCATGTCATCTCTTGCATTGCATCATGTCATCATGCACCCTTTTAAAACTCAACTAAATAAATTGCAGGGATCTTCGATCCATTTAAATCGAGGGAAATGCACATGGTGATTTCTCTTTACAACATATAAAAGTCTCCCAATATTATTAGGGAGCTATATTTAAAATATTCCATTAACTTTGGAATTAACCATAACACACTTGCATTTTGATCCCATGCATTTTCTACTTCAATTCGATCTCCCAACCTTGTCGATAATTGTTTCTCCATTTATTGAGGCTCCTCCTTAAATCTCTACATTTTTGGACCTTCCGAACACCCACTTCCTATTCAAACCCATTTGAATGCATTTCAAGTGGGCTGCTTTCAAAGCCCTTCAACATCTCTCCTTACAATTTTTCTGGATCAAACTCATTCTTGCGAGTCCAAGGAAATAATCCCACGTCCAAACTCTCTTCCTATCCCTTTCTTCCTTTCTCTAAATCTATATTCTTCTAGAAAATTTTAAGAGAGGGGGAGTAGTCCATAATCGTAGCTTGCTTAAGGCCCGCCTGCGGCCTGACCTCGCCGGCCCAAGAGGCCTGCCCGATCTCCCCCCTTATCCCCTTGCTCGCTGGCCTCCTCTCTCGATCCATCCCCATCTTTCCCTGTGCGCCGCCACACACAGAGCCAACGCCAGGAGGAGCGCCCGCACTCGATCCCCATGGCGTGCCTCCCCTGCCAGCACCACCGCATCCCCCGCTCGCGCCACCGCCTCGGTCCGCTGCAGTGCCCGACCTCCCTTTCTCTGCTCCGTTCGCACCTCCGGCCGCCTCCCATGGCGCCCTCACCCACGCGGTGAGACCTCCCCGTCGACAGCACCGCTGCCCTACCGCGTCTGAGTCTCCTCATGCGCCTCCCTGCTTCGTCTGGCCGCCGCGCCGCCAAGCTCCTCCACCGCACCTCGCCTTGGACCTCAGATTTTGCGTCCCATGGCCACGAGCGCCACCAGCAGCAGTTTCAAGCCGTCGCCATCACCGAGCCCCTCGTCGGACTCTCCTTCCTCCCGCGCGCCAACCTCTCCTGCAAGGCCGCTGCCGTCCAGCGCAACACCCGCAGGAGATGGCCAGGGCCTCGGTCCCCTGCTCGTGCCTGAGCCCCTCCACGTTGTGCCATCCACGCCATCCACAAGCAGCAGCGTACCACATCGCCCTTCATGCGCCTCCGCTTTCGGTTGTTGCTAAGACCGTGCCTCTAAGACCGTATCCGGTTCGTCAAGTACCGTTGTCTCGGATTGCGCCATGTCTCGGATTGCGCCAAGTACCACGATGCCCAGAGTCCTCGGATCCGTCAAATTCGACTACAACATGTGTACAACTACGCGGACTTGCCAAGTACCACTTGCTGTCGGCAAGACCCGCAAGTCAGACCCCGAACGATCGACGACTCGTGGACCATGTACAACTTCAGGCGCCGAACACCCAGCTAGCACAAATGCCAAGTACCCTAGAGACCACTTGGACGTCAAGTACCGTCAAACCGCAAAGACTTCATGGACATCAAGTTCCTCGCGTGACCCTGAACATCTACGGAACTTCTGTGACTAAGAACGTGAACCACTACCATCGAACCCCGAAGGACTCGAATTCGTCAAGTCCCCCTCCGAATCGGGAACCACTACTTCCGCTAACATCGAACCTGAACCGTCCGGAAACGCACGCTTCGAAGGTATAACCCCGAGACGACCGTCCGAGAACGATTGCATGTGTTGTATGAGATGCACCCTTTGTTTGCACCGTGTCTGTAGTGTCTCTCGCTTCCATGTCATCGACTCGTGGGAACCCGGAATCCGGGATCACCCCACCGTTCATCGCATGACACGCTCCCGTCACACTTTCTTTTGCACCGGCATCTCAATCGAGTTATCGAAACCGGAATGTTGCCGTGGCACCATTTCCGTTGTCATTGCCGTGGCACCCTTTCTTTCCACCACGGTGACTAATGCTTCATATCATGTTCATGTAACTTTTTCTTAAAAATTGCATAAACTTGCACATGTCATCCGCATCATAATAATAACATTTAAAATGTTTAAAATTGTTTGTGCATTAAATAGCTAATGCATATGAGGATTTTCCGGAATTGCTGTTGTTGTTTCCGGCCTCATTTAAACTTGCTTAAAGGTGTAGTTTTCTTATGCTTCATTTCTTGCCATGTTTAATAACATTTAAAGTTGTTGGGTACCTAAACGAGAGAGAACTAAATAATTGACGTGGTGGAGCTCCACTTAATTTGTAGTATTGTTTGCGTACTTTGCCATGCCATGCCTCTTTAAACCGGACATGCATCATACTTGATTGTGCATCATGCCATGTTATGCTTGGTTGTTTACTATGTTGCTTGCTTCTTTCCGGTGTTGCCTCTTCGGGTTAGGTCCGATAACAACACGTTTGTGAAGATCCGTTCGACTACGTCTGTTTGTCTTCTTCATGGACTCTTTCTTCTTCCTTGCGGGATCTCAGGCAAGATGACCATACCCTCGAAATCACTTCTATCTTTGCTTGCTAGTTGATCGCTCTGTTGCTATGTCGCGATACCTACCACTTGCTATATCATGCCTGCCATTT
The DNA here is from genome assembly GCF_002162155.2 of Triticum dicoccoides. Lineage (NCBI taxonomy): Eukaryota > Viridiplantae > Streptophyta > Magnoliopsida > Poales > Poaceae > Triticum > Triticum dicoccoides. The sequence continues at coordinate 435,471,927 of NC_041386.1, forward strand.
TGCCATGTCAGCCTCTAACCCACCTTTCCTAGCAAACCGTTGATTGGCTATGTTACCACTTTGCTCAGCCCCTCTTATAGCGTTGCTAGTTGCAGGTGAAGATGCAGTTTGTTCCATGTTGGAACATGGATTATTGTTGGGATATCATTATTATCTCTTATTTAATTAATGCATCTATATACTTGGTAAAGGGTGGAAGGCTCGGCATTATGCCTGGTGTTTTGTCGCACTCTTGCCGCCCTAGTTTCCGTCATACATGTGTTATGTTCCTTGATTTTGCATTCCTTACGCGGTTGGGTGTTATGGGAACCCCTTGATAGTTTGCTTTGAATAAAACTCCTCCAGCAAGGCCCAACCTTGGTTTTACCATTTGCCACCTAAGCCTTTTTTCCTCGGGTTTCTGGAGCCCGAGGGTCATCTTTATTTTAACCCCCCCCCCCCGGGCCAGTGCTCCTCTGAGTGTTGGTCCAAACTAAAGCCCCTTGCAGCGCCACCTCGGGGAAACTTGAGGGTTGGTTTTAGTTGTACGGACCGCTCATCCGGTGTGCCCTGAGAACGAGATATGTGCAGCTCCTATCAGGATTTGTCGGCCCATTCGGGCGGCTTTGCAGGTCTTGTTTTACCATTGTCGAAATGTCTTGTAACCGGGCTTCCGAGTCTGATCGGGTCTTCCTGGGAGAAGGAATATCCTTCGTTAACCGTGAGAGCTTGTGATGGGCTAAGTTGGGACACCCCTGCAGGGTTTGAACTTTCGAAAGCCGTGCCCGCGGTTATGGGCAGATGGGAATTTGTTAATATCCGGTTGTAGAGAACTTGACACTTAACTTAATTAAAATGCATCAACTGCGTGTGTAGCCGTGATGGTCTCTTCTCGGCGGAGTCCGAGAAGTGAACACGGGTCTTGGGTTATGGTTGTGCGTAATTAGTTTCAGTATCACTTCTTGATCATTTCTAGCTTCACGACCGTTGCGTTGCATCTCTTCTCGCTCTCATTTGCGTATGTTAGCCACCATATATGCTTAGTGCTTGCTGCAGCTCCACCACATTACCCCTTTCCTACCCATAAGCTTAAATAGTCTTGGTCTCACGGGTGTGAGATTGCTGAGTCCTCGTGACTCACAGATACTTCCAAACAGTTGCAGGTGCGATGATACCAGTGCAGGTGATGCAACTGAGCTCAAGTGGGAGCTCGATGAAGATCGTGTTTGTTGTGTTGTTTCGTTTCCTATTGATTATTAGTGGAGCCCAGTTGGGACGATCGGGGATCTAGCATTTGGGGTGGTCTTTCATTATATTGGTTCCGTAGTCGGACCTTTTTTTGTACCTTGGATGATGTATGGATTATTATGTATTGTGTGAAGTGGCGATTGTAAGCCAACTCTTTATCCCTTTCTATTCAGTACATGGGATTGTGTGAAGATTACCCCTCTTGCGACAAACCTACCATGCAGCTATGCCTCTAAGTCGTGCCCCGACACGTGGGAGATATAGCCGCATTGTGGGTGTTACAGCGAGCGAGGCAAGGGTACGCGGGGGCAGAGTGAGATGATGAAGAGTGACCTTAGGATCCCCGGTGAGACGGAGATGGAGATGGAGTGGTGCTAGGGGAGAGGGAGACGAGGCGAGGCATGCTATACAGGGGCAGTGACAGTGACTGCACAGTGCATAAGGTGAGGCTGACTTTGGTAACCCGAACACGTCGCCTGGACTAGTGTCACCTAGGTCGTAGGGTCTTGTCACTTCACTGTGAGGACCGGATGAATAATATTTTGACCTGAAAGTGCTAGTTATCGACTAGAGGGGGGTGAATAGGCGATTTTAACTAAAGTCTTCAAAACATGAGGTCTTTGAAGACAACCAGTAGAAATGAACCTATTGATATGTAGCGGAAGGTAGACTACACTAGGCAAGTGATACGTCTCCAACGTATCTATAATTTATGAAGTATTCATGTTGTTATTTTATCATTCTCGGATGTTTTACAATTATTTTATAGCAACTTCATATCATTTTTTGGGACTAACCTATTGACCTAGTGCCCAGTGCCAGTAGCTATTTTTGCTTGTTTTTTACATTACAGGAAATCAATATCAAACGGAGTCCAAACACCGCGAAACTTTTTGTGGATTTTTTATGGACCAGAAGACCAACAGTGGGCCAAAGAAGCACCTGGGGGTGCCCCAAGGGGGGCACAACCCACCAGGGCACGCCTGGGCCCCTAGGCATGCCCAAGTGGGTTGTGCCCACCTCGATGGCCTCCCATACCCCTTCTTTGCACTATAAATTCCCAAATATTCCGAAGCCCTTCGAGGTTAACCTAGATCAGAAGTTTCGCCACCGCAGGTCTCTGTAGCCACTGAAAACTAATCTAGACCCGTTCCGGCATCTTGCCAGAGGGGGTAATCATCTCTGGTGGCCATCTTCATCCTCCCGGCGGCCACCACGATGAGGAGGGAGTAGTCCACACTCAGGGCTGAGGGTTTGTACCAGTAGCTATGTGTTTAATCTCTCTCTCTCTCTCTCTCTCTCTCTCTCTCTCTCTCTCTCGTGTTCTTGAGATGTCATGATCTTGATGTATCGCAGGCTTTGTTAATATAGTCGGGTCATATGGTGTTTTCCCCTCTCTATCTTGTTGTGATGAATTGAGTTTTTCCCTTTGAGATTTTGTTGTTATCGGATTGAATACTTTTATGGATTTGAGAACACTTGATATATGTCTTGCAATTGAATACTCGTGGTGACAATGGGGTATCGTATTGATTCACTTGATATATGTTTTGGCACTCAACTTGCGGATTTCCGCGGTGACATTGGGGTAATCTATGCATAGGGGTTGATGCACGTTCTTGTCTTTGTTTCTCCGATAGAAATCTTGGGGCACTCTTTGAAGTTCTTTGTGTGGATTGAGTATTATGAATATGAATTTTCTTTGGTGTTATTTTAGTACGAACTCTAGGACAAGGAAGACAATGTAATGGTTTATGTTTGTTCATATTCACATAGAAGTTATATTGTCATAAATCCTTCAACATGTGGTGCTTGCCCCCCATCTTTGCTAGCCAAATATTCCGCACCAAGTAGAGATACTACTTGTGCATCCAAAAACCCTTAAAACCCAAATCTTATCTTCAAGAGTCCACCATACCTACCTAAGGATTGAGCAAGATCTTTCAAGTAAGTTGTCATTGGTGCAATAAGGCAATCAAAATTGCTTATAAAAGTGTGAGATCATCTAGTGTAAGAGAAAATTGAGCATTGTACGAACTTGTGATGGTAAAGTAATAAAAGCGACGGACTGCATAATAAAGGTTGCTATTATAAGGGTCAATATAACATGACGTTCTTTTGCACTTAGGGGTTGATCATACAAACAAATAAGTGCATGGAAAACTTTGCTTCCCTCTGCGAAGGGCCTATATATTACTTTTATGTATTTACTTTTATGCAAAGAGTCAAAGTTTTTCTCTCTATTCCTTTTTATTTTTCTCCTTTGGCAAGCATCATGTGGTGAGGATAGATCTAGGCACATATATCCAGTTGGATATGGGTAGCATGAGTTATTATTGTTGACATCACCCTTGAGGTGAATATGTTGGGAGGCCAAACCATAAGCCCCTATCTTTCTATTTGTTCGGTTAAAACGTTTTGCTCATGTGTACGCGGTGAGTGTTAGCAATCATAGAAGACTATATGATGGTTGAGTATGTGAAAGTGCAACTATCCCTGGGGGTTTTTGGTAATTCCTAACAACATATAGCTCATTGAACTAATGCTCTTTCAAGATGATCATTTCATGAAGTTCAATGATTGGCATGGCATGGACTAGGAATGTGGACCCCTCAAAATGCTAAGGACACATATTGGCTCAATCTCAAGACTCTACATTTTATTAATGTGATCCTAGATCACATTTAGTCCACAGGAAAAGCTAATACTATTAAAAGGGGATGAGGTATTGCTTAATGGCTTGCTTGCTCAAAATGCTTAGTGATATGCTCTAAAAGACCTCAACCACTTTCTCATGTCCACATATGTCACAAACCAAAAGTCAAACTCGGCCCCACCGATTTGATCTATCCGGCACCACCGAGTTTGTTTGACATAGCCACTTCCAGAAACCATAATCGGTTCGATCTCACCGATAGGGATCTCGGTCTCACTGAGATGGGATTGCAAACTCTCTGTTTCATTTCGTAACGTTTTGGTCTAACTGAGATGAGCGATCGGTGCCACTGAGTTCACAATGCAAACTCTTTGTTTCCCTTTCGTAACGTTTCGGTCTCAATGAAATAAGCGATTCGGTCCCACCGAGTTTGCCTGACCAACTCTCTGTTTGCCTATTACAGAAATTGGTCTTACCGAGTTTATGTGATCCATCTCACCAAGATTACGTTATGCCCTAACCCTAATGAAATTGGTCCCACCGAGTTGACATGTCGGTCTCACCGAAAAGCCTAATGTTCACATTTTGAACTAAATCGGTCTGACCGAGTTTCATGATTCGGTCCCACCGAATTTGGTGAATTGTGTGTAACGGCTAGATTTTGTGTGGAGGCTATATATACCCCTCCACCCACTCTTCATTTGTGGAGAGAGAGCCATCAGAACGTGCCTACACTTCCAGCATACATTTTCTGAGAGAGAACTACCTACTCATGTGTTGAGACCAAGATATTCCATTCCAACCACAAAAATCTTGATCTCTAGCCTTTCCCAAGTTGCTTTCCAGTCAAATCATTTTTCCACCAAATCCAAATCTATGAGAGAGAGTTGAGTGTCGGGGATACTATCATTTGAAGCACAAGAGCAAGGAGTTCATCATCAACACACCGTCTATTACCTTTTGGAGAGTGGTGTCTCCTAGATTGGTTAGGTGTCACTTGGGAGCCTCCGACAAGATTGTGGAGTTGAACCAAGGATTTTGTAAGGGCAAGGAGATCACCTACTTCATGAAGATCTACCCAAGTGAGGCAAGTCCTTCGTGGGCGATGGCCATGGTGGGATAGACAAGGTTGATTCATCATGGACCCTTCGTTGGTGGAGCCCTCCGTGGACTCGCGCAGCCGTTACCCTTCATGGGTTGAAGTCTCCATCAACATGGATGTACGATAGCACCACCTACCGGAACCACGCCAAAAATCTCTGTGTCTACATTGCGTTTGCTCCCTCCAAACTCCTCCCTTTACCTTCATATGCAAATGTTTTACATTCCTCTGCTATACTCTTAGACTTGCATGTGTAGGTTGATTTCTTGACTTGTGCTAAGTTGCTAAAGTCTGCCAAGACCTAAAATTGGTAAAAGGATAGACTTTTATTTGGTCAAGTAATCTAATCACCCCCTCTAGACATACTTTCGATCCTACAAGTGGTATCAGAGCATTGGTCTCCATTTTCCTTGATTTCCATAGCTTTGGCGACCATAGCCTTGGTTTCACAACCTAGGAGACTACAACATCTAGCGAGGGAAATTATCACCGTAGAGGTCCTTACTTTGATGGTACTAATTTTGCTAGTTGGAAGCATAAGATGAAAATGCATATTCTTGGACATAACCCCGCCGTTTGGGCTATTGTGTGTATTGGCTTGCAAGGTGAATTCTTTGATGGGAGAAAACCGAACCGTGAAGCTACCGCGGAAGAGTTGAAAATGCTGACTTACAATGCTCAAGCTTGCGATATCCTCTTCAACGGATTGTGCCTTGAAGAATTCAACAAAATCAGCCGTCTTGAGAACGCAAAGGAAATTTTGGATACTTTGATTGATATGCACGAGGGTACCGACTCCGTCAAGGAATACAAATTGGATGTGCTTCAAAGTCAACTTGACAAGTTCAAAATGAAGGATGGTGAAGGTATCGCTGAAATGTACTCTAGGCTTGCTCTCATCACAAATGAGATTGTCAGCTTAGGAAGTGAAGAGATGACCGATAGATTCATCATCAAGAAGATCCTAAGAGCCTTGGATGGAAAATATGATACCATGTGCACATTGATCCAAATGATGCCCAATTACAAAGATCTCAAGCCAACGGAAGTGATTGGAAGAATTGTTGCTCATGAGATGTCACTCAAGGATAAAGAAGAGCTTCACAACAAGTCTAGTGGTGCTTACAAAGCCTCATGTGATGCTCCTACATCAGGTGAGAAACAAGCCTTCAATGAAGAATTGAGCCTAATGGTGAAGAATTTCAACAAGTTCTACAAGATTAGAAACATAGAAAGAAGTTCCAAGACAAGGCCCTACAATGACAAAAGATCTTCGAGTCATGAGCATAATTGCTACAATTGTGGAAGACCCAGACACTACTCAAATGAGTGTATGCCCCCCTATAAAAGAAGAGAAGATTCACCCAAAAGGAGAAGTAGAAGAGAAGAATCAAAGAGAGAGAAGGAGTAGAGATGATCGTTATGAACGAAGAACTTCTCGGTGAAGCAAGGATTCGGAAAGGAAGGACAAGTCATCAAGGAGCTACACAAAACAAAGACATCAAGCTCATGTTGGTGAATGGGTATCCGGTTCCGACTCCAACAATCACTCCGAGAGAAGTTATCACCCCGACTCCGAATATACTGAAGATGAAGGTGTTGCCATTCTAGCATTTGTGTCGACGAACTCCTATGACATATTTGACTCACCAAATGAAGGAATTGGAAGATGCTTCATGGCTAAAGGCCCAAAGGTATCACACCCCGAGTATGCTGATTTCAATAGTGATGAAGATGACTTGCTAGGTGATGATGATTTACTTGTTGACAAGTCTAGTGATGAAAACTTTGATGAACTTGTCATTAATCATGCTAAACAAGATAAAATGAATGATGATGATAAGAAGGAGATTGAGCGTCTAACTAAACAACCAAACACTCTTAAGTTAGCTCATGAAACTACGATGTTTGTTCCTCAACAAGAGAAGTATGATTCTACTTCTTTTAAGGGGACACAAGATCAAGATGATCTTCCACCACAAGACCACAAGCAAAAAGGCAAGGACAAGCTTCAAGAAGAGATTGATGCATTTAAAGAAGCTCCCAAGGCCTTGGTCAAGTGGGTTCCCAAGATGACATCAAGTTCTACTTCATCAAGTACAACTATGACTCCAAGGATTCCCATCAAGATGATGTGGATCCCGAAGAAGAAGAACTAGAGAGTTCTTTAGGGTGACTCTGCCAACATACTCCATTCATATCATTTTGGCGAGGACAAGTGCAAACAACATCCACATCTTGCACTAGTTCAAGGAGTCACAAACCCTCTTGTTGGTAAGACAAGGGACAAGGTAAGCTAATGCTTTCATGGAAATCATCATGTATGAAATTCATTCTATGTACATGGATATCTTTGTTTGTTCCTTGCGGGACTAACCCGTGTAGGTATTGAAAGTGCAACTCACTCAAATGGATTGCTCCGAATGATCTACATCAACATTGAGCATCCATATCTTCAACATCTAGATGAAGTCGTCGTCGACAAAACCCAAGGTTAGTTCTTTAACGCCCCAGATGCAATTTTCCATATTTGTAACTCTGACTCTTGCCTTTTCCGGAGATGCGATATGATTTTCCCTTTGTGGTTGGGTTTTTCTTTTCGTTTTGTATTTTGTTCATGTCATGCATTTCATATCATGTCATCATGTGCATCTCATTTTGCATACGTGTTCGTTTCATGCATCCGAGCATTTTCCCCATTGTCCATTTTGCAATCCAACGCTCCTACGTCCTCCGGCGTCCCCTCTCTTGTCTCTTTTTGTGAGCGGGTGTTAAACATTCTTAGAATGGACTGAGATTTGCCAAGTGACCTTGGTACACCACCGGTAGACCGCCTGTCAAGTTTCACGCCATTTGGAGTCCGTTTGATACTCCAACGGTTAATCGGGGAACCGTAAAGGCCTCGTGTGTGTTGCAGCCCAACACCCCTACAAAGTGGCCCAATAACCCATCCAAACACCCTCCATCCTCTCGGTCGTTCGATCACGATCGCGTGGTCGAAAACTACACCTCATTTGGACACTCCCACCTCCTTCTACCTATAAATAGATGCTCCCCTCCGAAAAATTCGCGCAGATCAAACCCTAGCATCGCTCCCCTCGCGCCGCCGGACGTTTCTTCCTCCGCCGCCGGACATGTCCGCCTCCACATCGCTCTGGCCAACCAGGAGTCACCATGTCACCCCGCCGCCGCTTCCCTCCACTCCACGAGCGCCACGTTGCCAACCCCGCCGCCAGTCAACGCCTCCCACCGCGCGGGCCCGCCGAACCCAGATCCGGCCCGCGCCAGGCCGAACCGGGCATGGATCCCGCCGCCGCTGCTCGCCCGCGTGCCCCGCTTGCTATGCCGCCGAGTGACGCAAAGCACGGCGCCGCCGCCCGTGTCCTCCCGCCGCGTCTCGCCTGCACCGCCCGTCGCCTGCCATCGTCGCCCGGCCACCGCCTTGCTGCCCGGCTCTGGCGAGGCGCGCCACCACGCGGTGCCCCGCCTCTGCCTCCTGCCCTCGTCATCCGGCGCCCGCCACCCCAGCTTCGGCGACTTCTCCTTTGCCCTCTCCAGCTCCGGCCGTCTCCCTCCTCTTCTCTGGCCTCAACTCCGGCGAGCCTCGTTTCCCGTGTGGTCAAACCCTAGATCTGTTTCATGGGGTAAAAATATCTGTAAGTCTTTTTCCCTCACATTCTATTGCTCTGTTCAACGCATCATAACTTCATGAACATTGCTCGGTTTTGTGTGCATGAGATATCAAAATGTTCATCATGATGTGCTCTTCATTTTGTTCCATTGTGACATGCTTGTTTGAGTTCATCTTGATGCCCAAATCTCTGATGCAAGAGTGCTATAAATTGTTAGGTGCTGATTCTTATCAGATTCTGAGCATTTGTCAATTTTGCTACATTTGTTGTGTGCTGCATATGGGCATGAGCTCTACATGTATTTTGATCTATGCCATGTCATATTTACAGGAGTGTATGCCTTGTGTTTTTGTGATCATTGTGGTGACTAGCACAAGCATGCAAAGTAGCCTTTGTAAAATTGCCGATTTCAGGGACTTAGGATTTTGCCAAGTCCTTGCTCTGCTGTTATTTTTATACCATGTAGCCATGATGCTACAGTGAGATCCGTGCTTGCTTGGATTATCTTCAGTAAGGATGATTTGGACATATGGTTGTGCTCTATCCATCCATGCCCCTGTTTGCAATTATGGAGTACCCTAGCATGACTTAATCCTGCTCTACTTTTGCTATAAAATGTTCCTGGTAGATTGTTTACATGTTAATCAATTTTGCCATGGTTGTTGTAGTTGATCCATGTATGCTATGAACTTGTTCTTGCAATGGTTATCTTCATGAACATGCCTTCTTGCTATTGCTATGCTTAGTTTGTCATGCTAGGCTTTGTGATGAGTGTATCGAGCTCGCAAAGATGCCTTCATAACTCTGTTTATGCCATGCTCTATTTTCTGCTAAGTCTGAATCTATTAACGAAACTTTCTATGTTTACATGGGTGCCATCATATCTTCTGATCCTTTTTGGCTTATGGTCAGTAAGGAACTTTTGTTACATGCATTTAGTAGATTCATGCCATGCCTTGGTTTGCTATGATCCTCTCCTGTAGCATGTTGTTTGCTTGCTCTAAACATTGTTTCCTGATGTTAATTCCTAACATGTTAATTTTTTCTCTAAGTCTGTTATGCTATTATCTTTTGCATTTTTGTCATGCTTGTTTGAACCTACTCTTGTGTGATTTAGCCATAGCTCAGTGTTCATCTTTTGTCAAGCATCTTGAGTAGATCACTGCCATGTGCTTTGTTGTTATGTTGGAGTGCAGTAGCTTAGTTTCTTGTTGCATTCTAGATGGCATCGTGCTGTTAATCGCAGAATTGTGCCATTATTGTTTTGCTTGCCATATGCAAACCGTGCATCCGATTCCGGTGATCTTTATATCGATTTCGACCAAAATCATCTCATCTTTCCAGCGACACACTTGGTTTTCCATGTTGATGCCTTTTTCATTCTTTTCCTTCCGGAGCACGCATATGCATTACATATCACATCCCGCATGTCATGCCATGTTTTGCATCATGTTGCTTGCGCATTGCACCGTGATTGATTGTTGGTCCTTTGCTTGTGTTCTTGCCTTGGGTAGAGCCGGGAGACGAGTACATGATCGAGGAACCCGTTGAGTACGCTTATGAGGATCAAGCTTTCGTCAACTCTGAGAATTTTGCAGGAAAGATGACCATACCCTCGAAATCACTTCTATCTTTGCTTGCTAGTTGCTCGCTCTTTTGCTATGCTGCGATACCTACCACTTGCTATAACATGCCTCCCATATTGCCATGTCAAGCCTCTAACCCACCTTTCCTAGCAAACCATTGTTTGGCTATGTTACCGCTTTGCTCAGCCCCTCTTATAGCATTGCTAGTTGCAGGTGAAGATGGAGTATGTTCCATGTTGGAACATGGATATTGTTGGGATATCATTATTATATCTTATTTAATTAATGCATCTATATACTTGGTAAAGGGTGGAAGGCTTGGCCTTATGCCTGGTGTTTTGTTCCACTCTTGCCGCCCTAGTTTCCGTCATACCGGTGTTATGTTCCTTGATTTGGCGTTCCTTACACGGTTGGGTGTTATGGGAACTCTTTGAGTGTTTGCTTTGAATAAAACTCCTCCAGCAAGGCCCAACCTTGGTTTTACATTTGCCTAACAACCTATCACCTTCCCTTGGGTTCTGCAGACTCAAGGGTCATCTTTATTTTAACCCCCCCGGGCCAGTGCTTGTCTAAGTGTTGGTCCGAACCAGAGACACTTGCGGCGCCACCTTGGGGAAACTTAAGGGCTGGTTTTAGCTATACGTAGTGTTCATCCGGTGTTTCCCTGAGAACGAGATATGTGCAGCTCCTATTAGGATGTGGGCGCATCGGGCGGTATTGCTAGTCTTGTTTTACCATTGTCGTAAAGTCTTGTAACCGGGATTCCGAGTCTGATCGGGTCTTCCTGGGAGAAGGAATATCCTTCGTTGACCGTGAGAGCTTGTGATGGGCTAAGTTGGGACACCCCTGCAGGGTTTTGAACTTTTGAAAGCCGTGCCTGCGGTTATTGGCAGATGGGAATTTGTTAATGTCCGGTTGTAGAGAACTTGACACTTAATCTAATTAAAATGAATCAACCGCGTGTGTAGCCGTGATGGTCTCTTTCCGGCGGAGTCCGAGAAGTGAGCACGGTCTCGTGTTATGCTTGAACGTAAGTAGCTTTAGGATCACTTCTTGATCATTATTAGTTTCTTGACTGTGTGTTGCTTCTCTTCTCGCTCTCTTTTGCGTATGTTAGCCACCATATATGCTAGTGCTTGTTGCAGCTCCACCTCACTACATTCTCCTACCCATAAGCTTAAATAGTCTTGATCTCGCAGGTGTGAGATTGCTGAGTCCCTATGGCTCACAGATACCTCCAAATAGTTTGCAGGTGCCGATGATGCCAGTGCAGGGGACGCTACCGAACTCAAGTGGGAGTTTGACGAGGATTCGGGCCGTTACTATGTTTTCTTTTCCGGATAATCAGTAGAGGAGCCTAGTTGGGGCGATCGGGGATCTAGCATTAGGGGTTGTCTTCTTTTATTTTGGTTCCATAGTCGGACCTTGTTTGTATTCTTGATGATGTATGTTAACTTGTATTTGTGTGAAGTGGAGATTGTAAGCCAACTCTTTATCCCTTTCTTATTCAGTACATGGGATTGTGTGAAGACTACCCCTCTGGCGACAAACCTACCATGCGGCTATGCTTCTAAGTCGTGCCCCGACACGTGGGAGATATAGCCGCATCGTGGGTGTTACAAGTTCATCCCTCTTGGGGGGGATATCACATCTAGGGGGAGCTTTACTCTAAGATTTGAGCTAAAGCAACTCTAATGGTGTGAACATAACAATGCTTTATGTAAAAGTGGTAACCCCACTTGTGTTTAAACGATGAGTGTGACCTACGATCAAATGTTCCCATTTGACTCCTCAGTCAATATACTCATATATAGGTGACCTAGTCATCACAAAATTGCTTGATAGATGCTAGAGTGTTTGTGCATGCTTTGTCACATATTTCATTTGCCTTTTTATTGTGTGAGCATGTTGATTGCATATTTTTCTCATTCGAGGACATCCATTTGTTGCGTTGATTGTTTGGCTCTTTTTCTTTTGCCAAATGGATGGACAAGAATGCCTAAGAACTTCCTCTAGCTATCTATACTTTTCTCGTCTCAAACTCTATTCATGCTACATCACAAACTTTGATCAAGTTAGATTGGAACACTCTGTGTGAGGAGCACTCAGAGTACCTGATTCATCATAGACTTAAACTTCCAAAACCTCTCTATGCATTTCCGTATGACCGGTTCATCCTTTTCGGTCTGACTGAGTTCACTGAGTTGATCTAGGATTTCAATCTCGGTCCAACCGATTAGAACCTTTCAGTCACACCGAGTTGCGGTAACCGCTTGCGATTCTGCATCTCAGTGCCACCGAGTTGCTCCACTCGGTCACACCGATAGGGTCGGGATATATATATCGTCAGGTCGAATTTTCAAAATTACTCCAAAACCCATCAGCCCACGCATGTCCTGCTCTGCCACCTTGGGTCTCCGGGTCGTCCTCTCGTTGCTAGTGACCTCCCGCCACTGGTCTCCATCACCATCAACGGAATTCAACCCCGCCTTTGCCGCCATAGTGAACTCACCGCCGAACTAGGGTACGAGTTCGAAACTTTGTGATGTTCCTTACTCCGATTCTTAGCACAAAGCAAATGCCATGTTCTTTACCACATATGAGATCATCCTGTCCAGCAAGAACATCCCTTAGATTAGGTTTGATTCAAAAATTTAGGGTTAGGTTTCTGCCGAACTCATCTTGGACCGACCGAGTTGTGGAAATCGGTCTCACCGATTTGGCCTAGGCCATTGCACTTGCACTTTTCAGTCTGAGCCAAAGTTGCAAATCAGTGTGACCGAGTTCAACTCTCTGTGAAACCCTAGCAATCCCGGATGCACCGAACTGTGTCTCGATCTGACTGATTTCACTAGTTTAGACTCCAAAAGTTGCTTCGGTGTCACCGAGTTTAACAAATCGGTAGCTCCGAAATGCTTTTTGTGGAAAACTAAAACTAAGTTTTTGACTCATTTGTTTTACAAAAGCTCTACACTTTGTGATTCTCATCCACTCTATCTCATCTATAACTATTCATAGGGTCAGCAGTCAGTTTGCTTTGTCAGAATGTTAGATCAGAGTGATAGCCAAAACAAGTCAGAGGAGCAGATGAACCTGAGTGAGGGCAATAGTCAGAGGAGCCAAAACAAGTTTGCTTTGTTAGTATCGGTGTGTGTGTGTTGTGTGGGAGGGGGTGGGGGCGGGGTAGACAGCTGCCTAACTATAGAGGTAGAACAACTCGTATATGTGTTGAGAAGGAGAGACCCAGCTATGTCTTGAGGGAGATCGGTCGACATCCATACAGAACTGAAGGACGGGAAATAGGATGGGACAGAGAGAGAGAGAGAGAGAGAGGGATGGAGAGGGGTAGAGTGCTGGATGGGTGATGGAGTTGCTTCTCAAAGATGGTGGGAGAGGCCTACTAGACAAACTGAGGGTGGAACTGCAATATTATCAATAAGAGTGGGGATGTGTTTCTGTGTGTGCCTGTGCATGGTAGATCTGTCAGGACACATCCATGGATGATGAAGGGGAACCATGTGTTTGGTAAGAAAACCTAACTAGATCGGTAGATCAATTGTTGTTTGTCGGAGGAAGGGAGAGACATAACTAATGAGGTAGATCAATCGACGCGTGGGGAAAACGAGTTATAAGGACCTAGCTAGCTATATGTATAGTGGGAGATCGGTCGGTGTACGTCCATTTGTTAGAGGCAAATAAGGCCCGGTGAGACGGATAGACAGAGAAAATGGAGTTAGGAGGTGGTGCGAGAGGCCCAACTACTAGCTAGATAGGGGGAGGAGTGTGCGGTTGTGAGATCGATAAAAAGAGGGGTGAGAGTTTACACGTGTGTGGGACCGTATGAGGGACACGAGGCAAGGACACATAAAGGAGGAGATTGAAGGTGCGTGTGTATGTTGTAGGCAGACATCACTTGAGAGGTTTATCGATCGGTGTGTGTCGGAAAGGAGTTGTGGAGACGGTGGGAGAACGACCTAAACAAAATAAAATGAATGTGCGCGATGGATAGAATGCTGAGGGAGGGGGAGGGTGAGGAGGGCATGTGCATGCACGAGAGAAAGTTAGTGGTAGCTACAAAGGTTAGAGGATTGTGTGGGTGTAAGAGACTAACAAAGATCATAATTTGATATGAAAGTGGATTCATATATTTGAATAGGAGATCATAGTGTTTTAAACATATGCATGCATGAATATAGCGGTGATACGCGTGTTGTGGTTTTGCACATGTTATACCATAATGTGATGATGCATGGTGTTTGCAACTCACTGCTAAATGTTGAACAATCTAAACCATACTATACATCAAAGAATCTCACATTTCATTTGAATTTGTGATAATGTGTGGCGTTTGCAGCTTACAACTAAATATCGAACAATCTAAACAATACTATATATCGAACATTCTCACATTTTATTTGAATTTGTGGTAATGTGTGGTGGTTGCAACTCACATCTAAATACTTGTAGGCGTAGGGGGCGGTGCACCATACATAATGTGATAAACACATTATACATATGAGACATGGTTTTGTTTGTGAAGATCTAGCTAGAGCTTGAAATGTACTATGATTTGAAATCAACATAAAGTGGATTCAAAAAATCGAGTTCGAGTTCATATAGTACACATAGTTCATATGTAACTCGAGACTAATCATGTGGTGTGCTGTGAAGATAATACACAAACGATGGTTTAACTTGACAATAATGACGATTGTAGATCTTATTAAAACAGAGAAACGAATTCAAATGCTTTGACTTCACAACAATCATTATTGTAGATCTTATTCAAATAGAGAAACACATTCAAATTTAGTTCATATTGAAGAGGTAGTATATACGTTTGGAATGCACTAAAACGTTCATTTGAGTACTAGGTAGCATTCCACATCAAAAATTAACTTTTTTATCATTTACCTACTCGAGGACGAGCAGGAATTAAGCTTGGGGATGCTGATATGTCTCTGTCGTATCTTTAATTTTTGATTGTTCCATGCCAATATTATACAACTTTCATATACTTTTGGCAACTTTTTATACTATTTTTGGGACTAAAATATTGATCCAGTGCCTAGTGCCAGTTCTTGTTTGTTGCATGTCTTTTGTTTCGCAGAAAATCCATATCAAACAGAGTCCAAACGGGATAAAAACTTACGGAGATTTTTTTGGAATATATGTGATTTTTTGGAAGAAGGTTCAGAATACAATCAATCAAAGAGCAATTTTCATAGTTAAATTCCTTGAAATCCATAATAGTGGGTTTAGCAACATCTAGGGTTTTAATTTCTTCAATCCCACTTTTATCAAATTTAGCATCAGGATCAAAAGATTCAGAATTCTTGGAATGCCTTCTAGGTAAAGGTGGATCATATTCAGTCCCATCATTATCAAGATTCATATTGCAAAACAAAGATTTAATAGGGGACACATCAATAACTTTTAGATCTTCATCATTATTTTCATAGGAACTAGAAGAACACGCTTTTATAAAGGCATCTTTCTTAGCACGCATCCTAGCGCTTCTTCCTTTGCACTCATCAATGGAAATTCTCATGGCTTTGAGAGACTCATTGATATCATGCTTAGGTGGAATAGATCTAAGTTTCAAAGAATCAACATGAAGAGCAATTCTATCAACGTTCCTAGCCAAATCATCAATCTTAAGCAATTTTTCTTCAATCATAGCATTAAAATTCTTTTGCAAAGTAATAAATTCTTTAATATTAGATTCAAAATTAAAGGGCATCTTATTATAATTTCTATAAGAATTGTTGTAGGAATTACCATAATTATTAGAGGGATTACTAGGATAAGGCCTAGGGTTGAAATTTCCTCTATACACGTTATTACCAAAGTTGTTGCTACCAACAAAATTCACATCCATAGATTCATAATTATTCTCAATCAAAGTAGACAAAGGCATATCATTAGGATAAGAAGAAACACTCTTATTAGCAAATAATTTCATATGTTCATCCATCTTTCCACTCAAAACATTAATTTCTTCTATCGCATAGTATGCCATTGAGAATAATTAACCATAATATTATCTAGGAGTTTAGTAGCTTCTCCTAAAGTGATTTCCATAAAAGTGCCTCCCGCGGCCGAATCTAAAATATTTCTAGAAGCAAAATTCTACCCGGCATAAATTTTTTGAACAACCATCCACAAATTTAAACCATGGGTAGGGCAATTACGTATCATTAATTTCATTCTCTCCTAAGCTTGTGCAACATGTTCATGATCAAGTTGCTTAAAATTCATAATATCGTTTCTAAGAGAGATGATCTTAGCGGGAGGAAAATACTTAGAGATAAAAGCATCTTTGCACTTGTTCTATGAATCAATACTATTTTTAGGCAAAGACGAAAACCAAGCTTTAGCACGATCTCTAAGCGAAAAAGGAAATAGCTTCAATTTAACAATATCATTATCCACAACTTTCTTCTTTTGCATGTCACACAAATCAACGAAGCTATTTAGATGGGTAGCGGCATCTTCACTAGGAAGGCCGGAGAACGGATCTTTCATAACAAGATTCAGCAAAGCAGCATTAATTTCACAAGATTCAGCATCGGTAAGAGGAGCAATCGGAGTGCTAATAAAATCAATGTTGTTGGTGTTGGTGAAGTCACACAATTTAGTATTATCTTGAGCCATCGTGACAAGCAAGCAAACTAACACACAAGCAAACAAAAAGCAAGCGGGCAAAAAGAGGCAAATAGAGGGAGGATAGAGA
Source organism: Triticum dicoccoides (assembly GCF_002162155.2). Classification (NCBI taxonomy): domain Eukaryota; kingdom Viridiplantae; phylum Streptophyta; class Magnoliopsida; order Poales; family Poaceae; genus Triticum; species Triticum dicoccoides. Next base: position 435,488,866 of record NC_041386.1, read on the forward strand.
GAGAGGGCAAATAAAATGGCAAGGGTGAAGTGGGGGGACAGGAAAACGAGAGGCAAATGGAAAATAATGTAATGCGGGAGATAAGGGTATGTGATGGGTACTTGGTATGTTGACTTTTGCGTAGACCTCCCCAGCAACGGCGCCAGAAATCCTTCTTGCTACCTCTTTTAGCACTGCGTTGGTTTTCCCAGAAGAGGAAGGGATGATGCAGCAAAGTAGCGTAAGTATTTCCCTCAGTCTTTGAGAACCAAGGTATCAATCCAGTAGGAGGCTACGCGCGAATCCCTCGCACCTGCACAAAAAAAATCCTCGCAACCAACACAAATAGGGGTTGTCAATCCCTATAGGGCCACTTACGAGAGTGAGTTCTGATAGATATGATAAGATAATATTTTTGGTATTTTTATGATAAAGATGCAAAGTAAAATAAAGGCAAAGTAAATAGCAAGGTAAATAACTAAGTAGTAGGAGATTGATATGATAAAGATAGACCCGGGGGCCATAGGTTTCACTAGGGGCTTCTCTCGATAACATAAGTATTCTACGGTGGGTGAACAAATTACTGTTGAGCAATTGACAGAATTGAGCATAGTTATGAGAATATCTAGGTATGATCATGTATATAGGCATCACGTCCGAGACAAGTAGACCGACTCCTGCCTGCATCTACTACTATTACTCTACTCGTCGACCGCTATCCAGCATGCATCTAGAGTATTAAGTAAAAAACAGAGTAACACCTTAAGCAAGATGACATGTTGTAGAGGGATAGACTCATGCAATATGAAGAAAACCCCATCTTGTTATCCTCGATGGCAACAATACAATACGTGCCTTGCTACCCTTACTGTCACCGGGAAAGGACAACGCAAGATTGAACCCAAAGCTAAGCACTTCTCCCATTGCAAAAAAGATCAATCTAGTAGGCCAAACCAAACTGATAATTCGAAGAGACTTGCAAAGATAACCAATCATACATAAAATAATTCGGAGAAGATTCAAATATTATTCATAGATAGACTTGATCATAAACCTACAATTCATCGATCTCAACAAACACACCTCAAAAAGCAGATTACATCGAATAGATCTCCACAAGAGAGGGGGAGAACATTGTATTGAGATCAAAAAAGAGAGAAGAAGCCATCTAGCTACTAACTATGGACCCATAGGTCTGAAGTAAACTACTCACACTTCATCGGAGAGGCTATGGTGTTGATGTAGAAGCTCTTCGTGATCGATGCCCCCTCCGGCAGAGCTCCGGAACAGGCCCCAAGATGGGATCTCGTGGATACAGAAAGTTACGGCAGTAGAATTAGGGTTTTGGCTCCATATCTGATCGTTTGGGGGTACGTGGGTATATATAGGAGGAAGAAGTACGTCGGTGGAGCAACAGGGAGCCCACGAGGGTGGAGGGCACGCCTGGGGGGGGGGGTAGGCGCGCCCCCTACCTCGTGGCCTCCTATTACGTGGCTTGACGTAGGGGCCAAGTCTCCTGAGTTGTATTCGATGAGAAAATCATGTTCCCGAAGGTCTCATTCCGTTTGGACTCCGTCTGATATTCCTTTTCTTCGAAACCCTAAAACAGGCAAAAAACAACAATTCTAGGTTGGGCCACCGGTTAATAGGTTAGTCCCAGAAATAATATAAAAGTGGATAATAAAGCCCAATAATGTCCAAAACATTAGATAATATAGCATGAAGCAATCAAAAATTATAGATACGTTGGAGACATATCAACTACCGATTTATATCAGTGGATTAAGCCATGGGAAAGTTATATTACAGTAGCTACAATGCAAAAAACAAAATATGAATTGGTTTGCAACAGTACTTAGAGTAGTGATTTTCTTTATTATACTAACGGATCTTACCGAGTTTTCTGTTTAAGTTTTGTGTGGATGAAGTGTTCGAAGATCGAGGAGGTCTCGATGTGAGAAGAAAGAAGAGAGGCAAGAGCTCAAGCTTGGGGATGCCCAAATTTTGCAAATCTGAAAATTTTGCCATACTTGAATATTGTTATGATAATTATGCTTCTAATGCCTATGTTAAACCATATATTGAGGACTCCTCCGCTGTCCAAGAAGAGACTAATATTTTGCAAGAGTCTATGGAAGAAGAAATTGATAAAATTGTGAGCACATTGGATGAAAACGATGATGAGGAGAGCGAAGAACAAAAGGAGGAAGAGCAGATTAGCTACCCATGCCCACCTTCTAATGAGAGTAACTCTTTAACTCATACATTGTTTAATTTCCCTTCGTGCTTACCGAATGATGAATGCTATGATGATTGTTATGATCCCGTTGATTCTTTTGAAATATCTCTTTTTGATGATGCTTGCTATGCTTGTGGCCAAGATCCCAATATGAATTATGCTTATGGAGATGAACTTGCTATAGTTCCTTATGTTAAACATGAAATTTTGCTATTGCACCCATGCATGATAGTCCTATTATCTATTTGAATTCTCCCTACTACACTATGTCAGAGAAGTTTGTGCTTATTAATGATTATATTGATGGGTTGCCTTTTACCGTTGCACATGATAATTTTGATAGATATAATATGCATGTGCTTGCTGCTCCAACTTGCAATTATCATGAGAGAGGAACTATATCTCCACCTCTCTATGTTTCCAACATGGTAAAATTGCAAGAAACTGTTTATACTATGCATTGGCCTTTACTATGTGTGCATGAATTGTTCTTTTATGACATGCCGATGCATAGGAAGAGAGTTAGACTTCGCCATTGCTTGATATATGTTGCTTTGTGCTCACTACTAAATGCCAAATCATTGCTAATTAAAATTGGCTTTGATATACCTTGGGATCTGGGTGGATCCATTACTTGAGCACTATATGCCTAGCTTAATGGCTTTAAAGAAAGCGCTACCAGGGAGACAACCCGGAATTTTTAGAGAGTCATTTATTTCTGTTGTGTGCTTTTATAAAGTTTAAAATAAAAATAATGTGCCAAAGTTTGCCTTTAGGATGTTTTAGATTGCTTGTTGGTTTGTACGGTGCAGGACAGAAACTTTGGCTGTAGTGCGCGATTTTACTGGAATGTCTAATGGTTCTGATTCTTTTTGCACTATCTTTCTATACAAATTATTTATTTTCCTTGGCAGAATTTTTCAAGTATCAGAAGTATGGTGAATGTTCAGATTGTTACAGATTGTTCTGTTTTAGATAGTTTCTGTTTTTGATGCATAGTTTGCTTGTTTTGATGAAACTATCGATTTATATCAGTGAACTAAGCCATGGAAAAGTTATATTACAGTAGACATAATGCAAAAACAAAATATGAATTGGTTTGCAACAGTACTTAGAGTAGTGATTTGCTTTATTATACTAACGGATCTTACCGAGTTTTCTGTTGAAGTTTTTTGTGGATGAAGTGTTCGATGATCGAGAAGGTCTCGATATGAGGAAAAGGAGGAGAGGCAAGAGCTCAAGCTTGGGGATGCCCAAGGCACCCCAAGTAAATATTCAAGGAGACTCAAGCGTCTAAGCTTGGGTATGCCCCGGAAGGCATCCCCTCTTTCTTCAACAAGTATCGGTGTGTTTTCGGACTCGTTTCGTTTATGCGATATGTGCAATCTTGGAGCGTCTTTTGCATTTAATTTTAAATTTTCTTTTATGCACCATGCTCGTAGGAGGTAGTCCTTGGTTGATTTATAGAATGCTCATTGCACTTCACTTATATCTTTTGAGTATGGCTTTATAGAATGATTCATGTGTTTCACTTATATCATTTGAAGTTTGGATTGCCTGTTTCTCTTTACATAGAAAACCGCCATTTGTAGAATACTCTTTTGCTTCACTTATATTTGTTAGAGCATGGGCATATATTTTGTAAAAAGAATTAAATTCTCTTGCTTCACTTATATCTATTTAGAGAGATGACAGGAACTGGTCATTCACATGGTTAGTCATAAAATCCTACATAAAACTTGTAGATCACTGAATATGATATGTTTGATTCCTTGCAATAGTTTTGCGATATAAAGATGGTGATATTAGAGTCATGCTAGTGGGTAGTTGTGGATTAGTAGAAATACTTGTGTTGAGGTTTGTGATTCCCGTAGCATGCACGTATGGTGAACCGTTATGTAACGAAGTCGGAGCATGAGGTATTTATTGATTGTCTTCCTTATGAGTGGCGGTCGGGGACGAGCGATGGTCTTTTCCTACCAATCTATCCCCCTAGGGGCATGCGTAGTAGTACTTTGCTTTGAGGGCTAATAAACCTTTGCAATAAGTACGTGAGTTCTTTATGACTAATGTTGAGTCCATGGATTATACGCACTCTCACCCTTCCATCATTGCTAGCCTCTTTGGTACTGTGCATTGCCCTTTCTCACCTCAAGAGTTGGTGCAAACTTCGCAGGTGCATCCAAACCCCGTGATATGATACGCTCTGTCACACATGAGCCTCCTTATATCTTCCTCAAAATAGCCACCATACCTACCTATTATGGCATTTCCATAGCCATTTCGAGATATATTGCCATGCAACTTCCATCATCATCATATACATGACTTGAGCATTCATTGTCATATTGCTTTGCATGATCGTAAGATAGCTAGCATGATGTTTTCATGGCTTGTCCATTTTTTGATGTCATTGCTACGCTAGATCATTGCACATCCCGGTACACCGCCGAAGGCATTCATATAGAGTCAAATCTTTGTTCTAGTATCGAGTTGTAATATTGAGTTGTAAGTAAATAACAATGTGATGATCATCATTATTAGAGCATTGCCCCATCCAAAAAAAAGGAGAGGCCAAAGAAGCCTAAATAAAAAGGGGGGCCAAAGAAGCCCGCAAAAACAAAAAGAAAAAGGGGCAATGTTACTATCCTTTTACCACACTTGTGCTTCAAAGTAGCACCATGTTCTTCATATAGAGAGTCTCTTGAGTTATCACTTTCATATACGTACTAGTGGGAATTTTCATTGTAGAACTTGGCTTGTATATTCTGATGATGGGCTTCCTCAAATGCCCGAGGTCTTCATGAGCAAGAAAGTTCGACGCACACCCACTTAGTTTCGGTTTGAGCTTTCATACACTTATAGCTCTAGTGCATCCGCTGCATGGCAATCCCTACTCCTCACATTGACATCAATTGATGGGCATCTCCATATTCCGTTGATTAGCCGCTTCGATGTGAGACTTTCTCCCTTTTTGTCTTCTCCACACAACCTCCACCATCATATTCTATTCCACCTATAGTGCTATGTCCATGGCCCACGCTCATGTATTGCGTGAGCGTTGAAAAAGCTGAAGCGCGTTAAAAAGTATGAACCAAGTGCTCGGCTTGTCATCGGGGTTTTGCATGATGTGAATATTTTGTGTGGTGAAGATGGAGCATAGCCAGACTATATGATTTTGTAGGGATAACTTTCTTTGGCCATGTTATTTTGAAAAGACATGATTGCTTTATTAGTGGGCTTGAAGTATTATTGTTTTTATGTCAAATGATAGACTATTGCTTTGAATCACTCGTGTCTTAATATTCATGCCATGATTAGATATATCATCAAGATTATGCTAGGTAGCATTCCACATCAAAAATTATTTTTTTATCATTTACCTACTCGAGGACGAGCAGGAATTAAGCTTGGGGATGCTGATACGTCTCTGCCGTATCTATAATTTTTGATTGTTCCATGCCAATATTATACAACTTTCATATACTTTTGGCAACTTTTTACACTATTTTTTGGGACTAACATATTGATCCAGTGCCCAGTGCCAGTTCCTGTTTGTTGCATGTTTTTTGTTTAGCAGAAAATCCATATCAAATGGAGTCCAAACGGAATAAAAACGGACGGAGAATATTTTTGGAATATTTGGAAAATATGGGAAGAAAATCTTCGCGAGACTGTGCCCGAGGAAGCCACGAGGCAGGGGGGACGCCCCACGCCCCTGGGCGTGCCGCTGAACCTCGTGGGCCCCTCGTAAGGCGGTTGCTGCTATTCTTTTGCCGCAAGAAAGCTAATTTTCAGTAAAAAAATATCGGCAAAGGTTTCAGTTCAATCGAAGTTACGGATCTCCATATATATACGAAACGGTGAAAGGGTAGACGAGGAGAACGCAGAAACAGAGAGAGACAGAGAGACAGATCCAATCTCAGAGGGGCTGTCGCCCCTCCCATGCCATGGAGGCCAAGGACCAGAGGGGAAATCCTTCTCCCATCTAGGGAGGAGGTCAAAGAAGAAGAAGAAGAAGGGGCCCCCTCTCCCCTTCTCTTTCGGTGGCGCTGGAACGCTGCCGTGGCCATCATCATCATCACCGCGATCTGCACCAACACCTCCGCCATCTTCACGAACATCTCCATCACCTTCCCCCCTCTATCTACAGCGGTCCACTCTCCCGCAACACGCTGTACCCTCTACTTGAACATGGTCCTTTATGCTTCATATTATTATCCAATGATGTGTTGCCATCCTATGATGTCTGAGTAGATTTTCGTTGTCCTGTCGGTGGTTGATGAATTGATATGATTGATTTAATTTGCTTGTGGTTATGTTGATGTGCTTTGGTGCCCATTATATGAGCGCCCGCGTGGATCACACCATAGGGTTAGTTGTATGTTGATAGGACTATGTATTGAGGGCAAGAGTGACAGAAGCTTCAAGCTAGCATAGAGATTGATGCATACGGGATTGAAGGGGGACCAATATATCTTAATGCTATGGTTGGGGTTTACCTTAATGAACGTTAGTAGTTGCGGATGCTTGCTAATAGTTCCAATCATAAGTGCATAGAATTCCAAGTCAGGGCTGACATGCTAGCAGTGGCCTCTCCCACATAAAACTTGATATCGGTCTAGTAAAGTAGTCAATTGCTTAGGGATAATTTCGCAAATTCCTACCACCACTTTTCCACACTCGCTATATCTACTTTATTGTTTCTTTATCTAAACATTCCCTGCTTTTTATTTACGCGCTCTTTATTATCTTGCAAACCTATCCAACAACACCTACAAAGTACTTCTAGTTTCATACTTGTTCTAGGTAAAGCGAACGTCAAGCATGCGTAGAGTTGTATCGGTGGTTGATAGAACTTGAGGGAATATTTGTTCTACCTTTAGCTCCTCGTTGGGTTCGACACTCTTACTTATCGAAAATTGTTGCAATCCCCTATACTTGTGGGTTATCAAGATGAGCCGATACGTGTTTCCTCCAGCCAATGATGATTTTACACGTGGTAAATCCCCATTGGTTGGGGCTGTTAATGGGTTATTGGATCCAAAACCGGACCCGATAGCTTAATGGCGTTCCGTTACGGTGGATGCCACGTGTCGGTCACCCTTGACGAAAGCACTTCTGTGACGCGCTATTTATCGTCATGGAAGTGGACACTTCCGTGATGATAATTTTGGTAATGTCATGGAAAACTTCTACGAGAGCACATGTATGACTATCTTGATTCTGTCATAAATTCGTCATGGATGTACATGCATGGCAGAAAACGTGACCTACTGTGACAAACACGTATCATCACGGAAGTGTATTTTTTTGTAGTGAAAGGGGGAGAAAGTGTATAGATCATAGGCTTCGAGAGAGAGAGAGAGAGAGAGAGAGAGAGAGAGAGAGAGAGAGCTTTTCTTCTTTTGTCTTCTTTGCTATTTGGTTGATACTTATTTGTGTGCTTGCTTGATACTATATGTCTATGTGTGTGAGATACTTGTATGATCATGTGGTTGATCATATCATACATTAATGCTTATGCTTGAATGATGTTATCTTTTATATCTCTTATATATTCTATATGATCATTCACTTTGCTTTGGTGATGAGTGCATGTTTTTACTTTCTATCATTTTGAGAGCTCCACCAAGATGTATGTGACATTGAAGAGTAAACCAAGATCCTAATTGATTGTGCATTTGCATTCAAAAACAAATTTTAAATAATGCACAAATTCAGGGGGAGCTCTTGCTTATCACATACTTATCAAAGTGACGATGTATTTCAATCTTATTATCATTTGTCGAAGCTTTGATCTATATGTTGTCATCAATTACCAAAAAGGGGGAGATTGAAAGTGCAACTATCCCTTGGTGGTTTTGGTAATTGCTAACAACATATAGCTCATTGAACTAATGCTCTTTCAAGATGATCATTTTATAAAGTTCAATGATTGGCATGTCATGGACTAGGAATGTGGACCCCTCAAATAGCTAAGGACACATATTAGCTCAAGCCCAAGACTCTACATTTTATTTTAATGGTACTAGATCACATTGAGTCCATAGGAAAAGCCAATACTATTAAAAGGGGATGAGGTGTTGCTTAATGGCTTGCTTGCTCAAAATGCTTAGTGATATGCTCCAATAGCCCTCAACCACTTTCTCATATCCACATATGTCCAAACCAAAAGTCAAAATCGGCCCCACCGATTTGATCTATCTAGCGCCACCGAGTTCGTTTGGCATAGCCACTGCCAGAAACCCTAATCAGTTCAGTCTCACCGATAGGGATCTCGGTCTCACCGAGATGGGATTGCAAACTCTCTGTTTCCCTTTGAAACATTTCGGTCTAACCGAGATGAGCGATCGGTCCCACCGAGTTCACAATGCAAACTCTCTGTGTCCCTTTCGTAACATTTCGGTCTCACCGAACTGAGCGATTCGATCCCACCGAGTTTGCCTGACCAACTCCCTGTTTGCCTATTACAGAAATCGGTCTTACCGAGTTTATGTGGTCGGTCTCACCGAGATTACGTTATTCCCTAACCCTAATGAAATCGGTCCCACCAAGTTGACATGTCGGTCCCACCGAAAAGCCTAACGTTCACATTTTGAACTAAATTGGTCTGACCGAGTTTCATGATTCGGTCCCACCAAGTTTGGTGAATTGTGTGTAGCAGCTAGATTTTATGTGGAGGCTATATATATACCCCTCCACCCACTCTTCATTTATGGAGAGAGCCATTAGAGCGTGCCTACACTTCAAGCATGCATTTTCTGAGAGAGAACCACCTACTCATGTGTTGAGACCAAGATATTCCATTCCAACCACAAGAATCTTGATCTCTAGCCTTTCCCAAGTTGCTTTCCAGTCAAATCATCTTTCCACCAAATCCAAATCTATGAGAGAGAGTTGAGTGTTGGGGATACTATCATTTGAAGCACAAGAGCAAGGAATTCATCATCAACACACCATCTATTACCTTTTGGAGAGTGGTGTCTCCTAGATTGGTTAGGTGTCACTTGGAGCCTCCGACAAGATTGTGGAGTTGAACCAAGGAGTTTGTAAGGGCAAGGAGATCGCCTACATGAAGATATACCCAAGTGAGGCAAGTCCTTCATGGGCGATGGCCACGGTGGGATAGATAAGGTTGCTTCTTCGTGGACCCTTCGTGGGTGGAGCCCTCCATGGACTCACGCAGCCATTACCCTTCGTGGGTTGAAGTCTCCATCAACGTGGATGTACGATAGCACCACCTATCATAACAACGCGAAAACTCTCCGTGTCTACATTGCTTTTGCTCCCTCCAAACTCCCCCCTTTACCTTCATATGCAAATGTTTTACATTCTGCTGCTATACTCTTAGACTTGCATGTGTAGGTTGATTGCTTGACTTGTGCTAACTTGCTGAATCTGCCAAGACCTAAAATTGGGAAAATGATAGACTTTTATTTGGTCAAGTAGTCTAATCACCCCCCTCTAGACATACTTTCGATCCTACAGTATGTGGAGCTCTTACGTAAACTCTGTTGAATAAGTTGAATTGCAATTGCTTGGTGACTGAGAACATAGGTTGTTGGGTTTCAAGAGAGTTTGTTGTTTGAACCTTAACATGTGAATTGGTTGCTACTATAACATTAGAAAACTTTATGAGAAAAGGATTGTTGTTATGATGCTAGGAAAAGTGATTGAAATTATCATTGATCAAACTTATGCACTTTGATAGCATTCACACTTCATAAATTATTTCTTTTATCATTTACCTACTCGAGGACGAGTAGGAATTAAGCTTGGGGATGCTGATATGTCTCCAATGTATCTATAATTTATGAAGTATTCATGCTGTTATTTTATCATTCTTGGATGTTTTACAATCATTTTATAGCAACTTTATATCATTTTTTGGGACTAACCTATTGACCTAGTGCCCAATGCCAGTTTGTGTTTTTTGCTTGTTTTTTACATCGTAGGAAATCAATATCAAACGGAGTCCAAACACCGCGAAACTTTTTGTGCATTTTTATGGACCAGAAGACCAATAGTGGGCCGAAGAAGCACCTGGGGGTGCCCCGAGGGGGGCACATCCCACTAGGGCGCGCCTGGGCCCCTAGGCGCGCCCAGGTGGGTTGTGCACACCTTGGTGGCCTCCTGCACCCCTTCTTTGCACAATAAGTTCCCAAATATTCCAAAACCCTTCGAGGTTAACCTAGATCAGAAGTTCCGCCGCCGCAGGGCTCCGTAGCCACCGAAAATCAATCAAGACCCGTTCCGGCACCCTGCCTGAGGGGGGAATCATCTCCGGTGGCCAGCTTCATTATCCCGGTGGCCACCACGATGAGGATGGAGTAGTCCACCCTCGAGGCTGATGGTTTGTACCAGTAGCTATGTGTTTAATATCTCTCTCTCTCATGTTCTTGAGATGTCACGATCTTGATGTATCACGGGCTTTGTTAATATAGTCGGATCATATGGTGTTTTCCCCTCTCTATCTTGTTGTGATGAATTGAGTTTTTCCCTTTGAGATTTCATTGTTATCGGATTGAATACTTTTATGGATTTGAGAACACTTGATATATCACCGGTGCGCGCCGGTCCTAAACAAACGGTATTTAACCACTTTATGCGATAGCATTTGGAACCATCGGCAATGAGTGTGGGCGATAGGGTGGTCCTTCCCACATGACCCAGAAACCGTCAGGGATAGGGAGCCTTGATGCATACAGTTGTCCCTATATAACCATTTATGATATATCGAATATCCCAAACGCTTCATCCTTGCTACTCATTTGTGCTCACATTGCCATCGCAGTCAGAGTTTTATGGTTCCGCCTAAAACCAGGCAGATTCTAGGCATGGGTGTTTTCCAGGCAGCTTCTAGGCACGGGAGTTTTACGATGCCTGATACATCACAAACAGTTCATGATTATAAACCGTGTACGATAGGTAGACAATCACACATATTTAGTTTTCCTGCACCGTATGTGATAGTGTCTGACATCACACACGCAATGCAAGCAGCAACTGTGTGCATGCTTGCACATATTTCCTCTCTTTGAACCATCTCGGATTATGGTGTATATCGCAAACGTTTGTGTTTTACCAACCGTGTGTCCCGTAATGACCCGCACAACGTAATTTCGCCCTAATTTAATTGCTGCTATTTAAAATTGTACCTAATTTAAACTTGAAAGTAGGCTATAGCTTTATTCATATCCATGAGGTTCAAACAACCAATGCATTATTCTATTCACAGGTACATATGTTTAAGAATTACAGAAGCAACAAATAAAGAATGATGTACCAGGGTTCTATACTTGTACTATTACAGATGGTAAAGAAACAGGCGACAGACATTCCAGTTGTTGAACAAGGTGAAGTGGAATGGCCCTATTGTGTTCTCATGGATGCAGAAGGCATGCAGGACTCTAGTCCAACCCCTTGTGATGGCCGGCCGCCAATCATGTAGTTTGAGAGGTAATCTTTCATAAACTACTTCAGGATCCACTACAAAAGAAAAGATTCAGATATTGTCATCTAACACAACTCATTACGGGCAGTACAAATAAGGCTACATGGTTCTTACTTACCATCCTGCATTTCACTGTTGTCTTGCATAAAGTGTTAACAAATAGTTCGATTGACATCTTTTGACCCATTTTAATAACAATCTTTATCGGTTTCCTTACTTGATACTGGTTCATGAATATCTCATTGCCTCATAGGAAGAAAGGGTCGAAGTGTGGATCTTTGGCAATGATATATGTACCTAAAAGCACCAAGTTAATATTAGAAGCTAAACAACAATTGAAAAATGATGTAGTACAACACTCCATCCATCCCATTATATAAGATTTTATTACATGTATATCTAGACATCATCAGAACATTAAGGCAACACTCTTCCTTGTTGCTATGTAGCCTGGGATTGCATATTTAGTCATTCAGTACAATGCATGTTGCTAAACAACAACTGAAAAATGAAAAGGCATGTTAACTGCAATATCCTTAACAACAACCAAATATCGTAATTCATAGTGGTATTGTTGAAACTATTATTGATGAAATTGAACTGCATGGAAAATAGTTGCACATATAAAGCATCACATTGTGAAGAACTGAAATAAACAAGTCATAAGGACATCTCTAGGCGATCCTTAAAAAGTTAAAGGACTAAAACCCTTAGTGGATATATATATATATATACTCCAGCAATTTTTGGCCGTTTCTAGTCGATCCCCTAAACTTAAGGTTGTAAACTTCAATTTGATCAAGTTGAAAGCAGGTTCAACCGAAAGTATCATGCATTCAAACATAAACATAGATAGTTTTGCATAACCGAACATAAAACATAAATTTAAACTAATCTAAACTACTTTCAGTCGAAGTAGAGGTCGAGCCAATCCTTCCTCGTCATGTACGGTGTTCCGCGAGCTGGGTTCGGGCCAGTACCATCATCGGGGTCATTGTGGAAGGCACTCCTCCACTCGTCGATGTCGATCTCCTCGTCCTCGGGGCCCACCTTGATGCCCTCCGCGTAGCCGTCGCCGCCACCTTCGACCTTGTCATCAGATGAGAGCGTGATAACCTCGCAGCCCTCCCTGCCGCCATCCTCACCGCCTTCGACCTCATCATCGGAAGAGAGCGCGATAACCTCGCCGCCCTCCACGCCGGCAAAGATCGCCCGCTCCGCCTACATGAGCTCCGGGTGCTGCCGACGGAGCTCTTGCATGGAAGCCTCATCAGCAGCCTCGGCCTCGAGGTGCTCCCGTGCCTCGCGGTCCTCTCGCAGCATAGCCGAGCTCACCACCCCTGGCTCTGGAGGAACGAGGTGGACCGGACGTGTGCCGAATGGGAAATTGATCCTAGCCGTTGTGCCATGGTAGCGGACCTTCTAGCGGTCGTACTCCAGGGTCGCGAGCTCGGCCGTGTGGAAGCTACCGAGCCACCGGTGGGTGTGGGTCTCTCGATCTGTAATCCCGGCGACCCACGTCCCCCACCGCCGCTGCCGAACCCTGAGGTAGGACTTCGTCGGGTGCCGGGTCCAGGGGAGGACGGGGAAGTCCTTGAACTGGTGTAGGGGCGTGGCGGCGGGCGGATCGGTGGACCGGCGATGACGGATCAGGCCCGCGGAGGACGACCGGGACACCTCGGTGGCCACCTCACCGGTGTCGGGCGAAAAGGCCGCGATAAACCTCTTTTTGGCCATTGGCTACTCGAGCTCCCTGGCACATAGGCAAAGGTTGAGGATGGAGGCACCGGCGATGGCGGGGACCTACCAATGGTTTCGAGGGTTGTGTGTGTCTGTGTGAGCGGAGGTTGTGTTTGAGGAAATACTGCGGCAACTGAAAATTTTACTAGGCAGGAGTAACATGGCGGGTGTCGGGGGGATGAATCCCAGGTAGGAAACGGAACCCGGATCCTTTTCAAAAACAACAGGGCCAGCATCGCCCCTCAATCTAGCCCGACCTTGGCCGAGTTGCTCGACTTGGCCAGGTCGTTCGATCCGGCCAAGCAGGCCGACCCGGCCAGGCTCCTCGACTCGGCCCCAACAACCAAGCTCAAGACTTCTCTAGCAAGCCAGCACCGCCTTTGGCGTGTTCTCCAAACCTGACCAACGGTCAGCGGCCGTCCCATCCCGGCCGTACAATGGGACGAGTCTCCGCCAGCTAATGATCAACGCCACAGTACCCCGCCCATGCCTCTGGTCAACCGGACGAGGCAACAGTACCCTCTACCTACCCGCTGACTAGGGCCGGCGTGGCTATAGTGCCCTACGCCTACCCATTGGCTAGGCCTGGCGTGGCAACAGTGTCCTGGCGTGACCAATGACGCCCACAAGCGGTGACCTGATAGAGCGCCACTGTAGCCGACTCAACCCGGCCATGCCCTGACGATCGACGAGACGACACAGTGCCCCCTAGGCGCATGGGGCTCGCGCCCAAAGAACCCGGCGAGCCCTGGTACCCGGCGGGTCCCAGCATCGGGTTCCTAGACACTGACAACCCGGCCTTATGGCCTTGTAACATTACCCTTGTACCCCTGGGGAGGTTGACCTATAACCCCCCAGGAGCCCCCATGCATACGGGCAGAACTCACTTCATTCACACAGTCGATCACACACACCCAGCAAAGAAACACCCGAGGAGAGGGAGCAGCCTAAGCCTTGGCCAGACCTCCTTCTTCCTCCATACAGCTCTAGGATCAACTCTGTACTTTTACATATAAACCACACTCGGCAGGACTAGGGGTTTTATCTCTCCGGGAGCCCCAAACCTGGGTATGTCTTGTGTCCCACGGTCGCTCATGCCAACCTCACCTCTGGAGCCCACTAGTGCCCTCGAGCCTCCTCCTCTCTTTAGCCATCCCATGGCATCTGCCGTGCGCCCACCACGACAATTGGCACCCACCATGGGGCAGCTCGAGGTCCTGGCCAGGAGCATGCTTCAGACAGGGATCTTCTCCGACTCCGATGAGCCCATCATGCTGGCGGACGATGTCATCGACGTGCTCGCCGCCTCCTTCGCCACGCTGCGCATCTCTGACACGCCTACGGACGATGAGTACCCCCGCGAGGTACTTAGATTTTCCGACTCCCTGCTCTCCATCAACGACAGCGCTCCCATCGAAGTGATGGACCTCTGCGTGGAGGTTTTCGTCACTGACATCAACGCCTCCTCATCGTCGAGCGCGGCGAGGAAGGCCGCCGAAGCTAAGGCCGCGGCGGATAGGGCCGGCTCGCCCAACCCGCTGCGCGCCATGATACAAAGCCTCCGCGTTCCCATCGGCACCGACATCGACGCCACCAACATCTCCGAGGTCCGGACTCACCTTAACGACGATCGCCAGCGCCTGCTGGACCACACCGAGATGCTCGCCGCCACGCAGCGTCGCCTCAACTCCACCCAGCTGGAGTGCAACGCCGCCTACGGCTGCACGCCTGCCGCCCCCGAGCCGAGCCGGGTCGCCGATGTGCGAGCCCGGGGTGGTGCGATCAGGCGCGCTTTCGGCGCCCTCCCTCCCGTCTATGAGACTCCCGTGAAGAACGGGCGCGCTGCCCAGGTGGTCGCGGCCGACATGGATCATCTTGCGGGCGAAGAGCTGCAGGATCATCTGAAGAGGGTGAACGACCTCCTCGCCGCGGCTAACGCGCAGCAGGACCGCCTCAACCTACTCGCCAAGCCAGCCGGATCTGGCTTGGCTCGTGTCGCTGGACCCGACGATTTCCAGCACGCGGCGTGTTCGCCACCCAGCGAGGCGCACTCCTGCCGCACCCGGACCCGGCGCAACCCCGCCCTGATGGCCACTGGCGGCTTGGCGGACGAGCCAGCCTCCGAGGCCCAGCGCCACCTCGATCCCCTGCTCTAACCCGATCGACGTCCGACTGTAGGCGAACCCCCCCTCTCCCGCGGTGCGGTCACCAACCGGCTGGGCCCACGCGACATCGACAACACCGACGCCCGTCACCGCTTCGACTGACTCGCCCTCTCCCAGGAGCTGGAGGAGACGGGCCCCGTCGGACCGGCGTGCTTCGGGTCACGCATCCGAGGCGAGCCTTTCACCAAAGGGTTCACGCTCCCCCGCGACACCCCCAAGTACAATGGCACTGTGAAGCCGGAGGACTGGCTCACCGACTACATCACCGCCATCAGCATCGCCGGCGGCAACCACTGCCTCGCCATGCGCTACGCGCCTCTCATGCTCCAGGGGTCGGCCCACACCTGGTTGAACAGTCTGCCGGCCGGCAGCATCAACACGTGGGTCGACTTCGAGCAGGCTTTCGTGTGCAACTTCACCGGCACCTACAAGCGACCCGGCCGCCCCAGTCAGCTCGCCATGTGCATGCAGGGGCCAGCGGAAACTGGCCGCGAGTACCTCGCACACTGGACCGAGCTCTGGAATAGCTGTGAGGGCGTCCGTGAAGTTCAAGCCATCCAGTACTTTGTCAACGGGTGCCGAGGCGGCACCCTCCTCAAGCACAAGCTCTTGCGCTTCGAGCCGACCACTATGGCCACGCTCATGGTAACGGCGGACAAGTACGCCAACGCCGACTCCGCCATGAAGATCCAGGTGGCACTGGATGAAGCCGGCAAGGCAAAGCCGGTGCCGCCTCCGAAGCCGGCCGGTGAGAGAAGACGGCAACAACACAACCAGCAGAACAAGCGCACAACTGATCAATCGGCTCAGCGCTACGACAACCGACTCATCGCGGCCACTGAGCAGGCGCCCGTGGCTTACCCGGCCACCAAACGCCGGAACACCGGCAAAATGGCATGGCAGCCCGCCATGAGTTTTGAGGAGATGCTCGACACTCCCTGCAATCACCACAGCGGCGCGAGGCCGTCTACGCACACGCTTCGGCAATGCACCATCACCAAATGCATTGCCAGGGGAGACATCCCGCCGCCTCCGGCTCCAGCTCCTGGAGCAGGGCAGCCACCTCCGCCACCGCCTCTAGTTGCCGGCGCGATGCGCGATTGTAACACCCACGATGCAACTATATCTCCCAGGTGTCGGGGCACGACTTAGAGGCATAGCCGCATGGTAGTTGTGTCGCAAGAGGGGTAATCTTCACACAATCCCATGTGCTGAATAAGAAAGGGATACATAGTTGGCCTACAATTGCCACTTCACACAAATACAAGTTAAACATACATCATCCAGAGTACAGTCAAGGTCCGACTATGAAACCAAAATAAAGAAAGACAACCCCAATTGCTAGATCCCCGATCGCCCCAACTGGTCTCCACTACTGATCAATAGGAAAATGAAACAAGACAACGATCAAGATCTTCATCAAGTTCCCACTTGAGCTGGGTTGCGGCACCTGCACTGGTATCATCGGTACCTGCAACTGTTTGGAAGTATCTGTGAGTCACGAGGACTCAGCAATCTCACACCCTCGCGATCAAGACTATTTAAGCTTATGGGTAGGAAAAGGTAGTGAGGTGGAGCTGCAGCAAGCACTAGCATATATGGTGGCTAACATACGCAAATAAGAGCAAGAAGAGAAGCAATGCAACAGTCGAGAAGCTAGAAGTGATCAAGAAGTGATCCTGAAACTACTTACGTTCAAGCATAACACGAGACCGTGTTCTCTTCCCAGACTCCGCCGAAAAAAGACCATCATGGCTACACACGCGGTTGATTCATTTTAATTAAGTTAAGTATCAAGTTTTCTACAACCGGATATTAACAAATTCCCATCTGCCTATAACTGCAGGCTTTGAAAGTTCAAAACCCTGCAGGGGTGTCCCAACTTAGCCCATCACAAGCTCTCACGGTCAATGAAGGATATTCCTTCTCCCAGGAAGACCCGATCAGACTCGGAATCCCGGTTACAAGACATTTCGACAATGGTAAAACAAGACCAGCAAGACCGCCTGATGCGCCGACATCCCGATAGGAGCTGCACATATCTCATTCTCAGGGCAACACCGGATTGTCCAAGATTCCGGTAGGCCAGCCCAGAGTTGCCCCTGGTGGCCACCGGCGGCTGACAGGTTCGGACCAACACTTAGACAAGCACTGGCCTAGGGGGGTTAAAATAAAGATGACCCTTGAGTCTGTAGAACCCAAGGGAAGGTGATATGTGGCTAGGCAAATGTAAAACCAAGGTTGGTCCTTGCTGGAGGAGTTTTATTCAAAGCGAACTATCAAGGGGTTCCGATAGCACCCAACCGCGTCAGTGACGCAACATCAAGGAACATAACACTGGTATGACGGAAACTATGGCGGCAAGAGTGGAACAAAACACCAGGCATAAGGCCGAGCCTTCCACACTTTACCAAGTATATAGATGCATTAAAGTAAATAAGAGATAATAATGATATCCCAACAATATCCATGTTCCAACATGGAACAAACTCCATCTTCACCTGCAACTAGCAATGCTATAAGAGGGGCTGAGCAAAAGCAGTAACATAGCCAAACAACGGTTTGCTAGGAAAGGTGGGTTAGAGGCTGACATGGCAATATGGGAGCCATGATATAGCAAGTGGTAGGTATCGCGGCATAGCAAAAGAGCGAGCAACTAGCAAGCAAAGATAGAAGTGATTTCGAGTGGTAGATTCAGACTTAGCAGAAAAGAGAGCATGGCATAAACAGAATTATGAAGGCATCTTTGCGAGATCAAAACACTCACCCCAAAGCCTTGCATGACAAACTAAGAATAGCAATACCAATAAGACATGTTCATGAAGCTAACCATGGCAAGAGCAAGATCAAAGCATGCATGGATCAACTACAACACCCATGGCAAAGTTGATTAACATGTAAACAATCTGCCAGGAACATTTTATAGCAAAACTAGAGAAAGATTAAGACATGCTAGGGCACTCCATAATAGGAAAAAGGGCATGGATGGATAGAGCATAACCATATTTCCAAATCATCATTACTGAAGCAACTCAAAACAAGCAAGGATCTCTCCCTAGCATCATGGTTACATGGCATAAAAATAACAGCAGAACAAGGACTTGGCAAAATCCTAAGTCCTTGAAAACAGCAATATCACGAAGGCTACTTTGTATGCTTGTTAAATTCACCACATAGATCACAAAAATACATGGCAAGCACCTTTGTAAAGATGGCATGGCATAGATCAAAACAAATGTAGAGCTCACGCCCATCTAATGCACACAACAAATGTGACAAAAATGACAAGTCCTCATATTCTGATAAGAATCAGCACCTAACAATTTATAGCAATCTTACATCAACGATATGGGCACCCAGATGAACTCAAACAAACATGCCACAATGGAAAAAAATGAAGAGCACATCATGATGAACATTTCGATATATCACACGCACAAAACGAAGCAGCACACAAAAAGTTATGGCATGATGAATAGTGCACCAGAATATAGCAGAAAAGGACTTAGGGAAAATTCAGGGTCAACCTCAGATCTAGGGTTCATGGGAAGTTCGAGGATGACCGGGATTCCACCAGAGTTGGGGCCGGAGACGGAGAAGGAGATGGCCGGAGAGGTGCGGGGAGGCGTCAGGATGGTCGGGGATGCCGGAGAGGGGCCGGACGAGCCGGATTCGGGCGGTGGCGAGGTGGAGAGCCTCCGACGTGGCACGCGTGTGTGCAGAGGGCGGCGAGGCGAGGCGCGAGGTGAGCTCTGGCATGGGCCTCGGGCGGCGGCCATGGTGTCGCAGTGGTGGGGTCCGGCGAGCAAAGCGGCGAGGTGTGCGGCGCGTGGGCGACGGTGCATGGGTGGCGGTGTGCAGGGGTGGTGCCGGTTTGTGGGTGGTGGCGCGCAGGGGTGAGCGGGGCGGCGAGGCGGCACGGTGGAGGTCGCCGGCGGAGGCGACGGTAGGCAAGCGGGCGACGGGGCAGGCACGGGCCAGCGGCGGGCCGGATGGGCTTCCCCGGGCCGCGGCGGCTGGAGGCGGGGAGAAGCCAGGTGTCGCGCCAGGATTGGACGGGGCGACGGCGCTGGATGTGTCCAGCGGCGACGGACATGTCCGGCACAGCGCAGTGGGGAAATTCTAGGGTTTGATCCGCGTAAAATGGAGGGGGAGGTGTTTATATAGGTAGAAGGAGGTGGAACTGTCCAAATGGAATGTAGTTTTTGGCCACGCCATCGTGATCCGACGATGGAGGACATGGGAGTGGTTTGGATGGGTTATTGGTCCGTTTTGGAGGGGGGTTGGGCTGCAACACACACGAGGCCTTTCCGGTTACCCGGTTAACCGTTGGAGTATCAAACGGACTCCAAATGACACGAAATTTGACAGGCGGTCTACCGGTGGTATACCAAGGCCACTTGGCAAATCTCGGTCCATTTCGAGAACGTTCAACACCCGCACACGAAAAGAGACAAAAGGGGGCGTCGGAGGACGTAGGAGTGTCAGATTGCAAAACGGACAACAGGGAAAATGCTCGGATGCGTCAGACGAACATGAATGCAAATGCGATGCACATGATGACATGATATGAAATGCATGACATGAACAAAAGGCAAAACAAGACAACACCCAAGCACGAAGAGAAAATCATATCGCATCTCCGAAAGAAGCAAGAGTCGGAGTTACAAATATAGAAAGTTGTATCCGGGGTGTTACAACACTCCACCACTACGAGAGGATCTCGTCCCGAGATCTAAGATGGCACCGGAGGGAAAAGGATGAGGAAGATAAGAGGTAAAACTAAGTTGCTTCTTTGACAAATGAGTGAAACCAATGAACCTTGAAAGGTTAAACCATTTCGAGAAAAGAAGACCACGGAGATGAACGAAGTTGACAACTCTCCGTTAGAAAATAGGAACGAGGAAGAACAAATTTGGACAGCACTCCGGTTGCAAAGAGATGCAAGACTTGATAAGGCGAAAAGAACTTGAGCAGAGGGCACAACACTCCGGCTAAACGGATAAGCATGAAAAGAACACGATCCTCACCATTCGAGATGATGAGAGAAAAGAACAACATCACAATGCCTCCGGATGAAGGAATAGAAGGTAGATCGTCGGAACAAAAGAACGGAGAAGAAAAATGACAACTTCTACCACAAATGAGTTTGGAAAGCACCCTTCCAAGAAGGTTATAACGAAGTTGTTGGAATCCAACAATGAAAAGAGTAAGTTTGTTGTGGGCTTATGGAAAACATCTCGAAATCTTGAGGTGAAATTCTGCCACTAACGGGAACGATAGATTGGATTGATATGAACAAGGAGACGAGAAACTTATTTCACCAGCATGATAAATGAAGAACTTGGATCATTTATAAGCACCATAAATAGTAACAATCCTTAGGGAAAGCTTTAGGTGAAATATAACCCAAGATAACTCCAAAGAAGAGATTGATGGGTTTAAATATCTCATTCCTGAACTTGTGAATCATGAAACACAAAGAAATTGTCAAGAATGACATAACACAACCTCAAAAGATAATATAGGAAGAACTGCACTTCGGAATGCAAGATGAAGAATACTTGAGCTTCTCTGAAAAGAATCTCGATGAACACTTCGAGAAGGAATTTAAATCCTTGATGAACCACCATGTAGAGACTCCATGAAGAACTCTTTTAACAAAAGAATGATCAAACGAAATGAAGGGTGAAAATAATTAGGTTGAAGCCTTGCAATGATTAGATGGATCTTTGTGATGAGATAAAGCAGAAAACCTGGAACTCCGAAAAAGAAACATGAACAAATGAAATCAAGAATTTGATGAACCTCCGGAATAAGGAATTAATCACTTGGATGAAAGAAGAATAAGCATTATGTTATGTGTATCCTTCACCAATTTAAATTGATGACAAGCAACGGATTTGGCATACTACTTATTCTCGTAGAAAGGATTAAGAGAGATATAGCGCAAACATGGGAAGGTCTTCAACAAACCACCGGTAGGATTTGGAAAAAACGAATGAATTGATATGATAACGAAGGAAAAGAAATCTTGAATGAACCACCGTAAGAATTGAAAAAGAAAGTGCCAAAGACACAATTCACTGGGAAGAATTAGAAAACGAATAAAGATACTTGACAGAATTTAGATACATCAGAACGAAGAGATGATGAACTGATTAGAGGATATTTGAATGATGCACCGGTAAGATTTGGAGGATGAGAGCTGAAAGCTGGAATGAATAAACCCGAAATGATGGCCTTCGGAGGAACAAACTGAAAAGACTCTTGAATTGCTCCAGATGGGTGAAAAGAATTCTCGCAAACCAAAAACAATTATGAGAGGATGGCATCAAGCTTGAACTGAGAATCTTCGAGAGAAAGCACAAGATTTGGAGGAAACACCTCTTCGGTTTTCAAAAGTAGAGAATGACGATGAGAACGACCACCATCAATTGTTGAGAAACTCCAGAATAATGTAGAATATAAAGGTTGAATCAACAATGAAAAGAATGTGAAAGATCTTGGAGAAGGCATTTGACTGATGATAATTCATTCTCACATCAAACTTGGAAAGGAATTTGAAAGTAACTTCGGGAAGATTAGAAGAGTCAGGTAAGATCCTGGGAGAAGACCAGTGGGTTAGGGCCCACTCAAAAGATACATTGTTGAATGATTTAAAAGAGAGATTGCACCGTTGACTTAATTGGCTTGAATGAGATAACATCCTCGAAAGAGCTTGAACAAAAGCAGAGTGGAAACACGAATCTTCGAGATATCTTGAGCACTCCAGAACAATTGAATAGCGAGAAGTGGATGATTCCGAGGTGCACCGGCATGAGAAAGCATTAGAACCGAGCAAAGGATTTGATTGCCAAAGCTTGAATTAAATCCACCGGAGAAGAAAGAGAATGAAGAATGATGAACTTGAAGCTCTGTTAGTACCTTCCTGACAATCACCGGATAAGAATATTGAACGAAAAAGAATGTAGAGGCTTCACATCCATAAGATGGATACTTGATTAAGAAATCTTAGTCCTTGAAGAAAAAAGGGTGGGAGGGCGGGAAAAACAAAGACAACTTGGTACGAATGAAACAAACACCGTTGAGAAAAACTTAGAATTGATCTTGCGAATGTTAAAAATGATCGGATCCACTTGAAGAGAAGCGCAACGGTTGGAAGATAGAATTGAGATGACAACCTTGATGATCACGAAGGATTAATACTCTCATAGAAATAAGAGAGCATCACTTAGGAAAGGTATGGAATCAACACTTGACATTGAAGCAACTCGAATACCACAAACCAAAACAAAACAAAGGATTGGCTTGCGGAATAAGCCGGAAACAAACATATGATAGACCCCATATCGTATCATTTGTATGTTGTAAAGATATTCTAGGAGCTACTTGAATTCCCACTTATAAACTCCCGAAACTTTCTGGTTATGCAATCAGGTGTTGGGGATACAGGGGAAGCATAATATCTCACCCAAACTAACAATACCTACATGCAGCTGTATCCATCCTTCAACACATAACCAAGAAACCTTCAGAAATCGTTTACCTCACCCTTCGAAAAGCATCCGTTATACGAGTTATGACAATACTCCCGAACTCCCGCCCTAGTACTGGGTGGCGTCGAGGTTATCTCACCAACAACTTCATAAAAGAGATTTTCGATGTCGGTGAACTCAGGTATTCCAGAACTGCAACGATAAAATTGTGACAACAACACCTCGGAGCTCAACTCCCCGAGACACTGCCACAACCCCTAAATGTCAGGAGGCACCAAGAACAATGTTCTTGTCACAAAACCATCGAAACGATTCCAAGATACCCGCGTGATCCTAAAATTATTTTTTCGTGAAATTTGAGGAGACAAAAGTCAAAACTCTACATCAGGAGGCCTCACCAGAGCGATGAAGGGACCGAGGAGTAAAAAGAATCCTACTTTCTGATATATATAATCCTAAGACTCAAAACATTTTGTCTAGACTCAACAACGTTGGCGATTCGATCAAGCAGGGGGCTCCTAAGTCGGGGAACGCTCTGATTACCAACTTGTAACACCCATGATATGGCTATATCTCCCACGTGTCGGGGCACACCTTAGAGGCATAGCCGCATGGTAGGTTTGTCGCAAGAGGGGTAATCTTCACGAAATCCGATGTACTGAATAAGAAAGGGATACATAGTGGGCTTACAATCGCCACTTCACACAAATACAAGTTAAACACACATCATCCAGAGTACAATCAAGGTCCGACTACAGGACCAAAATAAAGAAAGACAACCCCAATTGCTAGATCCCCGATCGCCCCAACTGGGCTCCACTACTGATCAACAGGAAAACAGAACAAGACAACGATCAAGATCTTCATCGAGTTCCCACTTGAGGTGGGTTGCGTCACCTGCACTGGTATCGTCGGTACCTGCAACTGTTTGGAACTATCTGTGAGTCACGGGGACTCAGCAATCTCACACCCTCGCGATCAAGACTATTTAAGCTTATGGGTAGGAAAAGGTAGTGAGGTGGAGCTGCAGCAAGCACTAGCATATATGGTGGCTAACATACGCAAATAAGAGCAAGAGGAGAAGCAACGCAACGGTCGAGAAGCTAGAAGTGATCCTGAAACTACTTACGTTCAAGCATAACACGAGACCGTGTTCTCTTCCTAGACTCCGCCGAAAAAATACCATCATGGCTACACACGCGGTTGATTCATTTTAATTAAGTTAAGTGTCAAGTTTTCTACAACCGGATATTAACAAATTCCCATCTGCCCATAACTGCGGGCACGACTTTCGAAAGTTCAAAACTCTGTAGGGGCGTCCCAACTTAGCCCATCACAAGCTCTCACGGTCAACGAAGGATATTCCTTCTCCCAGGAAGCCCCGATCAGACTCGGAATCCCGGTTACAAGACATTTCGACAATGGTAAAACAAGACCAGCAAGACCGCCCGATGCGCCGACATCCCGATAGGAGCTGCACATATCTCGTTCTCAGGGCAACACCAGATTGTCCAAGATTCCGGTAGGCCAGCCCAGAGTTGCCCATGGTGGACACCGGCGGCTGACAGGTTCAGACCAACACTTAGACAAGTACTGGCCCGGGGGGTTAAAATAAAGATGACCCTTGAGTCTGCAGAACCCAAGGGAAGGTGATAGGTGGTTAGGCAAATGTAAAACCAAGGTTGGGCCTTGCTGGAGGAGTTTTATTCAAAGCGAACTATCAAGGGGTTCCCATAGCACCCAACCGCGTCAGTGACGCAACATCAAGGAACATAACACTGGTATGACAGAAACTATGACGGCAAGAGTGGAACAAAACACCAGGCATAAGGCCGAGCCTTCCACACTTTACCAAGTATATAGATGCATTAAAGTAAATAAGAGATAATAATGATATCCCAACAATATCCATGTTCCAACATGGAACAAACTCCATCTTCACCTGCAACTAGCAACACTATAAGAGGGGCTGAGCAAAAGCAGTAACGTAGCCAAACAACGGTTTGCTAGGAAAGGTGGGTTAGAGGCTGACATGGCAATATGGGAGGCATGATATAGCAAGTGGTAGGTATCGCGGCATAGCAAAAGAGCGAGCAACTATCAAGCAAAGATAGAAGTGATTTCGAGGGTATGGTCATCTTGCCTGCAAAGTTCTCAGACTTGACTAAAGCTTGATCCTCATTACCGTACTCAACAGGTTCCTCGATCACGTACTCGTCTCCCGGCTCTACCCAAAGCAAGTACACAAGCAAAGGACCAACAATCAATCACGGTGCAATGCACAAGCAACATGATGCAAAACATGGCATGACATGCGAGATGTGATATGCAATACATATGCATGCTTCGGAAGGGAAAGATTGAACCAGACATCAACTTGGCAAACCAAGTGTGCCGATGGAAAGATGAGATGATTTCGGTCGAAATCTATACAAAGATCACCGGAATCGGATGCATGGTTTGCAAATGGCAAGCAAAACAAGAATGGCACAATTCTGCGATTAATAGCACGATGCCATATAGAATGCAACAAGAAACTAAGCTACTGCACTGCAACATAGCAACAAAGCACATGGCAGTGATCTACTCAACATGCTTGACAAAACATGAACACTGAGCTACGGCTAAATTAGAAAAGAACAGGTTCAGACAAGCATGGCAAAAGTGCAAAAGATATCATCATCATAGACTTAGAGAAAATACTAACATGCTAGAAAATAACATCAGGAAGCCATGTTTAGAGCTAGCAAACAGCATGCTACAGGAACATATCATAGCAGACAAAGGCATGGCATGAATCTACTCAAATCATAGAACAAAAGTCCCTTACTGACCATGAGCCAAAAAGGCAAAGAAGATATGATGGCACCCATGTAAACATAGCAAGAATTGTTTACAGATTCAGACTTAGCAGAAAACAGAACATGGCATAAACATAATTATGAAGGCATCTTTGCGAGATCAAAACACTCACCACAAAGCCTTGCATGACAAACTAAGAATAGCAATAGCAATAAGACATGTTCATGAACCTAACCATGGCAAGAGCAAGATCAAAGCATGCATGGATCAACTACAACACCCATGCCAAAGTTGATTAACATGTAAACAATCTGCCAGGAACATTTTAGAGCAAAAGTAGAGCAAGATTAAGACATGCTATGGGAATCCATAATAGCAAAAAGGGGCATGGATGGATAGAGCATAACCATATGTCCAAATCATCCTTACTGAAGCAACTCAAAACAAGCAAGGATCTCTCTGTAGCATCATGGTTACATGGCATAAAAATAACAGCAGAACAAGGACTTGGCAAAATCCTAAGTCCTTGAAAACAGCAATATCACGAAGGCTACTTTGCATGCTTGTTCTATTCACCACATAGATCACAAAAATACATGGCAAGCACATTTGTAAAGATGGCATGGCATATATCAAAATACATGTAGAGCTCACGCCCATATGATGCACACAACAAATGTGACAAAAATGACAAATCCTCATATTCTGATAAGAATCAGCACCTAACAATTTATAGCACTCTTGCATCAACGATTTGGGCACCCAGATGAACTCAAACAAACATGCCACAATGGAAAAAAATGAAGAGCACATCATGATGAACATTTCAATATATCGCAAGCACAAAACGAAGCAGCACACACAAAGTTATGGCATGATGAATAGTGCACCAGAATATAGCATAAAAGGACTTCGGGAAAATTCAGGGTCAACCTCAGATCTAGGGTTCGTGCGAAGTTCGAGGATGACCGGCATTCCGCCGGAGTTGGGGCCGGAGACGGAGAAGGAGATGGCCGGAGACGTGCGGGGAGGCGTCGAGATGGTCGGGGATGCCGGAGAGGGGCCGGAGAAGCCGGATCCAGGCGGTGGCGAGGTGGAGCACCTCCGATGCGGCGCGCGTGCGTGCAGAGCGTGGCGAGGTGAGCTCCGATGATGGGCCTCGGTCGGCGGCCATGGCGTCGCAGCGGCGGGGTCCGGCGAGCAAAGCGGCGAGGTGTGCGGCGCGGGGGCGATGGTGCGTGGGTGGCGGCATGCGGGGGCGGTGCCGGTTTGCGGGTGGTGGCGCGCATGGGCGAGCAGGGTGGCGAGGTGGCGCGGTGGAGGTCGCCTGCGGTGGTCGGCGGCGATCGCCGGCGGAGGAGGTGGTAGGCAAGCGGGCGACGGGGCAGGCGCGGGCCGGCGGTGCGGCCGGATGGGCTTCCACGGGCCACGGCGGGTGGAGGCGGGCGGAAGCCAGGTGTCGCGCCAGGATTGGACGGGGCGACGGCGCTGGATGTGTCTGGCGGCGACGGACATGTCCGGCACGGCGCAGTGGGGAAATTCTAGGGTTTGATCCGCGTAAAATGGAGGGGGAGGTGTTTATATAGGTAGAAGGAGGTGGAACTGTCCAAATGGAATGTAGTTTTTGGCCACGCCATCGTGATCCGACGACGGAGGACATGGGAGTGGTTTGGATGGGTTATTGGGCCGTTTTGGAGGGGGGTTGGGCTGCAACACACACGAGGCCTTTCCGGTTACCCGGTTAACCGTTGGAGTATCGAACGGACTCCAAATGACACGAAATTTGACAGGTGGTCTATCGGTGGTATACCAAGGCCACTTGGCAAATCTCGGTCCATTTCGAGAACGTTCAACACCCGCACACGAAAAGAGACAAAAGGGGGCGCTGGAGGACGTAGGAGTGTCGGGTTGCAAAACGGACAACGGGGAAAATGCTCGGATGCGTGAGGCGAACACGAATGCAAATGCGATGCACATGATGACATGATATGAAATGCATGACATGAACAAAAGGCAAAACAAAACAACTCCCAAGCATGAAGAGAAAATCATATCGCATCTCCGGAAAAAGCAAGAGTCGGAATTACAAATATAGAAAGTTGTATCTGGGGTGTTACAACACTCCACCACTACGAGAGGATCTCGTCCCGAGATCTAGGATGGCACCGGAGGGAAAAGGACGAGGATGATAAGAGGTAAAACTAAGTTGCTTCTTTGACAAACGAGTGAAACCAATGAACCTTGAAAGGTTAAACCATTTCTAGAAAAGAATACCACAGAGATGAACGAAGTTGACAAATCTCCGTTAGAAAAGAGGAACGAGGAAGAACAAATTTGGACAGCACTCCGGTTGCAAAGAGATGCAAGACTTGATAAGGCGAAAATAACTTGAGCAGAGGGCACAACACTCCAATTAAATGGATAAACATGAAAAGAACACGATCCTCACCATTCGAGATGATGAGAGAAAAGAACAACATCACAATGCCTCCGGATGAAGGAATAGAAGGTAGATCGTCGGAACAAAATAACGGAGAAGAAAAATGACAACTTATACCACAAATGAGTTTGGAAAGCACCCTTCCAAGAAGGTTATAACGGAGTTGTTGGAAACCAACAACGAAAAGAGTAAGCTTGTTGTGGGCTTATGGAAAACATCTCGAAATCTTGAGGTGAAATTCTGCCGCTAACGGGAACGACAGATTGGATTGACATGAACAAGGAGACGAGAAACTTATTTCACCGGGAGGATAAATGAAGAACTTGGATCATTTATAAGCACCATGAATAGTAACAATCCTTAGGGAAAGCTTTAGGTGAAATATAACCCAAGATAACTCCAAAGAAGAGATTGAGGGGTTTAAATATCTCATTCCTGAACTTGTGAATCATGAAACACAAAGAAATTGTCAAGAATGACATAACACCACCTCAAAAGATAAGATAGGAAGAACTGCACTTCGGAATGCAAGATGAAGAATACTTGAGCTTCTCTGAAAAGAATCAGCACCTAACAATTTATAGCACTCTTGCATCAATGATTTGGGTACCCAGATGAACTCAAACAAAGATGCCACAATGGAACAAAATGAAGAACACATCATGGTGAACATTTCGATATATCGCACGCACAAAACGGAGCAGCACACACAAAGTTATGGCATGATGAATAGTGCACCAGAATATAGCAGAAAAGGACTTAGGGAAAATTCAGGGTCAACCTCAGATCTAGGGTTCGTGCGAAATTCGAGGATGACCGGGATTCCGCTGGAGTTGGGGCCGGAGACGGAGAAGGAGATGGCCGGAGAGGTGCGGGGAGGCGTTGGGATGGTCGGGCACACCGGAGAGGGGGCGGAGGAGCCGGATCCGGGCGGTGGCGAGGTGGAGCGCCTCCGACGCGGCGCGCGTGCGTGCAGAGGGCGGCGGGGAGAGGCGCGAGGCGAGGTACGACGATGGGCCTCGGGCGGCGGCCATGGCGTCGCAGCGGCAGGGTCCGGCGAGCAAAGCGGCGATGTGTGGGCGGCGCGCGGGCGATGGTGCGTGGGCGGTGGCGCCGGTTTGTGGGTGGTGGCGCGTAGGGGCGAGCAGGGCGCCGAGGCTACGCGGTGGAGGTCGCCGGTGGAGGAGGCGGTAGGCAAGCGGGCGACGAGGAGGGGGCGCGGGCCGGCGGCGCGGCCGGATGGGCTCGGGCGGGCCCCGAATGGGCTTCCCCGGGCCGCGACGACGGGAGGCGGGCGGAAGCCAGGTGTCGCGCCGGGATTGGACGGGGCGGCGGCGCTGGACGTATTCGGCGGCGACGGACATGTCCAGCATGGCGCAGTGGCGAAATTCTAGGGTTTGATCCGCGAAAAATGGAGGGGGAGGTGTTTATATAGGTAGAAGGAGGTGGGAGTGTCCAAATGGAGTGTATTTTTCGGCCACGCGATCGTGATCCGATGACGGAGGACATGGGAGTTGTTTGGATGGGTTATTGGGCCGTTTTGGAGGGGTGTTGGGCTGCAACACACACGAGGCCTTTCCGGTTACCCGGCTAACCGTTGGAGTATCAAACGGACTCCAAATGACACGAAATTTGACAGGCGGTCTACCGGTGGTATACCAAGGCCACTTGGAAAATCTCGGTCCATTCCGAGAACGTTTAACACCCGCACACGAAAAGAGACAAAAGGGGGCGTCAGAGGACGTAGGAGTGTCGGATTGCAAAACAGACAACCGGGAAAATGCTCAGATGCGTGAGACAAATATGAATGCAAATGCGATGCACATGATGGCATGATATTAAATGCATGACATGAACAAAAGGCAAAACAAGACAACACCCAACCACGACGAGAAAATCATATCGCATCTTCGGAAAAAGCAAGAGTCGGAGTTACAAATATAGAAAGTTGTATCCGGGGTGTTACAGCGATGACCCCTACCAGGCCCAGAACGCGACCTACGACGTCTTCACCAGCCTCGGCGATGACAAGCGCAGTGAGCGCCTCCTTCGGCAGGTGGTGAACACCGTCGTCCCAGCCAAGACGGAGTACATGCATTGGTCGGAGCGCCTGGTCACATGGACCCGGGAAGACCACCCGGCCATCATGCCAAACTCGGGTGGTTACGCTCTTGTCCTCGACCCCACCATTGTCGCGCCCCGGTGCACATGCAAGTTCTCCCGGGTTCTCGTCGATGGCGGCAGCAGCATCAACATTCTCTAGCGCGACACCATGCCCAAGCTTGGCCTCGAGGCCAAGGACCTGGAGCCAACCCGGACAATCTTCCACGACATCGTTCCCAGCGTCTCCTGCTCCCCGATTGGCCGGATCCGGCTCGACGTCCTGTTCGGTGACAACAGCCACTTTCGACACGGGCCGATCTGGTTCGAGGTGGTGGACCTGTCCAGCGCGTACCACGCGCTGCTAGGTAGGCCCGCGCTCGCCAAGTTCATGGCGGTCCCCCACTATGCCTACCTAAAGATGAAGCTGTCGGGTCCAAATGCTTAATCACCATCACCGGCGACTACCGCAAGTCTCTGGACTGTGCCTGAGATGGTGCGAAGCTAGCCGAGTCACTGGTCGTAGTCGAGGAGCGGCGCTAACTCGACCAAATCGTCGCCTTGGCCCAGGAGGCGTCGGCCGCCCAGATCCCAACCGAGGAGCCGGTCGATGAGGCCGCGTTCAAGCTTTCCAAAGAGACCAAGAAGGTGAAGCTGAACCCGGAGGATCCCAGCTGCAACAAGTACGTTGGCGTAGGCACCTGCCTCAACAGCAAATAGGAAGGCGAGCTTGTCGACCTCCTCCGTGAGAATCGGGATATTTTTGCATGGACCCCCAAGGACATGCCGGGTATCCCGAGGAAGTACGCCAAGCACAAACTCCATGTCCGCAAGGACATCAAGCCTGTCCGTCAACCCCTGCGACCCTTTTCTGAAGAAAACAGAAGGACCATCGGTGAAGAGGTCGCCAAACTCTTGGCGGCCGGCGTCATCATGGAAGTATTTCACCCCGAGTGGATGGCCAACCCAGTTCTCGTCCTGAAGAAGAACAAGACCTGGCGCATGTGGATCGATTACACCAGCCTGAACAAGGCCTGCCCCAAAGACCCGTTCGCGCTCTCGTGGATCGACCAAGTCATCGACTCCACCGTTGGGTGTGAGCTCCTATCCTTCCTGGATGCTTACTTCGGCTATCATCAGATCAAGCTGGACCCGGCCGACGCCCTGAAGACGTCCTTCATCACGCCTTTCGGGGCGTATTGATACATCACCATGTCGTTCGGTTTGAAGAACGCCGGCGCCACCTTCCAGCGCTGCATGCAGAAATGCCTGCTACCGCAACTCGGCCACAACATCCATGTCTACATGGACGACATCATGGTGATGACCAAGCAGCACCTCATGCTCCTCGACGATTTGAAGGAAACCTTCGCCAACGTGCGTGAATACAAGGTCAACCTCAACCCAAAGAAATGCGTTTTCGGCGTCTCGGCCGGAAAGCTACTCGGCTTCCTCGTCTCGGAGTGCGGCATTGAGGTGAACCCAGATAAGATCAAGGCCATCGAGCGCATGCGCAAGCCGGCTCGGCTGCACGATGTCCAGAAGTTCACCAGCTGCTTGGCCTCGGTCAGCTGGTTTCTCAGACCGCTGGCGAGAGGGCCTTGCCCCTATATCAGCTGATGAAGAAGACGACGCCGTTCGAGGGAAACTACCAGGCGGACGAAACCTTCCGGGAACTCAAGCGCATGCTGTCCACCGCACCTGTCCTGGCCGCCCCGACCGAGAAGGAGCCATTGTTGCTCTATGTCGCCATGACCTCACGGTTGGTTAGCACGGTGATGGTGGTCGAGCGACCAGAGAAGGGGAAGGTTCAAGCCGTCCAGCGTCCCGTATACTACTTGAGCGAGGTGCTCTCCGCCTCGAAAAAGAACTAACCGCACTACCAGAAGATGTGTTACGGCGTATACTTGACCGCCAAGAAGCTAAAGCAATACTTCCAAGAGCATGTCATCACTGTGGTTAGCACGGCCACTCTCGGCGAGATCATCGGGTGCCGGGATGCCTCCGGCCGGGTCGCCAAGTGGGCGGTCGAGCTAGCCGGCCACACCAGCATCTACGAGCCCCGCACCATGATCAAGTCCTAGGCTTTGGACGACTTCCTCGTCGACTGGACCGAGACCTAGTACCTGCTACCGCCGCTAGACTTGACGCATTGGCGCATGCACTTCGACGGCTCGAAGATGCGGCTCAGCCTAGGGGCTAGCATCGTGCTGTCCTCCCCCAAGGGCGACCGGCTCAAGTATGCACTCCAGATCTCACTTCGCCGCCTCCAACAACATCGCCGAGTACGAAGCCCTTGTGCATGGCCCCCGGCTTGCCAAGGAACTCGGCATCCGGCGAATCCTATGCTTCGACGACTCGGACCTGGTAGTCCAGCAGTGCTCCGGCGAGTGGGATGCCCACGTCTCCCACATGGCAAGCTACCGCTTCCTCGTTTAGAGGCTGTCCGGATTTTTTGAGGGTTGCGTGTTCCTCCACATCCCGCGCACGGAGAATGAGGCGGCCGACATGCTCGCCAAGATTGCCTCGTCCCGGTAGTCCATTCCGTCCGGCGTCTCTGTTGAGCACCTGCACAAGCCATCCATCAAGCCGTCTCCGGACTCCGAGTCCATCCATGTCTCGGATGACCCGGCAGCACCTCAACCTGGCCCGGGGACTGCTCCGACCGACCCAGCCATGCCTCAACTCAGCCCGGGACTACTCCAGCCAGCCCGACCACACCCCAACCCGGCCCTGGGGCCGCTGAACCCAGCTCGTGGGCTGCCACCCCAGAACACGTCATGATGGTCGTCCACACCGGGGTCGCGGCACCATCCCGGGCCCTGCCAATTTCGGAGTTCCTGGAGAACGGGGTCCTCCCCATGGACGATACTGAAGCTCGGCAAGTACAGCGCCGAGCGTCCGCCTACAGCATCATCAACAACGAGCTCATCAAGCGCAGCTCCTCCGGCGTGTTCCAGCGCTACGTCGAGTAGGACAAGGGCATTGAGATCCTCCTCAACATACACCAGGGCGAGTGCGGGCACCACGCCGCCTCGCGGACCCTGGTGGACAAGGCTTTTCGCTAGGGTTTCTACTGTCCCACAGCCCTCGAAGACGCCGAGTCGCTCATCCTCAAGTGCGAGGGATGCCAACGCTTCAGCAACCGTAGCCACCAGCCGGCGTTGGCACTCCGGACCATCACGATCGCCTGGCCCTTCGCGGTCTGGGAACTCGACGTGGTGGGACCCTTCAAGGCCGCTCGAGGCGGCATGACGCACTTGCTGGTGGGGTGGACAAATTCACCATGTGGATCGAGGCAAGGTCGATCAAGAAGCTGGACTGTCCAACGACCATTCGATTTATCAAGGATATCGCGGTGCGCTACGGCATGCCGAACAACATCATCACGGACAATGGCACCAAATTCACCAAGGGTGCGTTCACGTAGTATTTCTCCGTCTCCGGCATCTGCCTCGACCTGGCCTCCGTTGCACATCCACAGTCCAACGGTCAGGTCCAGCGGGCCAACGGCGTCATCCTATCCGGCATCAAGTCGCGGCTCGTCGAGCCGCTCGTCTGTTCTGTCGGCAGCTGGCTCAACAAGTTGCCGGCTGTTCTCTGGAGTCTCCGCACCACGCCTAACCGGTTGACCGGGTTCACCCCGTTCTTCCTCGTCTACGGAGCAGAAGCCGTCATCCCGACCGACGTCGAGTTCGACTTGCTGCGTGTCATGGTGTACATGGAAGTCGAAGCACAAGAAGACCGCGAAGACAGTGTCGACTTGCTCGAAGAAGCGCGTCTCCTAGCGCTCAGTCGCTCAACCATCTACCAGCAAGGTCTGAGGCACTACCACAGCAAGAAGATCAAGCCCCTCACCTTCCGAGAGGGAGACCTCGTCCTCCGACTCGTCCAGCAGCAGACGGGCCACCACAAGTTATCCTCCCCATGGGAGGGCCCCTTCATCGTCAGCAATACCCTATGCGATTGCAACGCCTACTACCTCATCGATGCTCGCAAGTCGAACAAGCGCAAGAGAGACACAGCCGCCGAAGAAACAACCCGGCCATGGAACGCGGAGCTACTCCGCCCATTTTACAGTTAGTTGTAAACACGTATGTACCACCGTCTTTTGTAATCATCTCAAAACTATGGGGTCCACGAATGACGCTCGGGGGCTGCCCCTTTTGCGACCAAGCTATCGTATCTCTACATTTGCGCATCACTTTAAAAATTTAAGCCGAACCCGGCCGCCGGGTCGAATCGCTCGACCAGGGGGCTCGGGGGCTGGCCGGCTTGGCCACTCACCGTTTTTTTCTTAGCAGTTCTAAAACGCGTTGGATCGCCATAGCTTGTCGCTTCGCCCTAAGCTGCAGATCCGGCTTCGACTGCGGGCTGGCAAGCGCATGAGAACAAAAGCAACAGCGCGCCACGAACACTAAGTCAAGAACTGCCGGGTTGCCCAACCCGGTCCCGCCGCCTTAAGTTACCGCATGGCCGGCTGCCCGCCAACCCAGCCCGCCGGATGGCCGCCAGCCGTCCCAGTGGGTGTTTCGCTCGCGCTCAACATTTTGAAAGACTAAGTATTGAACGCTCCTTTCAAAAATCAAACCCCTTGTCACGGACCAAAGCCTTGGCCGTCAGATTCGCGAGGGGGGGAGGCCCAAAGAGGGAGAGTTACAAGAAAATGGCCCTAAAACGAAAAGCGAAAGCGCGGGCATCCACGAAGTTTCTGCATGTCGCCGGATCGCTCGACCCGGCCCACCACTTTAAGCTACTACATGACCGGCTGCTCGCCAACCCGGCCCGCCGGATTGCCGCCAGCCGGCCCGGTGGGTGTTTCGCTCACGCCCAACGTTTCAAAAAGCCCAAGTACTGTGCGTCCCTGTCAAAGGCCAAACCCCTTGTCACGGACCAGAGCCCTGGCCGTCAGACTCGCGGGGGTGAAACCCAAAGGGAGGAAGTCGCAAGAAAACAACTCCAAAAAATGACAAGAAAAGGCGCAAACATTCACACAGCTCATACAACATAAATTTAAACAGGCCCAAGGCCAGAATTCATTACAAACAATCAACCCCCAGTGGGTGGGTGGACCTGCTACCTAACCGAAATTTTCTATAAGTAAGAAATCAGGCATCGCCTCCGCCAGAGCACGCAACCGCCGGGTCCGCAGAGGTGCCGGTATCATCCCCCTCGGCGTTCGTGTAGACGCCCGTCTCCGCGGAGCTACCCTCCGGGTCTTCCAAAAAAAGGTCGTAGTCCTCAGCGGGCACAACGCCGCCATCCTCCACCCGCTCCGGCTGGAACTCGTCGTGGAAGGCGAACCTGGCGATATAGCTGGCCCGGGCGGTGATTCGGCCAGCCTCCGCCTGCACTTGGCTCTCCGAGCCGGCTTGCTGGCCCATCAATGCATCCAGCGCCAAGTTAGGATGCCACGACAATGCAAACCGAAGCGCCATCTCAGTGCCGGCACGAGCAGTGAACACCCGCCACTCATGAAGATGGTCCAGGCCCACCTCCAACCACTACGCTAGCCGCGTGAAGCTGTCCGGTGCAATGGAACCCGGCCAGAGGGCCGCCGTCATCGCCACGCCGGCCTGAGAAGGCCGCCCCATCTGGTCGCTCAGGACCCGCAGGCGGGTCTGGGCGACAGTCACGATCTCTGGGAAGGTCCAGGCCACATTCGGGTCAGTCCCGGAGCCCACGACTCCCTGTGGGTCTCGCTGAAAGCGGACGGCCTCCTCCGCCAGTGGGAGCGTCTCCGGGAAGGTCCCTGTCAAGAAGAAAAGCAAGTCAGAAGAAAACTACTAAGGAAGAGAGGCTGGAGTCCCAACCCGGCAGCGACAACAAAACAAAAGAAAAGCACTTACTGGAGAAGGACTCTTCCAGGTGTTGCGCTTCGAGCAACATACCGCGCCACTCCCGGGCGATGGTGCGGTTGCGCTCCTCCAGCGCCTTCTCCAGGTCGGCGACCTTGGCAAGGGCCGCCTTCAGCTCGGCGTCCTTGTCCTCGGCCGCCTTCACGGCCTCCTCACGGAGCCGGGTCTTCCCCTGTCGGGTCCCCTTCGCCATGGCCACAAGCCTCTTTAGGCACTCCACCTCGGCCTGGAGCTGCCGCTTGTCATTGGCCAGTTTGCCGCGCTGCTGGTCCGCCTCGGCAAGGGCCTACTGTGCCTCCATGACCTTGGCGGCCTCCGCCTTGAGGCGCTCCACCTCAGACTCGAGCCGGCTCTTGTCGCCCGCCAGCTGCTCCCGTAGCCGGCTGGCCTCGTCAAGCGCCTGCCGAGCTCCCGTCGCCTCCGCCTTCGCCGCCTCCACTTCGGCCCCGAGCCTGCGTACGTCCGCAACAAGCTGGTCATAGCAAAAACTGGCCCGAATCAGTCGGGTCCTCCAAGACAGCACCTCGGTTGCAGAAGAAAAAACTCAGTGACAAAGTACTGCATTAAGATTCGACCCAACTGCCATGAAGTTGGCCCGAATCTTGGGGGCTACACCCAGTGGGTGCGCTAGCACGCCCCCACTAGAAAAGAGCATGAAGAAGAAATACCTGTCGCGACACGGAGCTCCTCCTCCTTGGCGGCGAGCCCCTCCTTCAGACGCCGATGCGTATCAAGGAGCCGGTTGAAGACATTGACCCGGTAGGAGTCAAGTTGCTACAAGAAGAAACAATCAGCACAAGCCGGCAAGATAAGTTTTGGCCCAACTGACACGCAGTTGGCCCGAATCTCGGGGGCTACACCCAGTGGGTGCGCTGGCGCGCCCCCACGAAGAGGAAAATGATGGAAAAAGAAAAAACAGAGCTCGTATGGAAACTTACGAATACGGCGCGATCCAGATCCTGCGTCGCCCCAACCTCGGCCTGGGCGAAGGCCTGGATCCGATCTGTCCGCCTTCGCAAGTGACGGGTTATGATGGCCATTGCCGCCTCCTGGGTTAGAGGTCCGAAGGGGACCTCGCTGGTCCCGCTCCGCGACGCCCGCGGCTCGGCATCCCGGCATCCTCCGGCCCAGATCGTCAGGACGTGCCCTCCGCTGGCCGCCCCCCTGAAGCTGGCGCCTTCTCCAGCACCCTCCCCGGCATCGACGTCGTCTCGGTGGGCGGAGCGGCTTGAGGCTCCACCACCAGCGACGCCTCGTCCGCTGACGCCCGGGGTGCCCCCTCTGGCACCGCCCGCGCCTCCTCCTCCAAGACAGCATCGCCACTGCCTCCATCGGCCCTCTCCCGCTTGACCACGTCGGTCCGCGGTGGGGTGCCGTCCTCGACAACCACGGCCTCCCGATCGAGGTCCATCGCGTCTGCACAGCCGCCTTGGCCGTGCTCCCTTGCCGACGCCGGCACGAAGACCGTTGTCGCCACCACCGTCCCCGCTGGCATCTCCGGCCACGCCAGCCCCTCGCCGGCTTGCGCCCACGCCGTCGCGGCTCTGACCCAGGCCTGGGTCGACGCCGCCGCTAGCTCCGCTTCGGCCCGGTTCCGATCCCGCCAGGCCAGGCCCTCGGCGTCGGCCGAGTCCAGGCCGAGGTCCGGATCCTCCGGCGCCTCGTCCCCGTCCTCGTCCTTGTCCCGGTCGGCGGCGCCAGATCGGCTCCTCCGGAACGCGGCACCCTCGACGGACGCGATATCCACCGCCACCAGCGCCAGCGAAATCAGTGATCTGAAGCACAAGACAAAAATAATTACGATGGGTCAAGCAGGGCCGCTCGGCTACGCGGCTCGGGCAGAAGAAATCACTTACCCCGGCACCACCGAAACTTCGGGCCTCGCTGCCCTTTCCTGCACAGCGCCGCGCCTCCTCTTGGCAGGCGGCTTCGCGCCTCTGGCCAGGTCCGCCGCGCACTTCACCGCTGGGGCCCGCGGTGGGGCGATATCCTTCCCGTGCGAGCGTCGCGCCGTCCCCGCCCCCCGAGACGACCCGGCTCCGGCAGCGCCACCACCTCCTCCGCCCGGCGCCGCTGCGTCAACAGCTTGCATCAACGTTTCCAAAGTCGTCCCGCGACCGGCAACTCAAGGAATATAAACAAGGCTCACCTGCTCGGCGCTCGATGCCTTGCGCCCGTATCGGCGGCCACCGCCTCCCCTCCGTCTTGGGCCTCGGGCTCCTCCGAGGCGTCCCGCACCACCTGCGTCCGTGCCCGGTCATAAGGGTGCCGAATGGCATTCAGAAGCACCTCTCGTGTCACGTCAGGGCGAACGAGAAGATAAGCAGCAGCGAAGTATCGAGACCAGGGACTCACCAACGGTGCTGGGTTCATACAGGTGTACGGGGCCTTCCCGAACGCCCAGTCGACCCCCAAGTTGGCCTTGGAGATATCATTAAACCGGAGCGCGATCTGGTCTACCGCCAACCGCGTATTGACCATGCAGTTGGGATCCTGGAGGCCGGCCATCTGGCCGATGAGGTGGTTGCATCGCTGCAGCGGCAGCACCCGCCGGACGATAAAGGCGGTGATGAGGTCGCTGCCGGTGAGCCCCTCCTGCTCCTTCATCACTGACACCCGCTTGCACAGGTTGAGCACCTCCTGCAACGGGTTCTTGGGGTAGTACCCCCAGTTCAGCTTCCCCCACGGCGGCGAGTTGATGAACGGCGGAAGGTTGATGCGGTCATCGCCGACGCTGTGGACGTAGAAGAAGGAATTCGGCCATTTCTTGGCAGAATCCTCCAGCGGCATCTTTGGGAAGTCGGCGCCCAACCGCTTGGTGATGACGGCCGCCCCGCACTCGGACATCTCTCCGGCCTTCGGCCCCTGCTGTTTCAGAGAGAAGAAGCGCACCCAGAGGTCGTGCGAAGGCTCGACCCCCAGGTACCCCTTCTAGAGGGTGACGAAGTCGGACAGGTGCACGATTGCACCGGCGCCAAGGTGATGAGGCTGGAGCCCGAAGAACTCCAAAAACTCGCGGAAGAAGCCGCTCGCGGGAAGCCTGAACCCGCGCTTGAAGTGCGGCAGGAAGACCACCCGCTCCGAGCCTCTGGCCCGCGGCTCCCGCTATCCTTGCGGGAGGCGAGCCTCGACCTCGTCCGCCCTCGGCAGGTGCCTGGTGTCGCGAAGGTAGGCGATGTCGTTGAGGGTGACGGTCAAGCCCATCCATGACCCTGACGGCAGCGCCATCATCCCACAGGTGCAAAAGAAGAAGGAAGGGGAAAGGAAGATGGCAGGAAAGCTCTGCTCTGAACGGCGGGCGTCTCAGCTAGCGGCGACCGTCGGAAGCAAAGGGAGGACGAAGAGGCAGGGGTGCGCGAGTGTTAGTGATCTCCGCCGCCCCCCTTGCCCCCAATTTATAGGCCATGATTCAAAACGCGGGGAAGTGGGATCGTTTGCGCTTGCCCCTCCCACTTCCCCGCAATAAGTGCGCGCGTACGCATGCAATAACTGCCTAGAGAATAGCAACCGACCTGCGGACGCCACAATAAATCTGCGCGCGTGGGCCGAGGGCGTGCAGCGGCGGGCCCTAGAGCGTCGCCCCGCCGTATCATGCGCATGGCATGTTAGGCCCTTCCGGCTCCTAGGCACCACATGGCGGCTGCGTGAAGCCCAAAGTATTTCCCAAGATTCATCGAGCTCCTCAGTTTCCCGCCACGACCAAGACGCCGTGATCCGGCTTCCGGAAGCCGGCACACAGTGGGTGTTGCCGGACCCGACGGTCACCAAGTTTGCCTCTGCACAGGGGTGAAACTGCGAAGGCCCACCACCCGAAGATGGTGGACCTTCATAGCTTCAGGGACTACTGTCGGGGGGATGAACCCCAGGCGGGCAACGGAACCCGCATCCTTTTCAAAAACAACGGGGCCAGCATCACCCCTCAATCTGGTCCGATCTTGGCCGAGTTGCTCGACTCGGCCAGGTCGCTCAATCCGGCCAAGCAGGCCGACCCGGCCAGGCTCCTCGACTCGGCCCCAACAACCAAGCTCAAGACTTCTCCAGCAAGCCAGCACCGCCCTTGGCGTGTTCTCCAAACCCGGCCAAGGGTCAGCGGCCATCCCATTCCATCTGTATGATGGGACAAGTCACCGCCAGCTAATGATCAATGCCACAGCACCCCGCCCATGCCTCTGGTCAGTCGGACGAGGCAACAGTGCCCTCTACCTACCCGCTGACTAGGGCCGGGGTGGCTACAGTGCCCTACACCTACCCACTGGCTAGGCCTGGCGTGGCAACAGTGTCCCGGCGTGACCAAGCGGCGACCTGATGGAGCGCAACTGTAGCCGACTCAACCCGGCCATGCCCCGACGATCGACAAGACGGCACACACTGCCCCCTAGCCGCATGGGGCCCGCGCCCGGAGAACCCGGCGAGCCCTGGTACCCGGCGGGTCCTAGCACCAGGTTCCTGGACACTGACAACCCGGCCCTACGGCCTTGTAACATTACCCTTGTACCCCTGGGGGTTGACCTATAAACCCCCCAAGAGCCCCCATGCATACGGGCAGAACCCACTTCATTCACACAGTCGATCACACACACCCAGCAAAGCAACACCCGAGGTGAGGGAGCAGCCTAAGCCTTGGTCAGACCTCCTTCTTCCTCCATACAGCTCTAGGAGCAACTTTGTACTGCTACATATAAACCACACTCGGCAGGACTAGGGGTGTTATCTCTCCGGAGAGCCTCGAACCTGGGTATGTCTTGCATCCCGCGCTCGCTCATGCAGACCTCGCCTCTGGAGCCCACCAGTGCCCTCGAGCCTCCTCCTATCTTTAGCCATCCCATCGCATCTTCCTTGCACCCTCCACGATAGCAGGGCTACTGAAAATTTGGATCAAGGGCAAGCAGATATTTTTGAGATTGTGAAGGATGCAGAGGCGGGAGTAAAATGCAGGGGCTACTGAAAATTTGAATCAAAGGACTGAAGTAGAGTGGGAGTAACAGATATCGCACATGGTCCGCACATACTACTCGTGTGCTATCAAACATTAAAACCTTCCAGGCGGTAGATATTTTCAAGATTGTGAGGGATGCAGAGGCGGGAGTTTTTGGGGAGCGAGCTTGTGTGCTTGACACGCCGGCTGTGGACTATAGCCGACGCACCTTCTCGAGTAAGCCATAGGCGTAATATACACCGATGGTGCTCCAAGATATTTTGTACTACATCTCACATGGTTGGTGATAATAAACTGTGTGGGATCTACTTGATTTGAATTAGAAATTGGGGTCACAACGGCAATGGACGATGTTTGAATTGCTAGACCATTTATCTATAGTGAACATGCAACTATATGTGTGTCATAAAACAATTGGAATTATTCAGGGTCCATTTGGACATTTCATACATTAAACTGGTTTTCTATCCATTTCAGGTCCACAATTCAAAATTAAACTACATGCACATGCTCCGGTGCATACAAATTGGTTGAAAAATCAAATATGTGTCCTTCAGCGCATGCTTAGGTCCTATGCAAGAAATGGGAATGAATTTTTCGGGGTTAGTTTGGCCTTTTTTATACATTAACTGGCTTTTCTAGGCATTTTATGTGCATAATTCAAATTTGAACTACAAGCACATGCTCCAATGGACTATAGTTGGTTGAAAATCACATGTGTGTCCTTGGGTGAATTTCTCGGTCACATGCAAGAGATGGGAATGAATTTCAAACACCAGGGCACTGTTGGTTGCCGGCGAAACATTGAGATGCCTAGTTTTTAAATTCTAGTAAATCCAAAACTCGTCTGAAATTCATGAAACTTGGCATGCTATCACGGAGCGGCATCAACATGTTGTGGTGAAAATTTTGTCCCAATTGGGGCATGTTTGGGTATAAGCTTCTCACAAACCAGAGCTTCTCACAACAAGCATGATGGTTTCGATAGGGAATGTCCCACCTTTGGAGATGAAACGATATCCATTGCCTCTTATTGCTTCCAAAAAAATTCTAATGTCAACATAGAACAATAGGAGTGTTGTGTCAATTTTTGTGATTTTTCTGGGTTCGTTTGGACATTTTTATGCATTTAACTGGGTTTTCTAGGCATTTTATGTGCATAATTAAAATTTGAACTACAAGCACATGCTCCAGTGCACTAAGGTTGGTTGAAAAATCTAATTTGTGTCCTTGGGTGAATTTCTAGGTCCCATGCAAGAGATGGGAATGAAATTCAAACACCAGACCACTGTTGATTGCCGGCAAAACGTTGAGATGCCTGGTTTTTAAATTCTAGTAAATCCAAAACTTGTTTGAAATTCATGAAACTTGGCATGCTATCATGGAGCGGCATCAACATACCGTGGTGAAACATTTGTCCCATTTGGGGCAGGTTCGGGTATATGCTTCGCAGAAACTAGAGATTCTCACAACAATCATGATGGTTTCAGTAGGGAATGTCCCACCTTTGGGGACGAAACGATATCCATTGCCTCTTTTTGCTTTCAAAAAAATTCTAGTGTCAACATAGAAAAACAGGAGTGTTGTGTCAATTTTTGGGATTTTCCGGGGTTCGTTTGGACATTTTTATGCATTAACTGGGTTTTCTACACATTTTATGTGCATAATTCAAATATGAACAACAAGCACATGCTCCAATGCACTAAGGTAAGTTGAAAAATCTAATATGTGTCCTTGGGTGAATTTCTAGGTCCTACGCAAGAGATGGCAATGAAATTTAAACACCAGGGCACCGTTGATTGCCGGCAAAACATTGAGATGCCTTGTTTTTCAATTCTAGTAAATCCAAAACTCGTCTTAAATTCATGAAACTTGGCATGCTTTCATGGATCTGCGTCAACATGCCATGGTGAAAATTTAGTCCCATTTGGGGCAGGTTCGGGTATATGCTTCTCACAAACCAAAGCTTCTCACAACAAGCATGATGGTTTCGGTTGAGAATCTCCCACCTTTGGGGACGAAACGATATCCCTTACCTCTTATTGCTTTCAAAAATTTTCTCGTGTCAACATAGAACAACTGGAGTGTTGTGTCAAATTTTGGGATTTTCGGGGTTCGTTTGGATATTTTTATGCATTAACTGAGTTTTCA
Organism: Triticum dicoccoides; assembly: GCF_002162155.2. Taxonomy (NCBI): domain Eukaryota; kingdom Viridiplantae; phylum Streptophyta; class Magnoliopsida; order Poales; family Poaceae; genus Triticum; species Triticum dicoccoides. Next base: position 435,532,232 of record NC_041386.1, read on the forward strand.
ATGCATTTATGTGCATAATTCAAATTTGAACTACATGCAGATGCTCCAATGCATATAAATTGGTTTAAAAATCAAATTTGTGTCCTCGGGTGAATGCTTAGGTCCCATGCCAGAAATGGGAATGACTTTCAGACACCAGGGCACCGTTCATTGCCGGCAAAACATTGAGATGCCTGGTTTTTAAATTCTAGTAAATCCAAAGCTTGTCTGAAATTCATGAAACTTGGCATGCTTTCATGGAGCGGCATCAACATGCTGTGGTAAATTTTTTGTCCCATTTGGGGCAGGTTTGGGTATATGATTCTCACAAACCAGAGCTTCTCACAACAAGCATCATGGTTTCGGTAGGGAACGCCCCACCTTTTGGGACGAAACGATATCCACTCCCTCTTATTGCTTCCAAATTTTTTTCTCGTGTCAACATGGAACAACAGGAGTGTTGTGTCAATTTTTGTGATTTTTCGGAGTTCTTTTGGGCATTTTTATGCATTAAATAAGTTTTTAATGCATTTATGTGCATAATTCATATTTGAACTACATGCAGATGCTCCAGTGCATATAAATTGGTTGAAAAATCAAATCTGTGTCCTTCGGTTCATGCTTAGGTCTCATGCAAGAAATGGTAATGAATTTCAAACACCAAGGCACCATTGATAGCCGGCAAAACATTGAGATGCCTGGTTTTTAAATTCTAGTAAATCCAAAACTCGTCTGAAATTCATGAAACTTGGCATGCTATCATGGAGCGGCATCAACATGTCGTGGTGAAAAATTTGTCCCATTTGGGGCAGGTTCGGGTATATGCTTCTCAAAAACCAGAGCTTCTCACAACAAACATGATGGTTTCGGTAGGGAAATGTCCCACCTTTTGGGACGAAATGATATCCATTGCCTCTTATTGCTTTCCAAAATTTTCTAGTGTCAACATAGAACAACATGAGTGTTGTGTCAATTGTTGGGATTTTTTGGGGTTCGCTTGGACATTTTTATGCATTAACTGGGTTTTCTAGGCATTTTATGTGCATAATTCAAATTTGAACTACAAGCACATGCTCCAATGCACTAAGGTAAGTTGAAAAATCTAATCTATGTCCTTGGGTGAATTTCTAGGTCCTATACAAGAGATGGGAATGAAATTCAAGCAACAGGGCACTGTTGATTGCCGGCAAAACATTGAGATGCGTGGTTTTTAAATTCTAGTAAATCAAAAATTCGTCTAAAATTCATGAAACTTGGCATGCTTTCATGGAGCGGCATCAACATGCCGTGGTGAAAATTTTGTTCCATTTGGGGCAGGTTCGGGTATATGCTTCTCACAAACCAAAGCTTCTCACAACAAGCATGATGGTTTCGATAGGGAACGTCCCACCTTTGGGGACGAAACGATATCCATTACCTCTTATTGCTTTCAAAAAAATTCTCATGTCAACATAGAAAAACAGGAGTGTTGTGTCAAATTTTGGGATTTTACGGGGTTCGTTTGGACATTTTTATGCATTAACTGAGTTTTCAATGCATTTATGTGCATAATTCAAATTTGAACTACATGCAGATGCTCCAATGCATATAAATTGGTTGAAAAATCAAATCTGTGTCCTTGGGTGCATGCTTAGGTCCCATGCACGAAATGGGAATGAATTTCAAACACTAGGGCATCGTTTATTGCCAGCAAAACATTAAGATGCCTGGTTTTTAAATTCTAGTAAGTCCAACACTCGTCTTAAATTCATGAAATTTGGCATTCTTTCATGGAGCGGCATCAACATGCCGTGGTAAAAATTTTGTCCCGTTTGGGGCAGGTTTGGGTATATGCTTCTCACGAACCAGAGCTTCTCACAACAAGCATCATGGTTTTGGTAGGGAACGCCCCACCTTTGGGGAAGAAACGATATCCACTGCCTCTTATCACTTTCAAAAATTTTCTCATGTCAACATAGAACAAAAGGAGTGTTGTGTCATTTTTGTGATTTTTTGGGGTTCTTTTCGACATTTTTATGCATTAACTGAGTTTTCAATGCATTTGTGTGCATAATTCAAATTTGAACTACATGCACATGCTCTAGTGCATATAAATTGGTTGAAAAATCAAATTTGTGTCCTTGGGTGCATTCTTAGGTCCCATGCAAGAAATGGGAATTAATTTCAAACACCAGGGCACCGTTGATAGCCGCCAAAACATTGAGATGCCTGGTTTTTAAATTCTAGTAAATCCAAAACTTGTCTGAAATTCATGAAACTTAGCATGCTATCATGGAATGGCACCCGACATGATGTGGTATTTTTCGTGTCCATTTTGAGAAAAGCCACAGTCGAATAATGACAGCTAACAAAGCCATTTTGAAAAAATAGCTGCCACTTTAATATCTCAAAAGTTTGTATAATTCAAACCATGTGCGTTCTGTTAACCATTCACATGACGCCACATGTCTTGGTTTTAATGGCTGTAGGAGGTGCCATACGGACAGCTGCTTGACCTTGACTGAACGGGAGGCGTGTGAGCGCAGTCTGGTACGCAGGCTGACCGAGAGGCGTGCAAGCCGTCCTCCAATGCGCAGGCTCACCGGGAAGCTTTGTGAGCTGTACGCTGCGCAGGCTCACTGGGAAGCGAGCTCTTTGACTTCCATGGCTGCCTGCCTTCCTCTCCACTAATGGCGCCTGAGCCCCTATTTAATACGGGCAACCTTATTGTTCGCCTCCCATTCCCCTCCCCCTCGCAGACCTCCACCAACGCCATGGCGCAGAATGATCATCTGCCACTAGTCTTCAAGTTTGGTGAAGTCGACTCCGAGTCGGAGGAGATAGAAAATAAGGTGGAATGGGGCCTCATGGACAAGGCCCAGAATGAGCTGGCCGAGGCGGTTGCTGCCCCTGCTCCTGTCCCAGCTCCCATCCCCGCGCCCACGCTAGCGACCATCCCCATAGCATTGACGGGCTGGTCGCCGAGCACTATCACAGAGATGGAAGCCGCGGGCATCAGCGAGGTCTCTGCGGACCCGCGCAAGCTCGTGTACATGCCAGCACTCGTGCTCGTGCCCGTGTGCGCCCCTCCACCTACAATGCCGTCGGCCCCCGTGCATTTGGCTGCACCCGCCGCGCCCATGCGCTCCCCTCCACCCACCGTGGTGCCGGTCCCCTGTGCCTGTGCCCGTGCGCATGCCCCCCTTAGCGGCATGGGACGCTGCCGTCGACCGCTACCTCTCTGCGGCACCAGTTGCCGTCCTCCCGCGCCCTGCCCGTCGATCACGCGACGACATGATGTTTGATTTACAAGTGAAGAACATTTTGTGCTGCCTTGAAGACTTCAACAACGGCATCCTGGAGGATGACAACGACAACGACGACGCGGCACGCCGCCTCAAACGCCGCTGGAAATAGTTTTTTGGGGTTTAATACTGTATCACGAATTCTCGATCATATGAATATAAATTCGCAGTGTGACTGAATGAAAGATATGGTTTGAACGAACTTGCGTTTTCTCTCTTAATGTACAAACTTAACAAACGATTTTCTTTTGAAAAAAATGTTAATGGTTTTTAAATATAAAACACTCATCGCAAACATTTTAGTTAGAACACCCATATGCAAACCGACAGCTTCCCCAGGAAGGCAAGGCAAAATGTGCCGAGCAGGATTTACGCATCCCTTCAACGCAAACGGTTGTTTTGCATGACCCATGTGCAACCGCGTACAAACAATTGGGTAAGATTTGCATATTTGTGCCATTTGTCAAACTGGAAAGATTGACATTTGTTTATCTAGTAACATTGCCATTTCTCAACCTTGTAACACTGCGATTTGTCAAAATATGCAGCTACAAATCACTAGCACTATCTAATTTTTGCAACTAAAATCACTAGCACTGTTCATATGGACACCACTAGCAGGCATGAGTTCATCGATGCATATGCAAATGTACCATTGATTACATACAACAAGTCATCAAGCCAAAACGACAACGAGGATACACGTTGGATTATAGATCATTTCCAATAAAACATTCTAGTAAAGTTTTTCTCAACCAGAAGTGATTCTCTGGGAAGGGCCAGCTACTGTCAATCTCGAGACCAACGCAGGACTGATCATCGAGGCTGAAGCGGCCTATGTCAGGACCCATATTGGGACGGTAGGGAAGCATAGTAATGTCTGAGGTATAGATATAGTTGCTTCTCATAAATGGTAGTAACGTTGTGTCCACAACAGCTGGATCGCCTTCCACCATCATTGCATAGTTTTGTCCAAGGAAGAGCGAGTTTCCTCCAATACTTTCAATACTGAACCAGGGAGAAGGTGTTGGCGCTAGTACACTAGTATCCATCCCGAATACCCTGGAACGGATGTTCGAATAGGTCCGGAGAGTGCGGCCATATGAGACAACACCTGCTTCCTTAGTAACATCAGCAGTGCCCTATATACAGACACGAAGAGGTGATCCATCAGAATAAGTTGCGAGGCGCCGCTGAGTATATGGGTCCTGCTCGTCCTCATGCTCATGAATACAATTTTCAAGTATAGGTGGTGGAATGTTCACAGGACCTTGGAAACACAAGAAGGTTAATTAGTAAACGGAAACTAGCTAACCTGCATGCATGTGGATGAAACAATTATAATTACGGTGGAAGACAAATGTACCAAAATCATAAGGATTCCGTGCAAGAACAGTGCCACGACTGGTGGCAGCAAACACAAGACCATCGTATTGAATTGCATCATAGTACTCATCCGTGTATAGAAACTGATTTTTGAGCAATATTCATTGAGTCTAACTATGAAGGACGGCAACAAGCTTGTCGAAGATAGCGACAACACAAGCATTCCTATAACCCCAAGAGCGGTTGGGAACTCGACAAATTGCTATCTTCCGTAGACGACAGTCAGCATGATCGTATTTAATCACACGTAGAATACCGGTGTACACAACCTCTGGGCAGTCGTCTGAGATTTTTGGAAGTCGAACTCGGTGACGAGTGTACACATTCACAAGTTCCCACTCGCAGTTCTACGCAATATAAACTACCCAATCTCCATTTGCGCCTGCACAAGCCTTGCCCTCAAGCAATGGCATCTTAACATCATACGTATCATTATCAAGCGGCATCAACTTACACAAGGTGAGGCTTCCCTCATCCTCGCGCCAGTCAGCAGGGTCACGGCGAAGAAGATAGGGGAGATCAAACCGCTCCTGGACCCTTGGGTTCCTTGTTATGATGTTATTAGTTGAGTTGAGAATGGTCTTGAATGAACCTCCCATGCTAGCCGAGGTGATGACGTCGCACCGATCAATGAGTTCCTCCACCGCGTGATCATTCAAATAGGGGCAAGAATAATAGGGTCATTTCCGGCATGTTCCCTCCATGGAGAAGACGATCAAACAATGGCAGAAGGAAGGGTGAAGGCAAATGGAGGAGGGAGGAAGAGCCAGCATGCGACAATAGTCCCAAATCGAGAGGGAAAGGCAAAGAGTCGGTTAACGGTTGCCACAGTACATGAAGAGGCGCCCGGGGAGCGAACGGTTGCCACGGAGGTTACACACTGATGACAAGGGCCGAGTGAACCGCATGCGTATATTGCACACACCTTGATCTGGCTGTCCGTTTCTTTTGTGTTGCCTAATCACAAACAGTTCATCCGAGTGAACCGTATGTTGTATATCGCACACACCTTCATCTGGCTGCCCGTTTCTTTTGTGTTACCTAATCACAAACAATTCATCTGAGTGAACCGTATACTGTGTGTCGCACACGCCTTCATCAGGCTGGCCGTTTCTTTTGTTCCTCCTCATCGCAAATAGTTAATTGAACTGAATTGTATGCCCTTCATCGCACACACAACTAAAATCTGAACCGTGTTTGATGCATCCGTCATCGCAAACGTTTTATACATTTTGGATGATTTTCATACACCACTGTTTGCGATTATTGCATCGCACACAGTTTCTCGAAGGGTCTCTGATCGTAGTGTCGCGTTAGCAGCATCCTGCAGTAGTGTATGTCTTGCAATTGAATACTCGTGGTGACAATGGGGTACCGTATTGATTCACTTGATATATGTTTTGGCACTCAACTTGCGGATTCCCGTGGTGACATTGGGGTAATCTATGCATAGGGGTTGATGCACGTTCTTGTCTTTGTTTCTCTGATAGAAATCTTGGGGCACTCTTTGAAGTTCTTTGTGTGGACTGAGTATTATGAATATGAATTTGCTTTGGTGTTATTTTAGTACAAACTCTAGGATAGATCGAACGGAAAGAATAGCTTAGTGTTATTTTAGTACGGACTCTTGAATAGATTGATCGGAAAGAATAGCTTTAAGGTAGTTTCGTACCCTACAAACAATTCTATCTTATGTTCTCCGCTAGATAGGAACTTTGGAGTGATTCTTCATTGCACATTGAGGGATGGTTACATGATCCAATTATATTAGCATTGTTGAGAGATTGCACTAGCGAAAGTACGGATCCTAGGCCTTGTTTTCAAGCATTGCAATACTATTTTTGTGCCCGCTTACTAATTTCTAACTTGTTGTTTTTTTATTTATTCAGATTATAAAAATATATTTCTACCATCCATATTACACTTTTATCACCACATCTTCGCCGAACTAGTGCACCTATACAATTTTCCATTGTATTGGGTGTGTTGGGGACACAAGAGATTTCTTGTATTTGGTTGCAGGGTCGTTTGAGAGAGGCCATCTTCATCCTACACCTCTCACGGATTGATAAACCTTAGGTCATCCACTTGAGGGAAAATTGCTACTGTCCTACAAAACTCTGCGCTTGGAGGCCCAACACGCGTCTACAAGAATAGAGTTTCATAGTAGACATCAACAAGCCATAGTCTAGTAAGCAATGAAGTGAAAGCACGACGACTATCAGCAGCTAGGTAGTACGGATTAGGATGGAAGACAGTATGAAGCCAAACAGTTAATAGACCTCACTCAGTGACGTCAATCAGATCAGACAGGCAGACAATGACTTCATGAAGAAAACTGTAAAGTAAAGGGAAGTGAAGGATAGAACCAGTTGCTTGGTGAAGACAAGGATTTGGTAGACCAGTTCCAGTTGCTGTGACAACTGTACATATGGTTAGGGAGGCTGCGATTTAACTCGGAAGACCGCGTCTTCACCTTATTCCCCTTGAGTTAAGGACACCCAGTCCTCACCCAATCACTCTGGTAAGTCTTCAAGGTACACTTCCAAACCTTCACAGACTTCGTTCACCGGCAATCCACAATGGCTCTTGGATGCTCAGAACGCGGCGCCTAACCGGCTGGACGATTCACAATCCTCAAGTGTAACAAGTCTTCAGGTCATGCGGACAAAAAGACTTCAGCGATGCCTAACACTCTTTGGCTCTTGGTGTTTTGGGCTTTGTCCTCGCAAGGATCTCTCTCTCAAATGCTTCGAAGGTGGGTTGCTCTCAAACGACAAAAGCCGTACACTAACTCTGAGCAGCCACCAATTTATGGTGTAGGGGTGGGCTATTTATAGCCTGGAGGCAACCCGATCTGATTTATCCGAATTGAGCCTGGGTCACTAAGGAACCGACACATGTCCAATAGTCGGATTTCAAACACACACGGCAGCTTGACTTGGGCTACAAGTAAAGCTGACTCATCCAGCTCTGGATGAGATTTGCTCTCAGTATCTTCACTCAAAGACATCGGATTTTGGTTGGCATCACTTCAATCACTCTGAATTTGTTCACTTGGACCCCACTTAATAGTACGGTGGTTCCTATGACTCAACAAGGAAGAAAAGGAAACTACGAAACAACTATGTCTTCGCAGTCCATAGTCTTCGCATTAATGTCTTCTCATGTCATAATCTTCACTGTGAATATCTTCATAGACCATTGTATTCAATGTCTTCACACATTTTTAGGGGTCATCTCTGGTAGGTAAACCGAAACAATAAGGGACTACTACCTGTGTCATCCTGCAAATCTCACAAACACATTAGTCCCTCAACCAAGTTTGTCGTCAATACTCCAAAACCAACTAGGGGTGGCACTAGATGCACTTACATGACCATCAAGTGTACCACAGTTGTACTACTACTAGTAGGAACATACAGAGTAGTACTATATAGCAGAAATAGGTCTCCTGTGCTAGCATGCCTCTGGGTTCACTTCATCCTCCAGGTATCATCCATATTGCGAGCAAAACCAAATTCCGGTGCATGTGGAAGCGCGAAGGGTTTTTCTTTTTATTTTTTGAGGATAACCGCATATTCCTTAATGAGAGAATGTTGTGTCTCCCACGCATGCGCCAATATCCATCCGAACCAGCTAGGACACATTTTTATATCTGTTTGCATAGGTCCCACCTATCAGGAGGGGTGTAGAAATAAAAAGGAATCATAAAATGTCTCGCCACAGTGATTTGAGAGAGTGACCGCAACTAGCCAGTGGAACATGTAGCGCTAGAAGGATGGGCACGTACACTGACAGGTACTACTCCCTAGTCTACCCGCATAGCCTTTTTGTTTAGTCTACCTAGCCACCTAATCAACTGCCTGCAGGCCACTTCTCCCATTCACTTCTCCATCGGGAACCAATTTTCCTCGGCTTTTTCACCTCTCCATCTTCATTTGCATCCAAAACCCACTGCATTCACATTGTTTTAACCTCTTCACATACTCCTGGAGTAATTCCGAAGCCCCTTTAAATAACCATCTTCATCAGTTAGACTAGCCATCTAATCCTAATTCTCCATACCATCACCCTCTAGTCCAGCGGTTCCAAATGGCGAAAGAGATCCAGATGCAGGTTTTTAGCGTCCAACATGTCCTTGTCGAAGGCTCCTTGAGCATTGTTGCCACTGTCACCGACCACCCAAGAGTTGTTCGGAAGTGGATCAACAATGTATCCAACTCCCTCCAAAAGGTAGGGATGAATGATAACCCACAAGTATACGGGATCGCAACAGTTTTCAAGGGTAGAGTATTCAACCCAAATTTATTGATTCGGCACAAGGCGAGCCAAAGAATATTCTCAAGTATTAGCAGCTAAGTTGTCAATTCAACCACACCTGGAAAATTTAATATCTGCAGCAAGGTATTTAGTAGCAAAGTAATATGATAGTAGCGGTAATGGTAGCAAAAGTAACAGTATTGGTTTTGTAGTGATTGTAACAGTGGCAACGGAAAAGTACCTAAGCAAAGAACAATATCTGAAAAGCTCGTAGGCAATGGATCAATGATGGATAATTATGTCGGATGTGATTCCTCATGCAACTGTTATGACATAGGGTGACATAGAACTAGCTCCAGTTCATCAATATAATGTAGGCATGTATTCCGAATATAGTCATACGTGCTTATGGAAAAGAACATGCATGACATCTTCTGTCCTACCCTCCTGTGGCAGCGGGGTCCTATTGGAAAATAAGGTATATTAAGGCCTCCTTTTAATAGAGTACAGGACCAAAGTGTTAACACTTAGTGAATACATGAACTCCTCAAGCTACGGTCATCACCGGTAAGTATCCCAATTATTGTCACTTCGGGGTTAAAGTATCATCACACATAATAGGTGACTATAGACTTGCAAGACAGGATCAAGAACTCACATATATTCATGAAAACATAATAGGTTTAGATCTGAAATAATGGCACTCGGGACCTAGTGACAAGCATTAAGCATAGCACAGTCATAGCAACATCAATCTCAGAACATAATGGATACTAGGGATCAAAGCCTAACAAAACTAACTCAATTACATGATAAATCTCATCCAACCCATCACCGTCCAGCAAGCCTACGATGGAATTACTCACGCACGGCGGTGAGCATCATGAAATTGGTGATGGAGGAAGGTTGATGATGACGATGGCGATGGATTCCCCTCTCCGGAGCCCCGAACGGACTCCAGATCAGCCCCCCCGAGAGCGATTAGGGGTTGGCGGTGGCTACGTATCGTAAAACACGATGAATCCTTCTCTCTGGGTTTTTTCTCCCCGAACGTGAATATATGGAGTTGGAGTTGAGGTCAGTGGAGCACCAGGGACCCACGAGGCAGGGGGCGCGCCTAGTGGGGTAGGCATGCTCCCACCCTCGTGGACAGGGTGTGGGCCCCCTGGCCTTGATTCTTCCGCCATTATTTTTCTATATATTCCAAAAATATTCTCCGTTGATTTTCAGGTCATTCCAAGAACTTTTATTTCTGCACAAAAATAACACCATGGCAGTTCTACTGCAAACAGCGTCAGTCCGAGTTAGTTCCATTCAAATCATGCAAGTTAGAGTCCAAAACAAGGGCAAAAGTGTTTGGAAAAGTACATATGTTTTTTTTTGCGGTTGGAAAATGTACATACGTTGGAGATGTATCAACTCCCCCAAGCTTAAACCTTTGCTTGTCCTCAAGCAATTCAGTTGACAAACTGAAAGTGATAAAGAAAAACTTTTACAAACTGTGTTTGCTCTTGTTGTTGTAAATATGTAAAGCCAGCATTCAAGTTTTCAACAAATATTATGAACTAACCATATCCATAATAACACTTAGGTCTCATGTTTACTCATATCAATGACATAATCAACTAGCGAGCAATAATAGTAAATCTCGGATGACAACACTTTCTCAAAACAATCATAATATGATATAACAAGATGGTATCTCGCTAGTCCTTTCTAAGACCGCAGAACATAAATGCAGAGCACCCTTGAAGATCATGGGCCGGCTGTAAATTGTAATTCATGGTAAAAGATATCCAGTGAAGTCATACTCAATGTAAACTAACAATAATACATGCAAATGATAGCGGTGCTCTCCAACTGGTGCTTTTTAATAAGAGGATGATGACTCAACATAAAAGTAAATAGATAGGCCCTTCGCAATGGGGAGCAGGGATTTGTAGAGGTGCCAGAGCTCGGTTTTTGAAATAGAGATGAATAATATTTTGAGCGGTATACTTTCATTTTCAACATAACAACCGAGAGATCTCGATATCTTCCATGCTACACACATTATATGCGGTTCCCAAGTAGAATGGTAAAGTTTATACTCTCCCACCACCAACAAGCATCAATCCATGGCTTGCCCGAAACAATGGGTACCTCCAACTAACAACAATCCTGGGGGAGTTTTCTTTGCAATTATTTTGATTTGATTTGAGAATGGGACTGGGCATCCCAGTGGCCAGCCATTTTCTCGTGAGTGAGGAGCGGGGTCCACTCCTATTGAGAATAACCCTCCTAGCATGGAAGATACAGACTGCCCTAGTTGATACATGAGCTATTCGAGCATACAAAATAGAATTTCATTTGAAGGTTTAGAGTTTGGCACATACAAATTTACTTGGAACGGCCGGTAGATACCGCATATAGGAAGGTATGGTGGACTCATATGGAATAACTTTTGGGGTTCATGGAGTTGGATGCACAAGTAGTATTCCCGCTTAGTACAAGTGAAGGCTAGAAAGAGACTGGGAAGCGACCATCTAGAGAGCGACAACAGTCATGAACATGCATTAAAATTAATCAACACTGAATGCAAGCATGAGAAGGATATAATTCACCATGAACATAAATATCGTGGAGGCTATGTTGATTTTGTTTCAACTACATGCGTGAACATGCGCCAAGTCAAGCCACTCGAATCGTTCAAAGGAGCGTACCACCCTATCATACCACATCACAACCATTTTAATAGCATGTTGGCACGCAAGGCAAACCATTATAAACTCCTAGCAAATTAAGTATGGCATGGGAAACTATAATCTCTAATTGTCATTGCAAACATGTTTCATTCATAATAGGCTGAATCAGGAACGATGAACTAATCATATTTACAAAAACAAGAGAGGTCGAGTTCATACCAGCTTCTCTCATCTCAATCAGTTCATCATATATTGTCATTATTTCCTTTCACTTGCACAACCGAATAGTGTGGATAATAATAATAGTGCACATGCAATGGACTAAGCTGGAATCTGCAAGCACGCAACTCAAGGGAGAAGACAAGGCAATATGGGATCTTTGTTAAATCAACAATAATGCATATGGGAGCCATTAAACATTTTCATTAAGGTCTTCTCCTCTCAACCCCCAAAGAAAAGAAAAGAAACAAAACTATTTACACGAGAAAGCTCCCAACAAGCAAAAGAAGAACGAGAAATCTTTTTGGGTTTTCTTTTTTAATTACTACTACTATAGGCATGGAAAGTAAACTAGATAAAAGCTACAACTATTTTTTTTGTTTTTTCTTAAGGGTTTTCAAACACACAAGAAGAATGCCAGAAAAAGAAATTAAACTGGCATTGATGATACAATGAAAAAGTATGAGCACCGACAACTGGCATGAGTGTGTGAACATGAATGTAATGTCGGTGAGAGATACGTACTCCCCCAAGCTTAGGCCCATGGATCAAATATGCCCTCTCCGATGTACTAAGGAGGATCCTCAGGGTGCCACTGGATAGCGATCTCCTCTGGATCCCACTGATAAATAGACTGACGTTGAGGATCAAGTGGTGGCTCCGGCTCTGGAGCTGATGTCAGGCTCTGGTATGCCTGAACGGCCTCCGACAAAACAAGGTACGTGCCTAAAAATATGTTGAACAAAGAAGGAGCGGGCAAGGTAATAGTCTCTAAGTAATTCTTATCAAATATCAGTCTATAGTTAAGCATCTTCTTTTTATTCTTAACAATAAAATCATGTGCTACCATACTCTTATAATCTAGAAAAACATGAGCCAGCAACTTTTCCTCTTTCTCATAATGCCTAATAGCTATGTTAAAGTGTGCAGCAAGGCGCGAAGCGAAGATGCCTCCCAAGACGGGACCCTTTGTACGGTTCAGATCTAACCATTTAGCAACAATAGTGCCTAAACTAAAAGTGGTATCACGAAACAAAGCATGGCGCAAAATAACAATATCAGGGGCACTTAGATTTCCACAGTTCCCACGACCAATTAAGCATCTACTAGCAAATAATGCGAAGTAACGTAGGACAGGAAAATGTATGCTAGTAATTCTTGCATCGGAAACCTTCCTCGTTTCCGCTACAACAATCATATCAATGAATCCTTCCACATCATTACAATGTGGTTCCTCTATGCTCCCCTCAAAGGGTATTCTACAAACCCGACAAAAATCATAAAGTGACATCTCCTTATGCTCATCATATAAATAGAATTCCACCGAAGGTGGCGATCTCCTAGCATGGAACTGAAAATTTTGCACAAAAATATTGGTGAGTAGGAGATACTGTTCACGCTGATCGTGGAGGAAGTTGGTGAGGCCTGCATTCTCAGCCAAATAATAAAAATCTTCATAAATCCCAGCTTCTCTCAAGAACTCATGACAAGGCCATTTGCACGGCCGAACCTCCGTAGTACGAGGGAGATTATACTTGGGCTTCTTATTCTCTTCACTTTGCTTATCCTTCGAGCTTCGGCTTGATGAGCCCCTCAAAAATCTCTTCATCTTTTTCTGAAAATTTCTGAAATGTTTAGTAACTAAAAATAAAAGTGAACCAAACTCAACAAGATTGATATCAACTACTCCTACAAGTGCCTAGAGGCCATATCATGCATTAAAACTACTTTTGACCACATAAATTTGACATGCAAGCTCAAGAATAGGGTCACCTTAGCAGCAAAGATTTGCAATAAATAAAGCACTAGAACAAAAACTAATTGGACCATTGGGGGAGTCACATAACAAGGAACAATACCCCAAAGCAGTTTTGTGAATGAAGCTTTGAGCAAGGAGATCGAAAATGGTAGCAAGATCAGCTAGAAGACGGGTTTGAGCTGGTGGATGATTTTTTTCTGGAGGAAGACGAAGTGTGTGGGTGCAAGAATAAGTGGAGGGGACCCACGTGGGGTCCACGAGGTAGGGGGCGCGTCCAGGGCGTCGGCGTGCCCTCCACCCTCGTGGGCACATGGTGGGTCCCCCTGGTGTGTTCTCATTGCCAATATTTCTTAAATATTCTGGAAAAAATCATCTTAAATTTTCAAGGCATTTGGAGAACTTTTATTTTAGGGGTATTTTTTATTGCAAGGATAATTCAGAAAACAAAGAGAAAATAGTATTTTTACTTTATTTAAGATAAATAACATAAAGTAAAAAGAGGGTACAGAAGGTTGTGCTTGCTAACTTCATCCATCTCATGCTCGTCAAAAGGAATCCACTAACAAGGTTGATCAAGTCTTGTTAACAAACTCATTCCGAATCGCATGAAAAAACTAGAGAAATTTCGAATAACACTAGTTACCTCAACAGGGATATGCACATCCCCAACAATAAGAATATCATATTTCTTCTTGACAGTTGGAAGAGGAAATTCAAAACCTCCAATAATAATTGTTGAAATTTTTCCAATAGATTTGATACTGTGGACTTGAGGTTGTTTCCTCGGAAAGTGTACCGTATGCTCATTACCATTAACATGAAAAGTGACATTGCCTTTGTTGCAATCAATAACAGCCCCTGCAGTATTCAAAAAGGGTCTACCAAGGATAATCGACATACTATCGTCCTCGGGAATATCAAGAATAACAAAGTCCGTTAAAATAGTAACGTTTGCAACCACACCAGGAACATCCTCACAAATACCGACAGGTATAGTAGTTGATTTATCGGCCATTTGCAAAGATATTTTAGTAGGTGTCAATTTATTCAAATCAAGTCTACGATATAAAGAGAGAGGCATAACACTAACACTAGCTCCAAGATCACATAAAGCAGTTTTAACATAGTTTCTTTTAATGGAGCATGGTATAGTTGGTACTCCTGGATCTCCTAGTTTCTGAGGTATTCCACCCTTAAAAGTATAATTAGCAAGCATGGTGGAAATTTCAGCTTCCGGTATCTTTCTTTTATTAGTAACAATATCTTTCATGTACTTAGCATAAGGATTCATTTTAATCATATCAGTCAAACACATACGCAAAAAGATAGGTCTAATCATTTTAGCAAAGCGCTCAAAATCCTCATCACCCTTTTTCTTGGATGGTTTAGGAGGAAAAGACATGGGTTTCTGAACCCATGGTTCTCTTTCTTTACCGTGCTTCCTTGCAACAAAGTCTCTCTTATCATACGTTGATTCTTTGATTGTGGGTTATCAAGATCAACAGCACGTTCAATCTCTACATCATTATCATTGCTAGGTTGAGCATCAACATGAACATCATTATTAACATTATCACTAGGTTCATGTTCATTACCAGATTGTGTTTCAGCATCAGAAATAGAAATATCATTGGGATTCTCAGGTGTGTCTACAACAGGTTCACTAGAAGCATGCAAAGTCCTATCATTTTTCTTCCTTTTAGAAGAACTAGGTGCATCAATATTACTTCTCTAAGAATCTTGCTCAATTCTCTTAGGGTGGCCCTCGGGATACAAAGGTTCCTGAGTCATTTTACTCCCTCGGGATACAAAGAAGAAGAAGAAGAAGAAGAAGAAGAAGAA